>NW_008703570.1:6021646-6038406 GCF_000326865.2 Helobdella robusta | reverse complement strand
TTTGTTTTGCCTGTTTTTGAAGTTGTTTTATTTTTCAAAGAAAGCAAACGCCAATTTTATTTTTTGATATGTTGTTAAGCTATAAAAGCACTATATAAACAAATTTTAAAAATTAAAAAACGTTTGGTTCTTCATAGTTAAAAATGGCGCCAAACAAAAGAAGTTTTTCATTTTTTTGACATTTTGAGCTCCGATAGCTCAAAAAATTCAATACAGATTTTAACGAAATTTTGTGATTTATTTGTGACTATAAGGTACTTCTAAAATAACAAAAAATATTTATTTATTTTGCGATAGATTTTGAGCTACGCTGTTTTGAAATCGGTGAAATTTTCAAAAAATTCATTTTTTTCTAGATTTTTTGTTCAAAATATCCTTTGATTCGAGACAATAACATTTATTTTTTTTGTTATTACATTGTTTCACTGATATGCACAAAAAATTTCATCAAGATATGTTGGCTAGTTCAAGAGATATAGCGTTCTACGTAGGTACAAGTTTTGAAAAAAATCGCTCAAAAATTTGAGGATGCTGTCACAAAAATCTTCATAACTTGAAAAATAATTGAAATTTTTTTATAAAAATTTTATTTTGTCGATGAAATACATTGAGGTACTTACTGTTCAAATTTTAAAAAAATCGGAGATGGTCGGGCGTGGACTTTTTTTTAAATCGTTCAAGTTGACGGAGAATGACCCATAAGCAACTACATTTTTTAAACCATATCTTACAGATTTGTTTATTTTCAGCATTTATAGAGCGCTTTTTTAAAAATCTTTCAAAGCGCCAACAAAATTAATAACTTGACAAAAGGTTTTAGCGATCCTCTTCCGTTTCAGGTAGATGATGCTTGGCATCACCTGAATTGTTGCTGCTGCTGAATTTCTAATCAATGATGTGGACTAACTCCAGCCAAAAAATTTTGCTGACGACCAAATTAAAAAATTTCCGTCTACACAATGATGAAACATATTCGAATCCGACCACTGCACGCACTGCGAAACTGCATCAGGCGACCTTAACCACTAAGCCATCACGCCGCCAAAATATATATTTTTGTAATAATTATTATAAATATAATTATATATTTTTTTATTCAGTTATCATATAAAGATGATTTACGAAAAAACCACTAACTCTCCTTTATCATTTTGTTTTGGAGAGACATGAATGCCAAGTTTTTGCAAATTCGTCTTTATCGTTACGCTCTTCACATTTCTGTCATTTTTTAGAATATAATGCAAGATAAAGTATAATTGAATGATTGCACTTTTGACAATGAACATACTCTTCTTGAATAATTTGAAAATTCCTGCTGCCACTGATGCCAACACGACTGCCGGCAAATCTCAGCCCAACTGCTGCTGCATCGTCTGCATGTTGCACATCTGCACAGACATCATTCCTCATACTTCTCGGATCGGCTGCAACAAAGCCATCAGTACACAAAACTGAATTGCCAGCGTTCGAAGCAGTTCCTGTGGGTTGATGGTCAACTGCCAGCTGGTTCAAAGACTTCCGGCGTGACATACTTGGCTGGAAATAAATTGTAGATACACGATCAAATGTTAATCGAGCACAAGTTTCAATACAATTGGTTAAATTATAGGTTGATCTGTTTGTTATTCGAATAACGAGCAATAAAGTGAAATGATAAACATTTCAATTTAACTGTACAACAATATGTTCTTATGCCAAATTAATCAAAAATATATTTTCAATAAAAAAGAACCGACTTCATCATGACGTAATTGTTGTTCTACTTTTTTAATTTTTGAAATTTAGAGATGAAAACATGTATCACATTCTATCAACAAACCTTGTTACTTTTATTAAAGTTTTCAGAAGTTCGTCTATTCAAACAGGGATCGCTGTTATGTCTCACTTTCAATTTTGTATCTATTAGAAAATTAGAAAATGTCTCCATCAATTTTATCACTTGTTTTATCACATTGAATTGCCTATGTTGACTTTTCATCATCAGATTTGATTACAATTAAATGATAAACATTTAAAATAAAAGATGACGTTAAATTATTTTCTGACAAAATGTCAGATTTGTATTAAAATATTAATAGGCCAACCTTCCTTTAAGTCATCAATTGTTATGACAACTTCATTTTGTGGAACGTTGGAATCGGTGAATGAGACATCACCGTCAATAAGATTGAGGTTTTCAACAAAATTTTCATCAACGAGCATTTGAAAATTGCTCAAATTTCCTGGTCTGATTTCTTCCATTAACTTTTTACTTTTACCAACATTCAACTGATGTTCATTAGTGACGAGGTTATTGTTAATATCAGTGATGTCAATTTTTCTTTCTTTCATATAGCTCCTATCTCCATGATTTGACGTCTCAATCAACAAATTATTGTTGCTTGTACTAATTTTGTTCAGGTGGTCTGAGATATTTTTTACCTCAAAGGTAACGAAAACCTGTTATTAATAAACGTTCATGAGACATACTAACAGATTGTTGATTGAATAGAGTTGAAATTTGTGAATAAATAAATAAAATAACGTGTTCTTTATCATCAATGACATCAGCAATTCTGTCGTTTGGATCCAATATTCCTCCATCTTCAAGATACAACTTCATGTCTTTGTACTCTAAATCGTGGTTCTGAATTTCCACAAGATAATAAATTATTTTACAATACTGATCTGAACAAACACGTGAAGAGAAAGAGAACAAACACATGAAGAGAAAGAGAACAAACACATGAAGAGAAAGAGAACAAACACGTGAAGAGAAAGAGAACAAACACGTGAAGAGAAAGAGAACAAACACGTGAAGAGAAAGAGAACAAACACGTGAAGAGAAAGAGAACAAACACCTGAAGAGAAAGAGAACAAACACCTGAAGAGAAAGAGAACAAACACATGAAGAGAAAGACTTACGTTGTAGTTTGTTTTGTACCTCCTACACGCCTCAGCCATCAAATGTTCAATAGTGTCATTGCCATCACCACAAGGTACAACTATTTTGACCTTATCAAAACAAACCGTAACTTTCATTTTTGGTGTGATTGGTTTTTATTTCAGTTTTTGCCAGGTAGTTATATTTACGATGTTGTTTATTTTTATGTAAATACTTTGTTGTTTAATTTATAAACTGCGTGGTGATATGGTCATGTATCTTTCTCTACACTTCCTTTACGTTTTTTCAATAGATTCAGAATACAACAATAAGAATAAGCAGATTTATTGATGAGATAATCAATTTTAATTATATTTATATATTTACTTATTTATTCCATTTAATTATTTTTATACTACATAAAAAAACTGCAGCACCATTCTTCATATTTATTCAAGATAGATTTTAAGTAAATCAATTTTTTAATATATAACAGTTTTTTTATTCTACAAGTTGAGGTTAATAAAATCAAAATAGAAGATCTTCTGATTATTAATATTTAATTATTTGCAAATTACTTTAAATACTTTTTTATGAATTTTCGTTCATTAGCATTAATAATATTATATTATTTATTTACGGCTATCTCTACCTATCTGAAACAAAAATAAAAAGTAAAAAACGTAAACAAAAATTAAAAGCAAAATTTACAAACAGAAAAATTTCAAATATTTTACGGCAAGCGCTAACTTATACACAGTGCATACAACAGAGATTATAAGTATAAAGTATAACATAATAGTAGAGAGAGAGAGAGAGAGAGAGAGAGAGAGAGAGAGAGAGAGAGAGAGAGAGAGAGAGAGAGAGAGATTAGATACATATTCACTTTATATATATATTTATTTATAAACTGTATTTCTATAGTTATACTCTACCCTACTACGTTCTTCTTAAATCTCAACTTAATAAATTGTGTATACAATCACAGGCAGAAATAATAATAAGGTAAACAATAAAATCACCATACATATTTTGTGTATAAATATGCACAGTCACTCATTCACACAGATGCGCATACACACACACACATTCACACAAACACACATACGTAATCTTCTCAATGAACAACGTCTCTTTTAATTGTTTGGCATGTCAAAAATTTGCTTACAGACATTTGTTTACAAATACCTGTGCAGGTAAATAAGTGTTGTGCGTGCCATGTAGTGGACATTTTTTTAAAATTATTCTTATTGATTACACGTTTATACACATATATAGAATATTTTTCATCAGACTCCAAAAAGTGTTAAGAATTTGAAATATTTAAAATTTTTTATTTTGAAAATATTATTTAAGACCGTGTTTTGGGGAAAATAAAATAAAAATGTGTAGCGATATGCAACCATCTTTTAATACTGAAAATATTTGCTAAAACAATAAAACCTCAATCATTTTCAGTATAAGTCATTGAGTTATATAATTCCATGGTATAAGTACCTTCATTCATAAATAGAAAGTTATTTTAATAAAAAAAAAATTACATTGACTGATTTAAAATGTCATTTTAAGTATTTTTCATTTAGTAGTGATATTATAGTGGAATTAAGGCGCTAAAGTTGAATTTTTTTTCTTGAAATCTGGAGATGGAAATTGTTACCGAGAGTCGGAAAATTTTTAAGGGGCCGGAGTCGGATATTTTTCATCCTACTCCGACACCCTATAAAAAATACAGCGTAACCAATAACGTATTTGTTTCCAGGTCAGATCGAACGCTGCATTTCACCTGCATGTGATTCAATGCATGTCATGTGACTTATCAGAACCCCTATAAGTGCCTGCTACATTTAAAAAATTTTAAAAGTCAAATATGAGCAAAAAATAATACAAAACATCTAACGACAATCGACAACAAAGAGCACAAACACCAAAATCAAAGTCAATTAAAAACACTCTGTTCTTACATACAATGAACCAAAATACACAAACATATCAATCAATCAACCATCCAATCAATCAATATCTCTATTATAATTATTATATATAATAATAATACCTCATTTATTCAGCACCCTAAATATAGCGTCAAAGGCGTGTTTTGTTGTTTAATTTAAGCAATCATTATTCAGAATCAATTTTTGAAATTGTTGAATTGAATGCAAAAATGTATCAATTGAAATATACAGGTGCATCAATTAAATAAAGAATATGAGATCGTCTAAAATGCAGAACATGGATATTATATCATGTTGTTGACCGAATTATTGGCTGATAAATTGTAATATCAGAATTTTTTAAAAGATTATTTCATTCGATCGATCGAATGAATGAATGATTGATTGAATGATTGATTGAACGATTGATTGATTAATTGATTGACTGACTGACTGACTGACCGGCCGTCCGACCGACCGACCGACCGACTGATTGATATATTCTACAGGCATCACCGAGAGTTTTAAGGGGTAATTAACATGTTATGTATATGTTCCATTAAGGTACCGGTATACATTATTGATACACCGCCCTTGTCTTTTTTTTTATTATTCTTAAAAAAAAACAAAATTTGACAAAATATATAAAACTCATAAATATAGAATAAAATGTAATAGAACAGAATGTAACTCAAATGATTTTGACGGTCAGTTTAGGTCGAGTGCTTATCATTGAATTATATAATTCCATGGTGCTTATAGGTAATTCAACATCTTGTAATTTACAAAATTGTTAAATTATACTAATGAACATGCCCATCTGTATATATAATTTAAATAATTGTGATTAAGTAATAAAATATATAGATAGTATCATTTAATTAGAATAAATATAACGGCCTTCGCTCATTTTTGACGGTCGAACAAGGAGCTTACTTCCGGAGAGAAATTGGAGGGTGATTTTTTATCGCCCAAGTCAAAAGTTACGATCGTATATTTACTAATTTCGGAATGTTGCTTTTATTTAAAATTTCAAAATGTTTTAAAAGGTGATACTAGATGCTGTTTTAGGATAGATATTGTTGTATGACGGTTAAGTATCTTTTTGCATTTTAAATAAAAAAATTTTTTCGTGAACCACCAACAACACTTAGACTTAACTCATTAACTAACTGTAACAACACTAAACGACGACTAATTAGTAATTAAATTACTAAACTCTAATAATTAAGCTAAAACTAAACTCTACTGATTCTAATTACTAATTGAAATAAATAACAGATAACACTAACGAACATTAACAGATTAGACTAATACTAATAGAAACTACCAACCACTATATACTACATACTACTACTACACTAACGACTAACAGCACTTGTTCCTAAGATCCTAAATTCTATTGCTTGATTGGTTTTAAAATTTTTATTTACAATGCTTAGGTCTGGGAATAAAAAATATACTAAATTAAATAAATATATTAAACAACTTATCAATCAATTTTTAATTTGTTCAATTCGAGCTTCAAACTCCCCAAGCTAACTTGCAATTTAATTAAAATTTATTAATTATGAGTGATTCAAACTAAATTTTTTTTCATTTAATGTTTTACAAAATATTCCTCATTCTTAAATTGTAGTACATGTTGTTATTAAATTTATTAAAGATAATGTGTGATTCCAGTGATTCATCAATCCATGTCTTGTTAGATCATGATCAGTTTTAAAGAATCCCCATCATCATAACCAATGAGGTTTGTAAAAATTGTACTTTTAATTTATTATATTTTATGCACTTAGAATGTTGTGTTATTAATTATTATCATTAATTTATTAAATGCTGTGCATACCCATGGCAAGTAAATAAAATAATTAAGCATAGAAATAGCCACAATCAAATTAATTTATATAGGCATGATTATAATTTGGATAATAATAATTAAAAATATCGGTATCATTGAAAATGGATAAAGTCATAAATAAAAAAATAAATCATAAATTGCTAAAAATAATAGTTCCAGTAAGATTTTGCCTTACACCTACATCTTTTTTTCATTCTTATATTATAATAAATGTTTGTTATCAAATATATCAAGGATTGATTTCTCAATCCATGACTAGATTGAATGTCATGATCCTACAGTTCCAGAGGATCCCCATCACCATTAGTCAATAAGGTTTTTAGAAATCACCTCAGGCATACCATCAATGTTTTGTAGCCACCTTTTAATATAGTGTTAATAAAATGACATTGAGAATAGTTATTTAAAACAATCTTATTAAAATTATTGAACAAGTATGACAAGATCACTTTCTTAATGTCCTAGTGTGAGGAAGATGTAAGCCATTTGTCCAAAGATAATCATATGCCTTATGCCCATACAAATGCAATGTCAATGATTTTTGATCAGAGTCATATGTTCTAATTTTTTTAAACTTTTCCAGAAATTTTTCTGTTAATTTATTTGTTACATTAAATGCTTGATGTGTATTTCATATAAAAACTTGATTATGCCAATTTAGTTAACTTGTTAAGCATTAATATAAAATTGACTCTACTTTTAATGGTGATTGGTATGATGATGATGATCCCAGTCCTAAGCAGGGTTTATTATTCACAATATCATTATGCCCTTTCTAAGTTTTAATAAAATACATGGAATATTGTTGAATGCATTTTATATTTTTTGTATAGATAAGAATGTTGCAATGTACAATGATGATGTGAATTGCTTCCTTGTGTAACTGATGACATATAAATATAACTAACTTGAAAACATGGGAATGCTTTCTTCAGCATTACCTTCCTTTCTCCATCATAACCCTTATAATATTTATTACAGAAATGGTCATTGCATATTCTTGCATTTTTTGATGGAAGCCATTTGAAATCATTTATTTCCTGTCTGATGCACTTAATCCAATCGTTTTGCATTTTTACATTTTGAGGAAATCTGAATTTTTATAAACTGTTACAGAAACTTGTGCATTTCTTAAGTATTGCTTTTAATAATAAAATGGTAATCCATGATAGCATTATAAATTATAATAGTCTATAAAATAAAATATATGTAATTGTAAAACAAAATAGTTCTATTCAATGAGTATGGGGATATTGTTACATTTATTTTAGTGTGAAGTTAATTTGAAAATAAACCTGTGAAAAGATGCATCAGAAATTTTCTCATTTCTATTTATTATTAATGCAATTTTTAATGCAACAGGTAGACATGTTTGTGTATAGCTACGAAAATGAAAATTTACTTGAAAACTAAATTATTGTATCTGACACGAAAATTAGTACAGAAACAAAAACGAAAGAATAAATGATAATATAAAAATTTAAACATTGATTGAAAGAGTTTCTTCTAATTAAATGGTATGGGCAATTCGTTGTGAAATCGTTGGAGGAAATGGTGTCAACAGTAGTTATTTTACTGCATGGTAGTTAATCAGCCGGTATAAAGGTTATATTCAATTCCTATCAAATAAATTTGACAAAATATCATACACAGGCAGAACTAAATAAAGAAATAGATAGATATATACACGTAGTTATAATACATTTATAATGTTGTATTTACACATTCAAATTGTACAATTGCGTTATGGTGTAGTCTCAAATTGTTTTGAATTCTCTCAGAAAATTTTAAACGTTTTACTACACTATATATACTAGTTATTTTTATCAACAATTTAAAAATTTTATCAATAATTAAAAAAAAATTCAAATTGATTTCATTGCGATATCGATAATGATTTTTGTGACCAGACTGATTAAAAAGCATCAAAGAAAGTTAAAATAGGATGGAGAATATATTATATTGGGATATTCGTTTAAAAATCGAGCAAAATTTTAATATAAAAGCGCTTATAAATCTATGCATATTGGCTTGGCTTGGCTCGGCTTGGAATCGGATGTTAAGCAAGGTGTGGTCTTAAACTATTTTGAATTCTCCCCGAAAAATTTGAATTGCGTGCGTACATATATAGCTATGATTACTGTTGTTTTTATAATGAATTTATAAAATATATAAATATAGCGAGCAAAATTTTAACATAAAAGCGCTTATAAATCTATGCATATTGGCTCAGCTTGGCTTGGCTCGGCTTGGAATCGGATGTTAAGCAAGCTGTGGTCTCAAACAATTTTGAATTCTTCCCGAAAAATTTGAACTGCGCGCTTACATATATACCACTTATTACTGTTGCTTTTATAATGAATTTTTATTATATATATATAAAGTGACTGGAATCCATGTATACAAATAATTAAATTATATTATATTAGATTATGTTTATATGAAAAGCAATATAGGAGATTCAACCAGCCAACCAGAAAGTTTCGAAGGCGTTCGTTCGATGACTTCAATTTAGTACGGTTAGCATTGTAATTAAGACTGTATAATAGTGCAGTATATTCATTAAACAAGTTTTTTACTGATGCGAATGATTGAAATGATGAGAATGTATGGTTGAAACGAGTACAAATAGGGGAGCTGAGACAACATGAAAATCAGATCAGCATTCTGTCTCGCTTGAAGCAGTCTGTCTGATCTTATTTATTTTATTTTTAAAATTTTTTTATTTATTTTATTATATAGAGTTATATAAAGTTATATAGAGTTATATAGTGTTACATAGAGTTATATAGAGTTTGCATGTTTGTAGGTGGTTTGAATGTTTGTAGGTGGTATTTTTTTAATTTTAGGTGAGTTCTTTAACGGTTGCTCATACATATATACATACATCATGTTTGTTTGTGTGGTAGTATTTTATGTTCTGTTTTACTCCTTTTTCTCATTCTTCATGAGTCTTGAGTTAAGTTAATGAAGCATAGGTAGGTGAGGTAAAAATTTATTATATAGGTAGGCTAGGGCATAAGGTAATTTAGTTACATAGGTAGGTTAGGGACTCCTATTCTTTTACTCTACTTGGTGGTGTTATTTTTGTTTTGTGTTTTTTTTGTTGTTTTGTTTCACATCATACATTCAGCAGGTACGCCGTGGTTCCTGGTTTTAGTGGGAATTTTATTGATTGAATGTGGTAGTATTCATGGTTATATAGAGTTATATAGAGCATAAATCCTATATAGATACCTTTCTTTGCTCTTCTTTTCTCTTTTCTTTGCCGACCGGTCGGTTTCTTTACGGTTATTTTCATTTAAATTGAATAAGATTTTTCCATTCATTTAGGTTTTTCAGGTTCATTTATCCAAGTTGAAGCTTCCAGAGGAGTTCATCGTGGACGATCAGACATGGTTGAAGATGTCAGGCTACGTTCGTTCATTCAGTGGCAAAGAAGATACGCCTGGCTGGGATACGTTTTATTCTTTTTTCTCTGTTTTTCTCTGTAATTTAACATTAAGTAAGAATGCGCACACGCACATACACACAATTACATTAAGTAGCTATATAGGTAGGTTAGATAGGCATAATTTTAATTGTAGGTAGGATAGATAGGAAGCATCCAACACTAATGTAGTTGAATAGGTAGGCAGCGTAAGTTTATCTCTTCTATTTTTTCTCGCACCCACATTACACGCATCAGCGTATTATATATACACACACACACAAAAATACATATATAAACACATATTAGTATTTGAGCGTTATTTTATTTTCATTACACATTCTAATTTATTATTACTAAGGTTGAGAGTAATTTAATTTCATAGGTAGTTAAAAGCAATAATTTAATTCTAGGAACAATCTTGTAATTTAAATTAAATAAACGCTGTAAGTGTATCGAGAGGTAAGTTAGTTATTAAATTTTACATTATTATTATTAGGTTAGAGCCCAAGGCATTACGTAAGTGGTGGGGTGGGTGCCGAAAGGCCAATGAATTGGGCTCTTGAGTTTTGTAATTTTAGGTAAGCTAGGGCTTAATTGTAATGAATAGATAAGTTGAGGGTACGATAGCCGATAGACTCTGAATTTCGAAGTCTGTTGTCAGAGGTAAGCCTTGGTGGCCAGTGGTGTACCGGCAATGGTTTACTATCCGGACGGCAATGGTTTACTATCCGGACGGCAATGGTTTACTATCTGCACGGTAATGATTTACCATGTGGCACGGCCATAGTCTACTACCCGCACGGCTTCCGGATGGCAAATGGTTTACTATCCGCACGGCAATAGTCTGCTATCTGCACGGCAATGGTTTTCTATCCGGTGCCCTGGCTGTCGGTGAACCTCTGTGCAAGGAGGAAGAATGAAGGGGGACTTTCGACTATCGTACCATTAACAATTTAATATAGATTAGTTAAGATAATTGAATAGGTAGATAGGATTATTTTTATTAAGCAATTTGAGATGCAGGCACCGCTAAGCTTTCTGATGAGAATCTACTCTTTATCTTTCTCCATCAACACGGGCTGTGTTTCAGCAACAATCTCGAGGAGGACTGGCACCAGTTTTGGAGGACAACGTAGGAACCGGAGCGCATTCAACATTCTGCCTTTGTCGAATGGACGACGGTAAGTTTTTTTTACATTTTACTTACTTTATTATTTTAAAATTTTATTTATTTGACATTATTTTCATTTTATAATTTAATTTTTTTTGCTTCTAAGATTCTAACATTCATTTACTACTACGCAAATAAAAAAATTTTGTTTACAGAATGATGAGAGGTGGGCAGTGGTGGGAGTCAGCACGTTTTAGATGGTGGTCTCATGATGATTTACATATGATGATGGTGGTGTAGAAAGAATCAGCTCGTTGGCTGTTCGACTGACACTCTGAAGTTCGGATGGTATTTTGTGTGCCGACCAGATGGTGGTGGTCGGTGCAATGGAAAGTACAGTAACGACGATTTTTGAAGTAAGGTTTAGTTTCGTTTTTTATTTTTCTCATTCGTTCATTTTATCACTCAACCTTTTAAATTATTTTTCTATTAATTGATTCGTTAATTCATTCTATTCATTAATTGAATCATTGATTTATTAATTAATTCATTCATTCACTCGTTCATTCAACCAATTATTCAATCATTCAGTTAATCATTTATTCGATTGTTCCTTTGTTCCTTGATTTACTAATACGCTATTAAAAAAATGTCTACAGAATGATGAGAGGTGGGCTGTGGTGGGCATCAGTACGTTTCAGATGGAGGTTTCATGATGATCGTTCTGATGACAATTCGAAGATAAAAACAACGACGGTTTTTGAAGTATGATTTAGTTTCTTTTTTTTATTTTCTCATTCATTCATTCATTTTATCACTATCTTTCAAATTATTCCTCAGTTAATTTATTCATTGATTCATTCTATTCATTCATTAAATCATTGGTTGATTAATTAATTAGTTAATTTATTCATTCAACAA
This sequence comes from Helobdella robusta, assembly GCF_000326865.2. Classification (NCBI taxonomy): domain Eukaryota; kingdom Metazoa; phylum Annelida; class Clitellata; order Rhynchobdellida; family Glossiphoniidae; genus Helobdella; species Helobdella robusta. Next base: position 6,026,286 of record NW_008703570.1, on the reverse strand, counting down.
ATCGTTCAATCATTCAGTTAATCATTTATTCGTTCGTTCCTTTGTTTCTTGATTTACTACTTCGCTAATTAATAAAAACTTGTCTACAGAATGATGAGAGGTGGGCTGTGGTGGGCGTCAGCACGTTTCAGATGGTGGTCTCATGATGACCGTTCCGATGACAAATCGAAGATAATGTTAAAGGTAAATTTGTTTTTGTCTCACTGTACTTTTGAAAGTACTCGAATTTGAACAAAGATTGAGTGTTATCTCAAAAAGTTGCCTATTTTTTCCAATTGCTTGTTTTTTATTTTAGTTAATTAATTTTTTTTTCAATTTATTTTTCAGTATCCGGTCAAATTCATTCCATCGATGCGTGTCAGGTGATGGTCGGTGCAATGGAGGTTCGTTGGTAGTGAGTGAAGTTTCTGGAGAGTGCTCTCCCGCACATTTACATACACACACATCAATACAACACATACATACACAACATCCATTCATTCGGTGTCGTTGTTGCTATGTTTCTCTTCAACTTTATATTTTCTTTACCGTGAACCGGGCTTTAATTTAATTCATAGGTAAGTTAGGGACTGAGATGAGTTAAACAATTGTAGGTAGGCTAGGGCTTAACATTAGTTAAAAAGCTTCAAGTAAAATAAAAACGCTAAAATATGTTAAATAAAATACTTGAAACATCTAAAACGAGAAATACAAATTTGTAGGTGAGTTGAGTCAATGTTTATAAGTAAGCTAGGGCCCTGAGAGTAATTTTATTATAGGTAGGTGACTGACTATTATTCTTGCGACTTCTTACTAGTTTTGTGTGATGTGTTTGTTTTCGCTTCACAACACCACACCAACAAAACAAACTACATTTCATTCTCGTCGTCGCCTTAAATTGTACCTTTTTGAACAATCTTTTTAATAATGTCTATTTATTTATTCATTAAATGTTGACTGGTTTCTAGTTTTTTTTAAATTAGTTATATAATTTTTGGTTATTTTTTGATTTACTTTGTATATATGCATGTATAAATTATTTCTGTTTAGTATATTGATTTAGTTATTATGATATGTTGTGAACTGTTCTTACTAAATGTTCATGTTACGTGGTTTATTATCCTTCGAAAACCGCTAAGGAGTGTGTACGATAATAATAATAATGGATAATAATTATTTTTATCGGTCGATATTTTGTTATATTTGTTTATTTAAAATACGAATTTAAAAAAAAAGTTGACATTTTAAAATTTTAATTAACCGTCACTTTTCATTTTTGAATGATTTCAAATAAAAGCAACTACTGTGTTTTTTTTCTTTACTAAAATCTCGAAATTGTTTGTAGATCTGTACGGTTATAACTGTTTGTTCGAGTTTGAACAGGCCTTGCAAATTTTTTTTATTTATTTTTGTTTTTATTTTTGTTTATTTGGTTAATTCAATTTAGTTGATTGATTGATTGATTGATTGATTGATTGATTGATTGATTGATTGATTGATTGACTGACAGACTGGCTTGCTGGCTAGCTGACTGACCGACCGACTGACTGATTGTTTGATTGATTTATCTCATAGTATTGTATACATGAGAAAAAATCCGATTAAGCCAAGCTACGGCTTCAGTAAGCCACTGTTTTTCACCTGACAAAAGCAATTTCTATATTTATACTGACAAAAATAATTGTGATATGAATATATTAATTTATTTAAAGCGTTATATGTACAAAAAAGTGCTATCGTAAGAGTTCTATGAAACCCTGTAAGCCACTGCTGTAAGCCAACGTATGATTTCAGCAGCCAGTTTCTTATGAGCACCAGCAGAATGTAAAATATTCATTGAATATAATGAAGATAGTTGTTCAAATAACAATTTTGACTTATTTAGGCCGTTTATTTTACAAGCAAACCAATTTTTAACATGATCGTATAGTGTAAAAAAAAGGGTGACTATAGTTCAATCCTACTAAGCCAACCTTCGGCTTCAGTAAGCCACCGGATTCCACCGGACCAAAAGCAATTTTTATATTCAAATTAACAAAAATAATTTAATAATACATAATTCTATTAATCATTATTAAAATTAAATAGAATTACTACAATGTTTTAAGCATATTAAATCAAGTAAATATTTCATTTAGCTTGCTCGTTAAAATCCATGCAATTTCGTAAGCCAACAATCCAAGCACGACAAATAGCCCGACCGATAGATCGAATTGATCGATTAGTCCTATTATTCTAGTTATGTGGTTTAGAGCAAGGAGACATTACTGAAAATAATTAAAAGTTGAAAAAATTGAGGTTCTTTGCATATCTCTGCTTCAACCCATAAGAAGGTGTTGTATGTTGGTAAATAGGCCTCCCCTTGAATAGTATATATTACATAAGTAACACTGTAAGTGGTTCTGCTTATTGTAAGATCTGCAATAATAAAGACTAAAAATAACATCCATCCCTATTATTAGTTTGTCTTTATTACTTGACACTTTTAGTTTTGCTTCAAGTACCATGCACTTGTGTCGCCGCTCTGGTCCGATTTCTTAAAGTTCAGTTTTTTTTTCAATTTTACGATCCGCAGGTTTTGACGATTTAGTGACATTGGTTTTGACGAGTTAGAAATGGAGAAGCACGTTGGCTTCGACGAGAAACTTTTGTTTTTTGCATCAAAACATGATTTTGAAGATATAAAAAATAAGCATGCTGAATTGATCAGCCAACATCATTTCGTTCATGTGGTTGGTACGTTTGTTTTCTATTTTCTATCTATTTATTTATTTATTATTTATTTTATTGTTTAAAATATTTTTTATAGGAAATAAAATCATATATAAATAAATATATATATATATTTAATATTATATATGTATAAAATTATAAATAGTGATAGTCATCTCATAGTCAGTAGTTATGGTGCTTCATAATAATTTTTGTAATGTAGGAATTAAAATAAAGTGCATTTTGCATTATCACAAAACTTAAGCTTAATTTAAAACATTTCATTTTTTAAAGTTTATTTTAAAGTTTTTATTAAAATTAAATTAGTATTATGGTGTTTGAATTAATTTTTTAAACTTGAATTATTTACTAGTTTTTAATAAGAAATTGAGTTAATAATTGAAACATAAATGATAAATCATTAGAAATTCAACATTCATTTTTAAAGATTTATTTATGAATTATATCAATAAATTTTTAATTATAAAAAAACTTCATTTTGTGTAATTGTAATCCAAACTTTGCTTAAAAAAAAAATGGTCGGCTTGTAGAGAGTAGTTGTTGGATTTATCTGCCACTTGACTGGATGCAAACAATGAAAGACTGCTAAAACTTCATTAGATGTGATATAATATTATAATTAAAATATTGTTAAAAACCCCTTTATAAAAAATTGTTTGAATATATAAAATATATTAAAAATATATAAAAAAGTTTGAGAAATCTTGATATGTTTGAATCAAGTTTTTTTTTGATGGAATAATTAATAATATTAACATTACTTCACACCTGTGCATATTATTATTAATATAATATAGCATACTCATGATTTCGTCATTTGTTTAAATGAACTTCAATTTATATATGACTGGGGATTTTAATAATTTGTGTGTTTTTTTTTGTTAGTTCATTCATGACATGGTAAGGTAAATAAATGGCAATTATGGGTTCATGCAAATGATGTGAGGTCTTCAATGCAGGAATCTAAATAAACAATTATTGAGGAAATGGCAAAATGGCCAGAAAAACCTTCTACAATTCTACTGAGATCTCTAGAAATAGTCATTTGTACACGATTGTACAATGCCAATAAAAATAATTTATGATCATTTTTTGTTCACGACTTTTTGCCAGGTTACAAGGCACAAATAACATTTTTTATTTAGATTTCTTTGATTATTCCTTCCCCGGAGAATTTTTCAGTCGACCTAAGCAGTTTGATTGGAACAGCAAAATATTTTTCTGCCAAACAAATAACACTTTCCAGTTTTATCAATTTGAACTTTATTGAAGCTTTTGTAAAAAGAGGTTAGTTTGGTCTGCATTTGATTTCTTTTATTATTTTTCATTCATTAAAGAAATAATTCAATCAAATTTTATACAACACCATACTATTTTCAATTGTTTTCCCAAACATTTGACACAATCTTTCTTTCAAGCAAAATTGAAAAGCAGAATGATCAATCATACAAATGTAGCATGTTTTGAGAGCATGTTATGTTATTTTATTGTATGTTCTAGCTTCTTCATAATATTTCGCATTTAATGTTAAATCAGATTAATTATTTTTGTTATGATTCATGTTAATTTATTTTGGAAGGTTCTCTGTCATTGATGTCAACAAATACAAAAATTGATTCATCGTTTTGTTTGTGTGTCCTTCCAACTGGTATTTTCTTCATTATCCTTTATTTAATAGTCATATATATATATATATATATATATATATATATATATATATATATATGTTTTATTAAATTGAAGGAATGTATAAGTATATATATATATATATATATATATATATATATATATGTTGGTAATAGACCATAATTTTTACAATATTCTATAAATTCTACCGAATGTTTGGCGTTAATATGTTTGTAGTTCGTTTTTTCTATTTTTCTCCCTAAAGNCTTTTTTGGTGAACGTTTAGTTATTAAAATCAAAAT
>NW_008703570.1:5851296-6021596 GCF_000326865.2 Helobdella robusta | reverse complement strand
GAATCGAAATATGGCCTTATTTTGCAGCATGAATTCGAAAAGTAAGTTTATTTTGAATTTTAATAAACTAAACGTTCACCAAAAAACTTTAGTGAGAAAAATCGATCGAAAAAACGAACTACAAACATATTAACGCCAAACATTCGGTAGAATTTATAGAATATTGTAAATATATATATATATATATATATATTACAACTGTTGCAGGGCAACTGATTCTAAATGTTGACAAAGATACTTACCAGTGTTTGGGATTTCAAGGGCAGCCATCCAAATTTCACCAGAAGTCAAAATCAAAATATGTCATTGAAGTCAATTTAAAAGAATTGCCTTCCAAGCCAAAACTTTTTTATAAAATAAAGAGACAATTTTTGAAAAATGAACAAAAATTTGATGTTTTGTTTTCTTGGCAAGCTCCGTGTAAGTTTACCTTGATTGATAGTTGCAAAGATTCACAACTTCAATAGATTCTATTAATTTTTATCATTCATTACAGCTGATGAAATCGAAAGTAGCTCAGTCCAGATGTATTTTAAAAATAAAAGCTTCACATGCACAGAAGAAAAGTTTATCACAAACAGTCAAGTCCTTCATAACACTTGTGTACCATACGTTGATCCTGATCAGCCTGACTCATGTCTGGAAGGTGGTGGGCCAGAAGATTTTTATGAGTGGATGGGAGCCATATCTTGCCAATGGTATTTTAACGTTTTTAATCTACAAAACATTTGCATTGTGTTTTGAGTGCATCTAAAAAGCTACATGGTATTTTATGTAAGAAATCATTCTGATTTATTAAATATCAGGATGAACAAAGAGCTAAATGTTTTCAAACAATGATGGTGATGATTTATTGTATGTTTATTCAAGTTGAAGTCATGGTTAATGGTATTAGAATTTTGCATTAACAAAAGGCCTTGTTTTCATCAGGTTCCAAGTGTTTCATAAACATATTTATTTTGTCCCATCTGAGTGGTTTAGATAACTTGGACACATGGAAGGGTAAAGATGAGTCTATAAAAAGTTAGAGGCAGATGTAGAGGAACTCGTAACTTAGTTGTACACAAAAACCATCCTGGTATAAAGACGTGCAAGACAAAAACTTTATTTAGTGAAAACGTGAAAACTTTATTTAGTAACATGCGTGGTGAACATAAGATCTTGCCGTTAAATGATGTATATACAGATATGAATTGTGGTTTGTTGTTAAGGTATATAAAATATCTTCCTAGATATGTCTAATTATCATTTTTTAAATCCAATCATCAATTCTCCATTTTTTTTTTTCTCAACAACGCTTAATTTCATTGAAGCACATTTGGCGATGTTGACAATTACGAGAATCATATGCTACTCCCCCGAGAGGCATGCACTGTTGCAAAATGTTCTCTGCTAACTCTCAAAGGATTTTTTACTTCACAAATGGTTGAGAGTATTTTTCAACAAATCAGGTCAGAATTCATCTTGTTTGAATCACATAACACTTTATTTCATTATTTAGCATAAATATTTTTCATTTGAGAGGAGTATGGAAGTTGCTGTTATTAATTTACAGTGAGATAATAGTTGAAATTAATTCTATTTTAAACATTAGAGCTTAAAGTAAAAGAGATGGAAAACAAATAATATGTTTTTTCAATTAAGACGTGCTTCAAAATTTTTACATTAAACTCCGAAAATGAAAAATGCAGGTCTATATCTCACAATGGCAACTTGACAAGCGAACAGCAGAAGAATGTGCTTCAGTTGGAACCTCAACATCCCTGGATTTGCATGACGATGCATGGATTTGTGGACGCCCCTGTATGCTGGAATAGAAAGGAGAATGGATTCTACATCAGTGGGGTGAACAATCACTCAGTTATTATATTCTATCGTTCTCCCCATCTCTGGTCATTCTTAACTCAACACCCTCGTAATCTATCAATGTGACGATACTATATCAGATTTGATAATCTGCTGTCGTTGCTTTGTCTACATAATAAAGACCGCCTGGCATCAACAAACAACTCATGTAGATTCTGCTGTTATTTTAGATATTCTAATTTGAAGACTAAAATAATTGTGAAAGCAGCATGTGTACCCGACAAGTGCAGTCTTTTTTTAATCAAAATGTTTGTATTTAAGATTTCATGTACATATTTCATGTTTTGTCATCGCAATTTTAATTTGATTTACGGCTAACAAATAAATTTCTCATTAACTACTAATAATTAAAACACTAACGACGATCCTCAAATCGGTGTCAATGAACAGAAAAACATCAAACATTTATCAATCAACCGGAAATAGATATGAAAGGTCGCCTCACCTGCCGGATGTCTCATCCGGAACTTGCAAATTCAAATGAATTACTTGTTTGAATTTCTGTTAATTTTTTGCAGCTCTGACGCGCGGAACCACATAAAAACCGCTCTTACTTAATTTCATGCTTTCTTTTCTACGAATGCTACACATCACAAACTTCTTATATACACAGGCAAGCACTTCGCAAGACATGCCTAGATCAAGCATTCAGTTAATCAGTGAGCATACCCGCGTACGACAGCGCTTTTTAGGACGCCGACCATCCTACCGAGTCGCCGGTTAATATATTGAACAATTGCAAGTCACGCAGCTAGGTTTTGAGTGATGACAGTGATAGTTCTGCAACTTTCCCATTTCAGGTAAAAATAGCAGCAGCTTAAATGTATGAAAATTTACATGTTGAACCGTTTTTTAAACATTGAACATGTTCTGGATTAGATTTCATATTCGAAACTGTTCTGAACGTTTAGTTATTCAAAATATATAAACGTGAAAACAAGTATATTAAATAAGGATTTTTTATTAAAGTTAATTATATGTTAAAAGTAAATACTTATTTCAAAAATAAATTATGGTCCATAAATTACAACAATAACAAAAGACGATTTAATAATTGACATCAAAGAGTGGAAATACTAAAGAATTGATTGTACAAAGCTACAAATCATTAAAACTATTCGAATATTCCACTTGCATGTCTCAATCAGTGATCCTTTTTTTCTAAGCATGAAGTAACAGACAGTCGAGTAAAGTTACAGCATAAATAGTGTAAAAATAATGTAAACGTAATTCTATTATATTATCAACAAATAAATTTAAAAGTGATAATTAAAATAAAAGCCCAACAAATTTTTATGTAATGTAAAAAAATTCTAGCTAGTGTTGTTTTAAAACAAGAATTCACGATTCATTATTGTGAAAAAATATTTTTTAAAAATATCAAGTTACAAATTTTAATATACAAATAAGATTTGTGATTCTATGACATAAAACAAGTCTGTCATCATAGTCATCGTTACATCATCATTACCATTCTCTTAAGGACTCTTAACATTCTCTTAACAAAACAAAGGGACACAACGAAATAACATAATGAAGTAATTATTATATTACAACTGAATGTAAAGACGTCAGAACAGCCATTGAGACGACGCCAGATTAATGGCATGATTTGAAAAATAGATAATATAAAGTGTGATAATGATGATGCATTCAACGCAGGCTGCCTCTATGCAAAATCCATCGGGTTAAGTTAGTTATTCCATCAACAGACTTTATACATTTAGCGTGAAACATTTCATTAACATGATATACTATGCCTGCTTTGTTACCAATTAGATAATATATCAATGAGGCATTATATTGTTTTGTTCATAAAAAAAAATACCCTCAATACAACTATCAAACGTATAAGTAGTATATAAAATCCAAATTAAAAGCTAAAATCATTTTGAAGGGGACGATGGTAGTTCATCTGTGCTCGTTGTTGTTGCGGTGGTGGTAGCTGTATTTGTCTCATCTATAATATTTGTTGCTAACAGATTATTATTTTCAATGCAAACGGATGCAAAAGCAGCAGCAGTGAGCTGTTGTTGATAACGTTCAATTATTTGTTTAGCTTCTTCAAGCTTCATTGTCAGTGCCTGCACCTGGCTAGTTTTCTCTGACAAGGCACTTTTCAACTGTTGAAGTTCAGCTTCCATTTGTTGTTCCCGAGTGATGTCGGAGCTTCCAATCAAATTGTTCGACTGGTCAACTGATGTTGCCAATAAAGCTGCGTTTAATCCATTTTCAGTTTTATATATAAATTGCTTGTGTTGTTCATCATAATAAATGGCTCCATCTTTCTGAGAATCTGAACCAACAGCTTCTTGCAAGAGATTTCCTGCTGTTGTTTCTGACTGACCATCCAACTTTGCCTGCCAGAACCACGAAGCTTGATCTGCTGCTGATATGTCACCGTCCAATGGCCGATCACTGATGAAAACAATTTATTTTCCAAATTTTAAATGTGGTTAATTTATATTGGAAAATTCAAATATTGTAAGTACGAAGGGTATTTTTACAGTATGAGCAGTGTCTTGAATATGTGCAAACAAAAAAGATGAGTGTTGTAGATGAATATAATAGTGGCTTTACATAACCAAAGCATAAAAAAGTTTTGAGTCCATACAGAATCTTTAAAAGATTAGGACATTGATTGTATAAACAAACTATTTATATTGCAATTATAAGATAATAAAATCAAAAATTACTAAAAACCTCAGATTATTGGCTACTTGAATATTGGGTATGAGCTGTAAAGACTGAGAATGTAATGCTAAAAAATTAACTATGTTATTGCTGTCAATAAAAGTTCCATCACTATTTGTCAGAAGTAATTGTCCTGTTGGTGAAACTCCAGTAGCCGTCAAGCCTGCCTGGGCAAGCACTTGTTGTGCCAGCTGTTGATCAGCAGTTAACGATTCCGTTGCCTGCCTTAACGAATCTTGGTTCATAAGCGGAGTTGAAGTGTTGCTATTAACATTGTTGGTGTTGAGGAGTTGCTGGTTGTTCTGCTTGTTGTTGAGACTCTGCCAGGATGGTTGCTGGCCACTGCCTGTTTGAAGTGTTTTCGAATCTTTGCAGCGTTTCGGTTTTGGGGGCTTGAGGGCATCAGTCTCACTCAGGCCAGTCATTTGCCGATATGCTCTCAATTCATTTTCATACCTTTCCTGAGTTGGTAACAGTTGCAATAATATTTTTTAAAATAATAATGTAAAATAAGCAAAATATCTCCACATAGAAATTCAATTTAAAAAATAAAACACTTAATTTAATAAAATTTGACTGAAGTATCCTTCTTATTGAATATAAGACTTTTCAATAAAATAGATTTAAAAGCTAATACCATTTGTATTTTGCTAGATAATCAAATGATATTTCAATGGATAGATATTTTTATTTTAAGACTTGAGTTCATTTGAGAAAAAGTGGTGTCAAAGGACAGGAAATTTCTGGGCCTGAAACCTGGCCTAGCACAGGAGAGATATGATTGGAGAAGATATGTTAAAGTGCACAATCATGCAAAATAGGCCTACAAGTGCCTATCAACAACTGAATTCTGGGTTAATCAGCGTTCAAGGATGCCCATGTATATATTGTGAAAGATAATATCAAAAAATCGAAAAAAAGAGAAACCTTGTCTTTGATAAAATATTCATTATATTGTTGCTTCTGGCTAGCATCAAGCTCCCTCCAGATTGCTCCCACAATGGCACCAATCTCTGTCACTGAACTCAAATGAGAATTGGCTGCTTTCACTTGAGGCCAAATCTGATTTAATTTAATTAATTTAATTTAAAAAAATAGACATGCTCAACATAAAGATTTAAACAAGTTCAAAAAACATAAACATATAAGGTAGATTTAAATTAGCAAAATTTTTTACAGAATATAATAGACTCTAAAAAATTCTTAAACAAAAAAATAAATATAACTGACATGAGAAGGTTCAAAAGAAGAAAAATTCATAACTAACCGCTTTACTGAACATCATATAAGTGTTTAATGGCTTTTTTGGTAGTTTGGGTTTTTCAGTTTTTTGATTAGGTGTTTGTGGTTGAGTGTTCTGAAAATGAAAAAATATAAGCTAGTTTGATGTTCGTCTGCAACAATAAGAAAAACAAATGATATTATAAGAAAAACTACATGCTAGTTAAAATATTCAGCATAAATTACTTTGTCAAAAAAATATTTTATCAAAAATCTAGAGTAATATTATTTATATATATTCACTGTTTAGAAATTCTCTAAAGAGACAGCATAGGCTTTTTAAAAAAGGGCTTTTTAAATTGCTTCTCGCACAGTGTAGTTAATGATCTCACACATGACTAGGTTGGCTAGGTGCTCCAAAACATTGTGACCAACACTTGAAAATTTCTTCTATCGACTGCCGCTTTTTTTCTGGGAACCACCCCCATCATCAGAAAGTTAACTATACGATCTACAAACCCAACTAAAATAACCTAGAACTGAACTCAATAAACATCTCTAATGTGAAATAGGTATTTTAGATTTGATTTACTGTTCCACTGGCAGCAGCTGCATGTTACAATATAGTACCACCTACCATACCAACACCAGACATGACCTCACAATTTTACCGGCACAAAGTTCAAGCATTAGCACTAACCAGCAAACCGTTACAGTAATCCAAATATGAGGTTGGCACTGCAATCTTTTCTAAAATATTATTTCATTTGTTTCGTAACACTTTGAACAAATTTTTTCTGTCATACTAGACCCCAAACGGACATTCAGTAAACAATTGTAGTGGCTGTGTAAAATTTCTTTTTCCCATATTTACTTTCCTTTCCTTCCATAGTTACAGCAAGCATAAAAAGATGAGATAAATTAGTAATTATTCAATCATTTTACTTTGATGTACCTGAGATACTTGTCCCACAGAACAGCTTTATATATAAATTTGTTTTTATCAGAATGAGCAAAACATACTGAAGTCCTTAAAACAAAAAAAGTAATCAAAAAAACAGTTTTTATTTAATGACATCCACATTTCAAAAGTTATTGTATACTGAATTAATTAATCACAGTATTCTCAATAATAATTATATTTTACAGCAATTATTTTATTTTTCAACGATCATCAGTTTGTAGTAACCATCCTTATTCACGATATATATTTCATTTCCATTATATATATATTTATAATATATATATTTCAATATATATTTCAATTGAAAATGCATTATTTCAATTAAAAAATTAAAAACCTAGAATAAAAAATTATGACATAACCATCCAGTTTAAAACAAAATACACTAGAAAATCTCTGTTTCAAAACTTTGAAAACATCACAAAATCCACAATTTATATCACCAATTTTTGATTTTGTCAAATGAAATGTACAAGAGATTTGAAAACTGGAACTGTTTAACCTGCTTATACCAAAATTTAAAAAATTTCTATACCAGCCCGTGAATTAGATCAAAAACCATAGGTGGACAAACTGCAGCCTGCTAGTCTGATTATATAGCAAGTAAACATTATATGTGATTGAGTTTTATAAAAAAATAACATTCTGCACTTTTTCAATTCTCTAATTTTAACCATTTAATTAAAAAAAAATTTTAATTTTAAGCTCTCCAATAGAAACCAGGATTCCAGAATTAACCGTGTGATGTAGTGTATTTCTTCCCATTTATTACTTTTTCGAACTGAATTGATTTTAAACACTTTGGAGTCAAATATTATCTGATCTACTTATTATCTACTTATTTGATCTGAACAAAAAATTTCTTAACTGAGTATAAGTCTATAAAAAAATTAATGCTGAATCATTGTATTTTAAATGCTTTTAATGAAAATAATAAACTGTCTGTTTCAACATTTTAAAAATTTTATGAAAATTATTAGTAATTATAATTACTAAGGTTTTACATTTACAATTATATGAAATGAATAATAAAATTTGTCATAACAAAAAATTGATAACAATTATGTACATACATGAACTTGAGATTCAGTAACAGATAATTGTTGTTGATGAATTAATTCTGATTCTAATTTCTGAGTCATTAGAGATGTGGCTTGATTTTGTTGCTGCTGTTGTTGGAGAAGTTGAACAGTAGCTTCATTTATTTGTCCTGAGTCTGAATATGGAGTAACCAGAACATGGCCATCCTGCAGTGTCAGCACATTACCATTGTTGAACAAGTTAGATGACACTCCAGGTGGTAGGAGCATCATTTGATACGGAGGTACAACCCACGGCAAAGAAACTGGTGTCCCCTGAGTGCTTGGCACAAGTTGAACTCCAGATGTTGAAATTTGGGATAACATGCCATTACTTTGAGAAGTATCAATGATTTGAGATGTATCAAGAACTTCACTAGAACCATTTCGATCTAATGATTCCAGCTTGATTGAACTTTCATCCATCACTACCAAATTAGTAACAAAATTAACAAATCAATTAATTAATAAATTAATTTATAATTTTAAATATCCTAAAAATTCAACTGGGCTTAAATTTTGAAACAGTGAAATAAAAACAAAATATTTAATCAAACAACAAAAACGTATTTATTAGAATAAACACAGAAAATCAAATGAAACATAGGTACAGCGTAAAATAAAGGTATATACACAAAAAAGTAAGCCAACTATAAATAAATAAATAAAATAATCAATGAATAAGTAAGGTAACTAAATTGATCAGTGACTAAATTTACCTAATTTGAAAGAATCGGTAATGTTTTGAAAGAATCGTTTAAGTTTTTGCAATCGACGTTAAAACGCGGATAACTAACTTTAAAATAATTAACAAATATATTAAACCAAATTTGAAAAAAATTTGAATTTGGTATTTATTTAGGACTCCATCTTTTTCTATTGATCTACAGGATACGAAAGCATTAAATAAGTAAGACCGACAAAATATTTTTTTCATCCGTCAGATCCCAAGCGATATTTTGACAAAGACAAAGCCGTATTGTGGAGGATAATAAAAAATTTGTCTAAAGTATTCTAAGCATAATGTCTCAACACTTTTGCATACATACTTTAAACACATTGAATATGAGATAGAATTTAAAATAAGTTGAAAATGAAAATTATGTTTGAGAGTTATGTTATTAGAGTATTACAGTGGCACATTTACGTAAAAAAATTATTTGACCAAACTTCCTTCTAACAATTTTTTATTCAATCGCTAGAAGTTTAAACATTTTTTGCTAATAAACGTTTTCTTACAATAATGAGTAATTCACGCATGGAGTATATTGATCGTTTTTCATTCAGTATTACATAAGATCAAAAACTATCAACTAGCAGATTTTGCTACAGTTCAACGCGGTGATTTGTTTGATGCTTTTCAATTTATAGCTGAATGGGACTTCCTCCATTATTATCTTTCAATGCTGTCTCTAAGCCTTCAATTATTTCTGTATATGTGGCTTAGGATCTACCATGTCACGGTTTTCCAGTCTGGCTCAATTATCAATCGAAAGGAAGATGGTGAAGGACATCGACCTTGAGGAAGTTTTTGACAAGTTATTAGCTCTAAAAACTAGAAAAGACAAATTTAAAGATTGAATAAATATCTCTAACTTCTTTAACGGATTTAAACTACATTGAAGACAAAAAATTGTAAAATAACTTTATAGTAAAAAGTGATTCGCGAGATCAAAAACCTACCCGTGCAAAAGTAAGGTCTTCGGTAGGATGTCCGGCAGGAAAGCCAACGCGCCTCCGCTCTATTTGCCACGCCGCCTGCGGGGTATTAACATGACTTAAAAACCATGGTATAAAAATGAAAAGTTGAAGCGTAAATTAAGCAATAATAAAAATACTATGTGTCATAAACAACTGCATAGTTGGCGGTCTTAACCCGATATATATCTTATATATATATATATATATATATATATATATATATATATATATATATATATATATATAGCTATTCAATTTTCATTCATTCAATGATCCTCTGTAATCTCTTAAGAGACCGTTGAGGCCGATGGTATTCTTCTATCTCTTCAAAATCCTTTTCTTTCCCTCGCTATTTTCATTGAGCCCAATGTTCCAACCCCTGTCCATTCCGTGATATCATCCCCACTTCCTCACAGGTCTTCCAACTTTTTTCTTCCAGTCCCTCTTTCTCATCAGTACTTTTTTGATCAGTCTGTCGTCTGTCATTCTGCAGCTTTCTTTTCTTGACACTTTCATACACAGTTTTTTGTCTTCCAAGTTGTTTTCTTATGGCATCGTTTCTTATCTTTTGTCTCCAACCGATTCCCAGCAACTTTTTATAACAATGCATCTCGAATGCTTCCAGTTTGTCTTTGTCTCTTTTCTTCAACGTCTAAGCCTCACATGCATACATCAATGTAGAAAACACACACGCTTCTACGATCTTTACCTTTGTTTTTGTAGATAAATTACCGTTTTTCAATATTACTTTCAAAGATGCAAAAGATATATAGCTATAGTGGGTTGACTAATACGAGTACGTAATGTACACCATCTCCCACCACGACCAAAGGTGCATATTTGAACAATTAACGATCTTACTCATTCTATTTATATACATGGGTTTTTGTGAAGTACTGAAAAATCACCTTAGTTCGCAATACATATTATCTACTCACTGGGAGTAAATGAACTAAGTTGCAGTTTGGACTCCGGCTACCGGTGAGTTATATCTTAATGGTTGAAACATGATTTTTTTTTAAGAAGTAAAAAATACGTGCGCCCTCTTATCCTACTATGCCTATTATTTATCAAACCTATGACACTGACTATGTGAAACATATTATTAATAAAAATATTATTAATTCACTCTGTTGGAGTTAAGCGCATTTAAGACAAGTGTCTTCAGGTTGTCAATGACTACATTCTGTTGCCATAGGCATAAACAACGATGAAAAGTTTGTAGGAGGTTCTAAACATTTCAATTCTAACTTTTTTTCACTGTTGCCCATGGACAAAATTATTTATTTCAATTTTTTATCACGTTTTTGTTTGTGATTTTTGTGATTTTTTGTTATACATCGTTTGTATCTTTAAATTTAATTTGAAAATATGGCGTCTGCTACTGAAACCGCGGAAGCAGTCGATCAAAGGATAGAATTTATTGGAGATTATATTTCCAAAACCATGAAATTGCGTTCTGAACGATGGAACAGATTATATTCCGTTGAAGAAAACAAGCAGATGATTTTAGATTTTTTTGAGAAAAGCGATCGAACCAGTTTAATATTTTCCATAAACATTTCTGGTGTTTTGACTGTGTCATTTTCTTGGCCAACTACGTCAAAAACGAAGTGCGTTTATTTTTTTAAAAAGTCCAATGAGATTATAGGAAAAGAACCTGGATGGAGGCAAAAAATCATCTTTGGAGATATTGGTCAATCGCCTATTCAACAGTTTTCTCTTTTTCTAGAAGAGGTTACAATTTACATTTGGTTTTTTTCTTTTTTTTTTTAAATAATTTAAAATCGAAAGTTTGTCAAGAAGCTTAAAATTTGTGATATTTCAAAACATTGTTTGCTATCTGTTCATATCATTTCATTCAAGGTTATGCTGCCAATATTGTCAAACAAAAAAAATTGTGAAACCTGGCCTCGTGTAATTTATGAAGATATCATGCAAAATGTTCAGGAGCTAAGTAGTGCTGCCTATGTTCTATCAGGGTTAGTCAAAGGACGCACATTATTGCCCTTGCCATACAACATGCCATCCTCAATCAATGCATTGCAGTACACCAGCGCAAGGAAGTAAGAAATTATCACCTCGTAATGTTTATTCATATAAAATTTTTCCTAAAAGTTTTCAAATTAAAAAATTTTCTAACTTTTACAAATTAATAATTAAAATAATTAAATGATGTTGGAAATATAAATTGATTGATTGATTGGTTGATTGGCTGGTTGATTGATTGGTTGGTTGGTTAATTGGTTGGTTGGTTGATTGATTGATTGATTGATTGATTGATTGATTGATTGATTGATTGAAACTTTTTTATTTTTAAAATGATATTTTAAAAAGTGCTCCTCAAAGCAATAAAATGCTTGATAGAATAATAAAATTAAATTAAACAACAGTCTTAGAACACATAAAGTACATAATCTAAATTAAATTCTTACATTTTCATGACTGGACAGTGTTTCATAACTTTTCAAATGTTTTTTAGCAAGATCAACTTATGATCTATCATTAAAACTTAATTATTTATGAATATTATCCGCTGATCTCAATGATTGAAATATGATTGAAATTAAAATTTTTAAATGAGATACTAATACTTAATAATTTTTTTTAAGGTTGACAGCACAAAGTCAGCAGTTGGTTCATGACATGGAAACTTTGGTCATAGAATGGAGCAATCAGATATATGAAGTGTTGCAAAAGGAATCCGATGAACCACTGATTGAAAATCTTAATCCAACACCTTACGTTGAAATTGAATTTTGGGAATCTAGATATTTAAATTTAGATTGCATTAATGATCAAGTTGGCAAAAACATTTTTAGTGTTCAAATGTTATACATTTCTAATTATATCTTTCTTTTAATTTAAATGGTTTCTATGGTTAACAGACTTTTAAAAACAAGAACAGTTTACTGTTAATAGTCTTTGTTTAAAATTCTTGAAACAAGGTCTATATTTTGTTGAAAATTATCTAAATTCTTTAGAAAGATTATAGATTAATTTTTTGCAGATCACGTTTGGTATTTAAGTTATTATTTGTACCTTGTACAAAAGTTTGAGTTTATTATTCTATCAAACGTTTCTTCATTTAACACTGGCTACTATATTGATTTAAACCAGTTGAAATGTCAAAAGATTGAAATAATGTCTGAAATCTTGGAAAGATCATATTCAGTTTACAATCCACTTTTTGTAAAGTTAAAGAAAGATGTTTCTGAAGGTTTATAACATTTTTTGAACATTTTTCTGTTGTTCAAAACGTTCTTATCTATGTTTCTACAATTGAACAAAAACTAAAAGTTTTGTGTGAATGATATTGTTTTTAAAAATATCATGGAAAATAACCGTAACTGAACAGCATGTGAAGAAGCAAGAGATATCTGCTTGTTTTTGAAGCCATTGAGACTGTCCCTTGATGATTTGGAACAAGTTGATTTTTATGATTTATCTGGCAAATTGTCAATTCTTATGCATACTGTGTTTACCATATGGTGTCATTCCAAATTTTACAACACTCCCGAAAAAGCCATCACTTTGTTTCAAGAAATCTGCAACATGCTTATCACAAAGGTACACAGTTAACAATTTAGTTGCTTTCACGTTCATTTTACTAACTCATATGACTTAAATCAAAGTAGTCATTTATATTGACAGTGTCGAGTTTATTTGGATCCACATGAATTGTTTAAAGGGGAAGCGGAAGAAACTGCAGAAAAAGTTGACCTGACGATCAAAAATATGAAATCCTTCAAAACTATTTACTCAATTTATAAAGGGAAAGTGAGAGAGAAGGCACAAAACACACCTGGCATGAAGGATTGGGAATTTCCATTACACTTAATTTTTCACAGATATGATCTTTTTTACAAACGGGTTTCAGATATCATGGTTAGGATATACAAAATTTTCATCTTGTAGGTTAAAATTACACCAGACTTAAGCCCTGATGCAAAAACTGCCTGATGCTTTCTAAGCCTTTATCGCAACCGTAACCTTTTTTTTGACCATATTAATTTGACAAAGTTTTATTCAAATTTTACAAAATGTGGATAAATAAGGACTCTGGGTTGTTCTTTAATTTTGTAAAACATCAAGATTAATCGCCTAGTTCCAAAATTTTTTTAGGAAGTTTTTTCTTTGCAATTGGAGTTCATGAAGTTAGAAAAAATAGAATTTAGTGGTCACAAAGGAGGCTCATTGGGCAATGCCCGAAAAAGAATTTACGAAGAGTTCAAAGAAAGTTTCAAAGAATTTGTTGATTTACAATGTGATATATTAGACCCATCAGATCAGGTTTTTTCACAGGATATTTTTTAACTTAAATTTTATTTTGGTTCAGATGCTTTTTAAAAATTTGTTTGAATATATTGAGACACAACATTTATAAATGAACTAATATCATCATCATTATCATCATCATCTGCCTGTTGGTGTTTAACGCTCTGTCTATTGATTGTTTCCTTACATGTTTAGCTGTTATTTAACAGCTAAACATGTAAGGAAAATCTAAACAGCTAAATTGGCGTTGAAGTTCACCAAGGCTTGATTCTCAGTCCACAGTTATTTATAACTGTGATGGAAGAAATCATAAAATCGGTACGCACTGGTGACATTTGGAATCTAATACATGCTGATGATATCGTTTTAACAGCCACGTCTGAGCAGAGTGCAGCACAGATGTTTGAAGATTGGAACACCAGACTCGCCGATCATGGATTCAAAGTCAACATCAGCAAAACCAAAGCAATGAACACTGATGAACCCATCCAATCCACAGCTACTGGACGATGGCCTTGTTCAGTTTGTAAAGCTGGTGTAGGTAACAATTCAATCAAGTGTCAGCATTGTAATCAGTGGTGTCACAAACGTTGTTTAAAAATAATTGGTACTTTATCTAAAGTGTCCAATTTTGTTTTTCCTGCTTGCATCAATCCACAACAACAGATTCGAAATAGCAATGTTTTTGAAGCCATTAAGATAGAAAAAGTCACATCGTTTCAATATCTAGGAGATGTTCTGAATTGTACTGGAACAGCTGAAGCTGCCGTTCGAGCACGCATACGTGCAGCCTGGAATAAATGACATCTCCTTACCTCTATATTGATGCGGCGTGACATTCCACTACCACTACGATCAAGACTTTATAAATCTGTGATACGTCCGGTGTTGTTATATGGTGCAGAAACATGGCCAACGACAACCAAACTGGAACAACAACTTCAACGAACCGACATGAAAATGCTCCGATGGATGCAACGAATTAGTCTGAAGGACCACATCAAATCTACCAAAATCTTGCGTCGTACTGGTTTAGATGATATAAAGGACGAATGCCGGCAACACCGTCTGCGGAGGTTTGATCATGTCAAACGAAGTGGAAACAGTGCCATAACTTCTCTTGCAGATGTTGAGGTACCTGGCACACGTCCCAAAGGCCGCCCAGAGAAGTCCTGGTCGCAAACAATCGAGCAAGACATGAAAGCTCTAAATTTAAATGAAATGAATCGTCTAATTTGGCGCAAAAAATTGATGGCAAAAAAAACAACGTCCTACCTCGGGGAGCCGGGTCTCTGGACGCAAAACGAAGATTGATTGATTGATTGTTTAGCTGTTATTTGCTCTCCTCGTAAGTGTCCAATTGTCTTTAATTACTCCATTTTGTTACGTTATCCAACCATTCAAGATTAGCTTTTTCTCTTTTATTGGCAGAGCCAGTTTTACAGTTGGAATTATTCTAAGCAGAATCAATTTAGTGGCTTTAAATATGATAAAAAAAACTAGTTACCTGGAAATTTTATACTGGACGATAATTTTGTAACAAAGAAGACACATTTAAGTTAATTAATGTTTTTCATTGCTTAAAAAAAGGATGATATATATATATCATATGCTGTTAGTAAGATAGATTAGCCATTTTTTAGACACAAGTTTGTCTTTTAAAAGGACGAAATTTCTTCTCAGACCAGCATGTAACCACCTCCAAACTTCATGCTGTAAAATGCCGACTTACTTTTCTCAGGTCATGCCTATTATACTTTTGGCTGTCTGGGCCGTCTAGGTTGAATGTTGTTCTGATAACCACCTCTAGGGAGTTTGTTATTTTGCACTATAATGTATAATGTCATATATTAACGTTTAAAAAACACATATCAACTGGACCATCATGGATCATAGGATTCATATGTTTCAGAAAAAGAAAGTGTCCTATCCCTTTTGCTATCACTGTATAATGATAATTTTTTGAGTTTTTTACAATTTCATTTAGTTTTTAAACGTGTACGTATTATATCACCAGGGTTTTGAAAAACAACATAGAACGTTAAAGAGGGTGGTAGAAGATCTCGATGTTAGACTGGCCACACTTATTTGCTTAGGTCTTGATGATGCTAATGGCTTGGAGGGAGTATTTAAGGTTTCTTTTGTTATTTAATTCATCAAGTTCTCATTTCAACGTATTTAGTTTTTTTGTTTCTTATTTATTTAAATAATTTTTATATTATTTTACTACACAATTGTAGTTGTTGGATTCTTTGGGAACATTGTTAGATAGGCCAACAATAAAAAATGATGTAGATGAAAAATTACCTGACATCATCAAACAAATGGATGATTTCTTATCAGAAACCAAACAGCTCTATGACGATCAGATCAATGATATCAAATCTTCCGGTAAAGTCGACCTACACGTCAGCATGCCTAAAATGTCAAGCCATTTGGAATGGGCCAAAGGTCTAAAGGAAAGAATCGCCATTCATATGACATACTTCAAGAGGATTGAATTTTCGTGAGTGTTAATTTTTTTCAAAGTAATATGTTGTCTTTTATTTTTTCTACTTCATTAAACTATTGAAATGTTGCTTCTATTATATATTCACACGAATAATTTTGTGCTGACTAGAATGATCGTATGTGTAGAAATCACTCAGTATGTCTAAAGTGTTTTAAATTATAAAAATATATGTTTAATACTCATTATTATATTTGAAATAAATTGTAACGAGTGCAGTCCCCTACATAGAAAAGATGTTTCCGATGTAAATGCACATTATGAAGAAATGATTGGACTTTTAAACAAGTTTTTGAAATTTTTTATTAATTTTTTTCGTTTGGGGCTTTTTCGATAATTTCACAATTTGTACCACTATTTTATATCTGAAATTTTCAAATCAAAACATGTTTTACATGTTAGTGTTATATAATATTTTTATTAAACGTGTTATTAAAGTTACTGCAATAATGCTCGTTGAAGGTTTATAAATGACGTGAAAGCAGAATGGTTGTCCACCGTTGGCAACACTTGTCATGATAATCTTAAAAAGTTTCTAGTTGCAAGAGATACCGTTACTAATTATATAAGTGTCAACTTTGATTCAGAGGTAGTCTGATTAACATTTTTATTTAAAAGTTTCTTTAGAAGAAAATTCATGGAACTTATTTTGTTTTTTTTAAATAGCTGAAAGCATTACTTAAAGATGTCCGCTATTTGAAAATGCAACTGAATGAGAACCTGATCAACATTGAAAATGATTCATCGAGTAGTCACTCAGCTGACACCTCTCTCTATTTGGAAATTCCTGACAGTGCCTCACATCTTTATGGAAGAAATGAAGAGCTGTGGAGGTTTAAAACGTGTTTGGACCTGATAACTCAGTGGTACAACGAAGTAAAAGAAGCTTTGCTTGAAGTTGAATACCCTCTGATTGAAGAACAACTTGTTGTTGCTGACAAACAATTGGAATTAGCGGAAAAGCATTATACTTGGGAGACTGCAGGTTCGTTAGTTGTGAAAGGTTCATTGCTTTTCATCATTTGCTTTTCTGGACTTGAATCACGCTCACAAAAATTTGGATTAAATAGTGTCATGTCGACTATTTTTTAAATAATATTTTTAAAAATTAAAACAAGATTTTTAATATTTCTACCAAAAATTGTTGATTCTATAAAATTTTCTTGAATTATTATTTTTCGTATTTTAACTATCCGGATATAATTTAACTCCTTAAAAAACTTATGATGTTAATTTGTTGAAAAATAGGGCGTATTGGCAAAGACTTTAAACGCATTCTGTTTTACAGGAGCCTGGGAATTTATAACAGAAACTAAAAAATGTGTGTCAGAATTGAACAAAAAGTTATTTCAAACAAAGGCAAATGTTGATCAAATGAAGAAAATAATGACGACATGGAGCAAGACTCCCTTGTTTGACAGAAGCGAAGGTAAGACATCTACCTTGCTGAACATCAGTGATAAGGAGGATAAATTAAAGAAGAGATATTCTGAATTGTCACAAGCTGGCATTAAAATTCATCAACTTGTTCGGGTATGCTAATTTATGATAGAGTTAATAAATGTGTTTATTGGTAAGCATTTTGAATAGTTGGAAAGAAACTCATAATTGCTTAAGGCATATAATTTTCTACTAAAAAGATGTAAAACCGCAATCTTATTCAAAAAGAGCATGCCGTCTCACATGGTCTTATATGCAAAATTGTTTAGGCTATTTTAGCCATCAACAGATCATTTTAAAATTTGTAAAATCTTTCATTGCTACATCCGCCGAGGGCTTTCCTTTTTTTTTACACCCAATTTCCGAAACCTGGACACTCTGGACACTTACTCTATTTTATCCTTCCTATTGATAGGACAAATACAAACCGCCTTAATTTTCTCTCTCTCTAACAAACCCATATATATTGTCATATATGTCTAACTACACATCTTAACTTTTCTCTACATTTCATTATTGATATTTTCTCTCCATATTTTACGTTAGTTTCATAACAAACAAGTTGAAATTAAAAAAATCTTAGTCGTTAGTTTCGCTAAAATAACAATTGATTTTTTATTTCAAATTTGTCATGAAGTCTAACAATTTTGATATTTTAACCAATTGAAAATTATTTTAATTTGAAATATGTTTATTAAATTTTCTTGTTTGAATAATTTGAAATTGACCAGGACAATTTGCAGTTGTTTGGATGCAGTGAACAATCAGATGAATGGAAAGCTTACGTTGATTTCTTAGATGAGATGATCGTTGAGTCCTTCTTTCTCATCATTCAGTGCAGTCTTCATTTTCTTCAGAACAACACAGTACCTCTGGATGGTCCTGCTCCTCTCTTCGAAACAACCATGGAACTTCAGGTCAAAAAATTTTCAGTTTCATATACAAGTCTTACAAAGTTGTCATTGCAATGCGCAATGAGGCAATTGTTCGTTAATATTCTACATCACGGAGATCCTTGTCTTCATCATTTTAAAATAATATAATTTGTTTATTTTTGTTAGGCTCCAGATATTATATTTATTCCATCTATGGATGAAGGTGTTGCTGATGGATTCTTTGAAATTGTGGATAATTTGATCTGCGACATTTACAAGCAAGCATCCGTTATATCAAGACTATCCACTGAGTGTGGCATCGCTAATTACCAGGTTGAACTGTTCAAACCTTCAACTTTTTTTCGCAAAATGTAAAACATGAAAAATGTAGCTACTAGTAGTTTTTAGGAGAAATACGTATTAAGCTATGCAAATAACTCTATTGACCAATTGTTAATTTTGACTAGGAGTATTTTTATTTCAAAAATTCAGTCAAAAAGTGTAACTGAGTTTATTATTGAATAAAAAAATATTGTTTTATTTAAAAGCCTGATGCTGAGTCGTCTGAAGATTTGAATAAAATGCGATGTGATTTGATGGAGCACGTGAACAACATGATGTTGAGAGCAGCAGATTTCAAACAATCTTTCGATTCCTATGTCTATCTGTGGACTGATGATAGAGCCGAATTTCTCAAACAGTTCCTCCTGTACAATCACGTGTTAACAGCTGAAGAAATTGAAGCACATGGTGGGGATGGCATTCCAGAAAATCCTCCGACTCTACAACAGTTCAAAGATCAAGTTTGTTTTACTTTTATTTTCCTACAGTCTACTTCATCAAAGTTCCTACAAAAACTTGTTTGCCCAGTTCATCTTTTAAAGTTTCATTATGATTATCTAACTTACTTAAAACAAAATTACTCTTCTATACATTATTCGTTTAAATGTGTGGATTAGATAAGCCAGTTTGGCTTATTATGCATTGAAATGTTTTGATTGAATGAACTAGTTTTGAAAGATAATTTATTGGTGGTTAGCATTTAGATGATGAGTAACTCAATTTTTTTTTTGATGCATTCCACAAATATCATCGAAACATTTGATCGTCGTTGTGAACAACATCCCTCCCTCGAATGGATGGATGGATGTTCTAGATCGATCACTACGAGCACCTGTACAAGGAAGTTGAATCAATTGACGGAGTGGTCGTCTTCGAGAACTGGTTCCGAATTGACGCTCGGCCCTTTAAACAATCGCTACTCAACACTATCAAGAAGTGGGCGCTCATGTTTAAGCAGCATCTTGTCAGTCACGTGACCACCAGGTTGGTGGCAGATGAAGTCCTGATGATGCTGATGATGAGGTCATATGGTGTTATTCATGAGATGATCATTACGCAAATGCTTAGCATGGCGCGTGTAATAATATGGATGATAAAAATAATGATGATTGTGGTGATGACGACTGTTGATGGTGACGATATTGTTTGTAATGATGAGAGTCAGATGATAGACAATAACCACAGCGCTACTTGATGTTTATACGTTGATGTTTCAAACGATGACGATGCTGACGATGATGTTAATGATGCTGATAATGATGATGTTACTGAAAATCATGACTATAATCCTTGATGTCTAATAAGACGCTGATAATGCGTTCTATGCACTGAACGACAACAAAAATAATGATGCTGCTAGCAGTAACATTTGTGGCCAGTACATTGTATAGTAACAAGAATATTAATTGGAATTGAGCTTCAATGATGTAAAAAAAACTGTTAGTTTGAAGGAGCTGAATGATTTCATAAAAGTGGTTGGAAAAGGGTTGTCGCAGCAAGTTAAGGAAGGAGATTACGATGAACTCATACAAGTTTGTGTCAACTACGAGACTTCATTCATTCGCGTTTTGTATTTCTATTGATTTTTTTGTTCAATTTATTTTGCAATTTTTGTCAGTCTATGTCAGGTTTTTAATACCGTTAATTTTAGTGTTTAATCATAATTGTTTTTACATTTTATTGTTTCATTTTTGACACAAATTTTTATATTTTCATTGCTGATACTAACTTGAAACTTTGAATTGACGCACGTGAAGGTGATGGGTCATTTATTGTCAGTGAAAGAGAGGCAGGGATCAACCGACGCCATGTTTGAGCCTCTGAAGGAATCAATCGAATTGTTGAAAGCCTACAGCCAGGATGTCACTGATGAGGTGCACCTGCAACTACAGGTATGTTATCTCACCTTATTGATTGACTGACCGACTGACCGACTGATTTGAAATCTGTTCAGGAACTACCAGAGCAATGGGGCAACATAAAAAAGCTTGCACTGACAGTCAAGCAGCAGGTGGCTCCACTGCAAGCCAATGAAGTTGCCAATCTGAGGAAGAAGACGGCATCATTTGATGTTCAGCAACAAGGTTTGACTGCTGTTTCGGATCATATATATATATATATATAAACAATGTTGTATAAAATATGATCCCCTTCAACATATATTTATATGGTTTAGTTTTGAAATGGGATTGTGATTACATTCATTGTTCACCCAACATTAAGTTTGCAATCGCTTGTTGACAGCTTAAAATGCTAGTTGATTAATGCTATCTATTTCTGTATCTCAATTTTAACAACTTTGTTAGAATTCCGCGAGAACTTTAGAAAGATGCCAGCCTACAACTATTCATGCCACAACCCCTATGATGTCCTCAATGAAGTATCATTATAACTTTCCTACTTATTTAGAAAAAATTTTCAATCTTCTTTTAAATTATGTTTTGGTTGGTATATAGTTGTTTATAGTCTTTATCATTTAATAATGAAAAAACGACATCTATATGACATTTATTTTTTTTATCCGGTTAAAAAAAGAGAGTTACAAATATTTTAAAAAATGAACTACTAAATAGTATCAATTGAAACTGACCACGATTGAGAAGACGATGACATCATTGGTGACGTCAGCAAGTCTATTTGAAGTGGCCATACCTGATTTCAAGCACATAAAGTTGTGCAGACGAGACATCGTCCTGTTAAAAGTGCTCTGGGATTATGTCTTCTGTATTAGATCAACATTTGATGACTGGAAAACAACTCTGTGGAAGAGAATAAACGTGGAACACATGGAGCTGGAATCGAAGAAGTAACATCATGATTTCACAGTCACGTTATAACTATTGTACATACCTTACTATAGAACTTGTTGCGTACGGTCATTTATTTTCTTTAAGATTATTGCTGATAATCAATTTTTATATTTTTTTTGGCGGTCAATCAAAAATCAAGCTGCTAAAATTATTGCGGTGTTTTCAAATTTGATCACTTTGGATCAACTGTACTGGTTGACTGTTAGCAAACGCATCATATATAACCCCTGCATTCTGGAGTTTGAATGTACAAAGTACTCAACACCAACGTGTTTGCAAAATAAGTCTACGTCTGAACCGAAGCTCTACATTCATTAAACTTGCGTTCAAATGATTTTGATATTATAATGTTCATTTTGCAGTATTAAGTCTTTCAATATGGAGTAGTCTCCAAAGTCACCTGTATGACTCAAGTTTAAATTTTTTAACATTGAGAAATATGTTAATGACCTGTTTGTTCGTGTTGCAGCAAATGTGGTTAAAGTGTATTTGCAGGTCCAAATTGTAACACTTGAACAACAACTATTTATTTTTATTTACTTATTAGAGATAATAAATAAAATAAAAACATTTATTTCTTTACTTATTTATTAATAACCTAAAATGTAAACCAAACTGTTTGCTTTATAGGTTAACAAAGGTGATTAGAACTCTGGATAAGGAAATGAAACCTTGGGACGTTTTCATTGGTTTGGACAACACCATCAAAAATATGACAACCTCACTGACTGCTGTCAACCAGCTTCAAAATTCTGCCATCAGAGAGAGACATTGGATGCAGCTGATGCGAGCGACAGGGGTGCATGTCTTTTATATATTTTATGGTTCATGTTTAAAATTATTAAGGTTACCGAGTTTGAATTTTTTCCTAATAATTTCATAATCGAAGGTGCGATTTACATTTGACGACAAAACCACACTTTCTGATTTGCTTTCTCTTAAACTGCACAACTTTGAAGATGAAGTAAAGAACATAGTCGATAAATCAGTGAAAGAGCTAAGCATGGAGAAGATGCTTAACTCCATTCATGAATCTTGGACAGACATGCAATTTGAACATGAGAAACATCCTCGCACCGGCATCACCTTGTTGAAAGCCAGCGAGACACTCATTGAAACTTTGGAGGAGAATCAGGTAACGTGCATATCTGTTTCTGTTTGTGGGTTGTTTTATAATATTTTGTGACGTTCTGCCGAAATTTGTATATGAATCTGGTTGTAGTTGGTATGAAACTCAAAGTTTTGAACGATGTGAAACTTTCTTCGTGTTGATATATGGAAAAAAATACTAATATTCGAAAGTGAAGTCGAACGTTTGCTGTTAGTTGATAAAATATTTTCCGATTTTATGTCGGTGTAATGTTAACAACTGTGAAACAGGTGCAACTGCAGAACATGTTAACTTCAAAACACATCGCTCACTTTTTGGAGGAAGTTTCAACGTGGCAGAAAAAACTTTCCACAGCTGATCAGGTTAAGTCAATTTTAGCATTTGTTTGGCTTAGAGAGAAGGTTGTTTTAAGTAACAATTAAATAATAATAATACAATAAAATGATTCAAATTTTATATATTTTTGAAAGTGTTATAAATGTTTATTCTTAAAACATTACGGCTGACTTTTATTCGTTGGTATGAAAAATTATCTGAGTGTTGAACGTACGTTGCAGGTGATAAGTATTTGGTTTGAAGTGCAGCGTACCTGGTCTCACCTAGAGAGCATCTTCATTGGATCTGATGACATCAGAACCCAACTCCCTCAAGATTCTGAACGATTCGATAAAATTGATGTCGATTTTAAGGTCTTATAAGCGTTTTTTGTAATTTTGCTTGGAAATTTCTCTACAAGCTTTTGAGAAATTTTTTTATATGAATCAACAGAAAATAATAAAAAAATAAACGAAACACATTATGAAATAATTTAGATTGTTTTATTATCTTCTTTCCACATTATTGGCTACCTATAAAGCTATATTTAACAAAAATTTATTGAAACCAGGAATTAGTTAAAGAAGTGGAAACAACAACCCAGGTGCTCGAAACCACTAGTCGACCACGCCTCTATGAACGTCTGGAGACCATCAAAGACCAACTCACCCTTTGTGAGAAGGCCCTTGCTGAATATTTGGAAACTAAAAGATTGGCTTTTCCTAGATTTTATTTTGTGTCAGCTGTCGATTTGTTGGACATTTTGTCTAATGGAAATCAGCCATCTCTAGTGATTGTTTTGTTATTTTATTCTTTTTATTAAATAAACAACCAGTTGAAGTCTTTTTTGCAAACATAAAAATATTGGTATATTAATGATGTGGATACTTGTTCATTTCATTTCATAGGTAACTCGTCATCTGACGAAATTGTTTGATAGCATGGCACAGTTGAAATTTGATGACGGCAAGTTAAGTGCAGATGATGGTGTTGCAAGAACGGCAATCGCTATGTGGAGCAAAGATGACGAATTTGTCCACCTCTCCTCTCCTTGTGACTGCAGTGGGCAGGTTGGTAACTCGAACATTTTCAAACTTAATTTAATAATATTTATCGTTCGGTTTAAAGAAGTATCATCTCCTGCCAAAATACACAAAACATGTTTAGGTTATTTATTAAAAAGTTGAATGAATTGTCCATTTTTGATATTTTGCGATTAATTAATGCATTGCTGTTGATCAGGTAGAAGTGTGGTTGAACAGACTGCTGTCTTGTATGAGACAAACAATAAGGTACGAGTTGACTGAAGCACTGGCTGCCTCTGAAGAAAAGATGAGGGAACAGTGGCTCTTTGAATTTCCAGCACAAGTTGCTTTATGTTGCGTGCAGGTTCACATGCTTCACTATTATATTTCGCATTCATTTCATCTCAGTAAATCTTTATACTTTTACTGTGGTTTCAAATAATTCTTAGGCTATTTAGGTTCCTTAGGTATTTTAAATGAAAAAGTGCTATTCTTGTTTTTAATTAGTTGGTTTTGATAATTCAATTATTTATAGTTGTAGTGTTTTTTGATGTTATTGAATAATATAGTTTGAGGATAACTCTAGAAATAGTTGCTATTATTTGGTTTTCTCTTCACATGCTTCAAAGAAATTTATAAAACTGTACTGAAATTTGTTGCGATGTTACTTATCTGTTTAGATTTGGTGGACGACAGAAGTGAACATGGCGTTCGGCCACTTGGAGGAAGGCTTTGAGAATGCTCTCAAAGATTACAATAAAAAACAGGCTTCTAATTAATTAATTAATTAATATTTTGTTTTACTCTATTTATGTAATTTAGAAATGCTGATGTTTCATTTGTTTTATTAATCATTTAATTATTCGTTCATTTATTTTGTCAAATAATTATTTGGCGTAAAAGCTTTTTGGTTTATTTGTCCAAATGTTGAATGTTAAATTTTCCCTATGCCCATCTCAAACATAAAACACCGGAGGTTTATATATTTGATTTTTGTGTATGTGTTTGCTGACTGAGAAATACTAAAGGGCGAATTTAACAAAATGATAATAATTGGAGATGAATAAAATGTTAATAACAACCGTTCTGAAGGTACTTATGATGCGATGTTTCACAGATAAGTCAGCTGAACGTCTTGATCACGATGCTGACTGGAACACTGACGCCAGGCGACAGGCAGAAGATAATGACAGTCTGCACAATTGAGGTGCATAACCGAGATGTTGTCAACAAATTAATTGCTCAAAAGGTAGAGAACTCGCAGGCCTTCACGTGGCTTTCCCAGCTGAGGCACAGGTGGGATGATAAGGAGGAAGATTGCTTCGCTAACATATGTGATGCTCAGGTTGGTCTCTCTTCTTTACTTCTGTCACGGCAATCACGATAGATAACATTGCGAATGCTTTTTATGACACCTTTCAATGAACCACCGTGCTCCCAAAAGTTATTGGTTTGACCACGTAAACTGCGCTAAACATTTAATAGACGACTTTTTAATTAATTCGAAAATATTTAGTATTTTATTATTGTTGTTTCTAACGACGCCGTGATTCTAGCACGTAGAATGCGCCTACATTTTAAACGGTTATAATAATCGGCAATTAAGTTTTTACGTCATGTTACAAAACAAACTTGACGTGTTAAAATTTGTTAAATAACTATAACCTTCACATCACTTCCCAATCAACCTTCCTCTAACCCACCTCTTGTATAGAACCCATATCTTCTCTTACACCCATCTTCGTCAATGATCCTACATTCCTGGTAGCTGTCCTGTCTACACTCTTAACCAGCTTTTTTACATTTTCGCTGTTAAATATTTCCCTGATAGACAGATGTATTCCAAATTCAATAAAGGATTTGACTTAGATAAATTAAAAACAGTTATGTTCAACGTTGGTTCCACTCTGCACTACTTTTTTGTTGTAAGTGTTGAGGGTAGTATTTCAGAAAGTGGTAATATTGTCAAAAGAAATAGTTAAAAAACCAAATATTTTCTTTTTAGTTCAAATATTCGCACGAATACCTCGGGAACTCTACGAGACTCGTCATCACACCATTGACTGACAGGTTCATATTTGTTTCCAATTATGGTTTTGCTTAATTAATTTTCAAATGAAAATTCTTGTTTTTAAAAATTAGTTACCCATAAATTATTAATGTGTATTGAATACACAATAAATTTTTTTTTAAAGTAATTTATTTTTGAACAATGCAATGTAACGTATTTTAGCATCAATAGAAGTTTGCTGCTACAAAGATTGTATATTCTATTCAAGTTTTTGAATAAACTTGAAACATATCATATAATAAAATCATTTTTTTATTTTTCAGTGTGCATTTGTAATTTGTGCCTAGCTGGAATTTAATGGTTTTTATAACATTAGGAGTTACATATCTTATCTACATTTTATGTAGTCTATAAGCGTTTGATCTTAAAAAAAGTTTTCCAACATAATGTTAATAAGAGAATTTGTAAGCGTTAACCACTTTGTTGCATAATTTTTTAACATTATTTATTGTTAATAAATAATCAAGTTAAAATAATTAGAAAGCTACAAGAATGGTGAATCATTTTTACAACTTTCCATTTTTATCTTTGTCCTTTTGTTGTACAAATATTTTTTGTTCTGTTTGCAAAGATGTTTTATTGGCTAATGCTTAATAAGCTTACGTTTTTTCAGCATCTGATCAATTATTTGACAAGTGCACGCATTGGAGTCAATTGCTGGCCTGTGAATTTATACTTAAAAGCAACTCAGAGCAAGATCACTTTGACACTCTGTACAACAGAGCTTCTTCGTTGGATTGCGAAAAATTAAAAACTTCTCATGTGTTCTTTGCTTTGCGCACATTTTCCGCTTGTAGCTCCCGCTCATTGTGTGCCATGCATGGTCTTTTTCTGAAACGACTAATAGTTTTATTAAGGGTTAAAAAAGCTATTTATTTCTTCAGTATAACCAAAAATGTTTTTTCAGTTCATTTGATTTCAAACTTCACTTTGGCTTTAAATTATTTTTTTTTATACTGCTGTTGTTTTTTGATATGAAAGTATCAAATTTATCAAAAAACCTGTTAATGTGTTAACAATTTATAAGTTCATGTTTTTGCTAATCTAATTAATTTTAAATTTTTTCTCTGTTTGATGTTTTTTTACTTGGTCAAATAATAATAAAATGTTTCAAATAATTGAAAAATTAATGTTAGAAATTATTTTAATTTAACCAGGAACGAGAATAAAATTATTTAGGTTTAGCAATCATGTGTTAATTTTGTTTCTTTTGTTTAAAAAATGGTATATATCAAGAAAATGCACGTTCAAAAAATGATTTCAGATGTATAGTAGTTAAATACAAATGGAAAAAACTGTCAAATTTTTTTATTGCAATTTTGTGGAGGCAGATGCTACATAACTCTCACTCAGTCTCTGCACCTAACAATGAGCGGCGCACCAGCTGGTCCTGCTGGGACTGGTAAGACAGAAACCACCAAGGACCTGGGGAGAACCCTTGGAGTTATGGTCTACGTTTTCAACTGCTCAGAACAAATGGATTATAAAGTAAGAATTAGTATTTTAAACCATTCGTAATAAAAATAAGGTCATGTCTACTGTGGTTTTATTTTAATTACATGTAGCTCTCTATTTTTTATTTATTCAATTTTTGTCAAAAGATTTTTACAAAATTTGTTGCCACACTTCAACATCAGTCCATAGGTAACATTTACAAAGGCCTGGCGCAATCAGGAGCCTGGGGATGTTTTGATGAGTTTAACAGAATATCCGTTGAAGTGCTGTCCGTAGTGGCCGTTCAAGTGAAATGCATTCAAGATGCCATCAAGTCAAAAAAGAAAGTTTTCAGTTTTCTCGGTGAAGAGATCAGCTTGATGTCATGCGTCGGTATATTCATAACTATGAATCCAGGATATGCCGGCAGAACTGAACTACCTGAGAACCTTAAGGCACTATTTAGGTAGATATTTATTCAACATTTATCATCATCCTTTATAATAATAATTTGTTATTTAATCTATCCTTTCGGTAACTAAGTGCTTGCACTGTAACTTCTCAAACATTTATGAAATTAAGTGGGTGAGTTTAACTTTATAACATTTTTGGGCAAACATTAACTGAGAGCGTAATTTAACATTAAATAAAATCTGATGTCCATATCAATATCTTTTAACAGTGATTTGAAAGGATTGAGTAATTATTTTAGATATTTTATGAAATCTTCAAATAAATATAACCAGGAGAATGTTAACGGAATGTTCTGTTTGCGTGGTTTTTATTTTTTGAAAATCCTCTCTTTATAACTTTTTTGTTACAGTTTAGTATTATTCTGTTTTTAAGCATTGAAATAATGTTATCTTCAACACAACAATTATAGGCCCTGTGCAATGGTTGTGCCAGATTTCGAATTGATTTGTGAAATTATGTTGGTTGCAGAAGGCTTTCTGGATGCTAGACTTTTGGCCAGAAAATTTATTACACTGTATTCTCTTTGTAAAGAACTACTCTCCAAACAGGTCAGCTTTTATTTTTAGGTTTTCAGGTCATGAAATTGTTTTTCCTACCGAAGATTTATATTTTTGAAATTACTCTGTCAAGGTTAGTTATGAATAAAAAAACATTTTTCTCTTTATTAAAAATTGCATAACGAAAAGAATCTATATTATAGTAAGCAAATTAAAGTGGATGATGTTAAACATGAAGGATCATTATGATTGGGGACTGAGAGCTATCAAAAGTGTACTCGTGGTTGCAGGTTCGTTGAAGAGAGGGGACAAGGAAAGACCAGAAGACCAGGTTTCTATTCATCTCTTATTGCAGCATTGCAAAATTTGATATTTTAATATAAATGTAGGTGCTGATGCGAGCGCTGCGTGACTTCAACATTCCGAAGATCGTTACGGACGACATGCCTGTCTTCATGGGACTCATCGGAGATTTGTTTCCTGCTTTGGATGTTCCTCGCAAGAGGGATGATGTCCTCGAGAAGCAGATCAAAACCGCCATTTCTAATCTCAAGTTGCAGCCTGAAGATGGATTTATTTTGAAGGTTTATTTGGGTCAAAAATTATATCATGCAATTTTTAATCATTCAAATTTTGATCTAATTTTGAATAAAGTTTTCACTTTGTTAAGAAAATATATTTTCATTTAATGCTACATTGTTAATTG
The DNA here is from genome assembly GCF_000326865.2 of Helobdella robusta. Classification (NCBI taxonomy): domain Eukaryota; kingdom Metazoa; phylum Annelida; class Clitellata; order Rhynchobdellida; family Glossiphoniidae; genus Helobdella; species Helobdella robusta. Next base: position 5,992,184 of record NW_008703570.1, on the reverse strand, counting down.
AACATTTTTCTCACTGAAATAAGGTATAGTTGCAGATATGAAATGGAAAATTATGATAACGTGAATCTTACAAAAATTAAAAATGCACTATTTGAAATACCCAGTAGTAAAATAATTTTGTATTAAGCACAGCATCCACAGATTTGTTGAAATGAAACCGAAAAATAATTAACATCCGATTTGCAACGGCGGTTCGAATCAAATATAAAACCAGAAAATGTTAAGAAATTAAGTGTAAAAAAAATTGTAAAAAAAATGTTAGTTTAAGTGTTTGAACGTTTGATTACATAAGGCGAGAAGAATAAAGCGACTAAAGGTTTAGTGCTGCAAACCTTAATAGTAAATTATAAATTTGAAAAAAAATTTTATTTAGGTTGTTCAATTGCAAGAATTATTTGAAGTTCGTCATTCAGTCTTCATTGTTGGAAATGCTGGAACTGGTTTATTTTAATTTTCTCGTTCTTTCAGTAAACTTTTTAAACAGTGCAATATTTTTTATTTCAATTTGCTCGCGTACGATAAATTAAAACTTCAACAAAAAATACTCGTTAATGTGTTTATATTTACTGAAATCAAATCGGTGAAAAAATATTATGCCAATCAGGAAAAAGTTGTGTATGGAAGACGTTGTATAAGGCTAATCAGAATATGAAGAAAAAACCAATTGCCGTAGATTTGAACCCTAAAGCAGTTACTAACAACGAGTTGTTTGGCATTATAAATCCTGCAACCAGAGAATGGAAAGATGGTTAAATAGATTACATTTCTTATCAATATTGCATGATTTTTTAACTTTATTTTTATTTTTTTTGTCATGAAACTTAAAAATTTATACGGTTAGTCCCTTAGTTTGAAATTTTTGTCTGAAACAAAACGAAGGCCTCTTTTCGTATGTGATGAGAGATCTGGCAAACAACTCTCACGATGGTCCCAAGTGGATCATACTGGATGGAGACATCGATCCAATGTGGATTGAATCCCTCAACACTGTCATGGATGATAACAAAGTTCGCGATTACTTTTTGTGTCTTTTCTGTTTAGTTGCAAATTTCAGTTCTTTCAACTTAAAAATATTCAAAATTCAAGGAAAAGTTATAAAATGCCGACTACAGATACAGAAATTCTAAACTTGTCCAATATTTTTCGATGTGACAAAATTTTTTTTGGTTTATCTTTGCTATATGAAATTTTTTGGAATTGGTAACCTATATTTCATTACTAGTAATGTAGTTATTTCTATTCTTCTTTGACATTAAAATGACTAATTCATCATTTAGTTTCATACTTAATCTATAATTATTAATTACTTTGCCGGCTTACTTGTTTGTCTATTTAATTATTTATTTACTTGTTTTATTCATTTGCAAAGTTTTTCTTTCTACGATATTGGCTACAATGCAGGAGATGAAATGAAGGATAATAATTTATCATTGTCTAAAAAATGATCAGCATAACTTTACTTTTTTTCGAAACGCACTTCAGGTGATTGACAGGAAGAACGGTTATTTTAGTGGTTTTTAGAGGCGCATTGAGCTGTCTGATAGTAAAAAAATTAATGGCAATTTAAAGATTGTAACATTTTAAAACAAGAACCATGCAAATATTTTTAAACATTCATACAAAGTGGAAAAACAAAGAATTAGTTACTATTGGCTGAATTGTCACAATTTTTTGTTTAAAAGTTTCACATTTGTGGGAAAGTGCTTTTTGGAGATTTAATTATCACAGTTGAAAGAGCGAGTTTTTATAACGCACGTAAAACTTTGCAATCAAATTTGTTTTCAACATTAACAAATATCAGTTAATGATTTGGAAAAAAATATTCCTATCTAATCAATTCATTTGAAAATTATTAAATAGGTATTGACACTGGCCAGCAACGAGCGCATCCCACTAACTCATTCCATGAGACTGCTCTTCGAAATAAGTCATCTCAAGTCAGCCACACCGGCCACTGTGTCGAGAGCTGGCATCCTCTACATCAATGCGGGCGATCTCGGATGGAATCCGTAAATTTTTAATTAGTTTTTCATAAGGACCTTTGGCCCATTTACTTTATTACATTGTAGTGTTATGTTTGTATGGAAATGAAAGGTAATTCATGTCGTGCAGCGATATGTCAAAGCTAAACTGAGTTATTTAGTTTTAAATTGTTTCTTGCTTAGGTAATCACAAATTTTACTGATTATAATTTTGAGTAGTTAGTTATAACTGACGTTATTTTAGGTTCATAAGCAGTTGGATCGAAACACGCCAGGCCCAGTCTGAAAAAGCCAATTTGACGATTCTTTTTGACAAGTATGTTCCTTCGTGTCTGGAAGCTATGCGGCTGAGGTTCAAAAAGATTATTCCCATCACTGACATCAGCCACTTGCAAATGTTGTGCTACCTGCTTGAGTGCATGCTCACACCTGAGAACACGCCTGCCGACTGTCCTAAGGAATGGTCAGATTCATTTAATTTTTAATAATTCTAGTAAAGCCGTTACGTTAAAAATCACCACTTTATAATATGTTATTATTGGGAAGGTACCAAAAAATTTTGAGTAGAAAACGCTCGTTATTAACGTTTGTTCATGGTTCGAAAAACTAATGTGTTTGATTTTTTAAAGGTACGAATTATACTTTGTGTTTTCTTGCATATGGGCTTTCGGGGGCTGCTTATTTCAAGATCAGGTAATAATTTTTGAAGATTTGTTTATTTCAAATATTTATCTTGAATTTTGTTTCTATAATCATTTTTTGTTTTAGCTGGTTGACCATCGAGTTGAGTTCACGAAATGGTGGGTCGGAGAGTTCAAAACCATCAAGTTCCCGGCACAAGGAACAGTTTTTGATTACTACATTGATCAGGAAACTAAAAAATTTGAATTATGGTCAAAAAAAGTGCCTAAGTTTGAATTGGATTCAGAAATTCCTTTACAGGTTTAGCTATTTCTGTTATGGCATTGTATAATTGATAACTTCAATTTAAATAATTTGGCAGCATTTTTTGTAATTAGATAGTTTAGAAAATTTATTTTTTTAAATTAATAATGTTTCACAGGCTACCATGGTGCATACATCTGAAACAACCCGAATTCGTTATTTTCTTGACCTTCTGCTTGATAAGCGACGGCCAGTCATGCTTGTTGGACATGCTGGCACCGGCAAAACTGTACTCATCAATGACAAAATTGTCAGTTTGAGTGAGGATTTTGTCGTTGCGAACGTTCCTTTCAACTTTTACACAACATCTGAAATGCTGCAACAGATTCTTGAAAAACCTTTAGAAAAGAAGGCAGGTAAGAATTATGGTCCTCCTGGAAACAAAAAACTCATTTATTTTATTGACGACATGAATATGCCAGAGGTTTGAAAATTGCTGTTAATATTTTTTCCACTTGAATTAATAAATTAATAAAAGTGTTAACTTGTCTTTATAAGAGAGATAGGTTTTCAACAGTGCAGCCGCACACCTTGATCCGACAACACTTGGACTACAATCACTGGTACGATCGTACTAAACTAACTCTTAAAGAGATTTCCAACACTCAATATGTGGCTTGCATGAATCAAGCTGCTGGCAACTTCACCATCGACACACGTCTTCAAAGACATTTTTCAGTTTTTGCTCTCAGTTTCCCCAGCCAGGAAGCATTGACGTCAATCTACACAAACATCATTCAACAACATTTGCTCGAGGTCGGATTCCCCGCAAGCGTGCAGAAACAATGCAACAATGTTGTTCAAGCATCTCTTTTGCTGCACCAGAGAATCACGCAAACATTCCAACTGACAGCCATAAAATTTCACTATATTTTCAACTTGAGAGATTTGTCTAACGTCTTCCAGGTTCTCTTTTGCTTTTAACAAATTTTCATTATAGGTGTATATAAAAACTCAGACGTGATATATTTAAAAATTTTGTTTATACTTTTTTTGTTTCCTCTATTAAGGGAATACTCTTTGCTGGATTGGAATGCTGTAAAGTCGCGAGTGATCTCGCGAGACTCTGGGTGCATGAATCACAAAGAACATACAGGGATAAACTTGTCAGCCATTCTGATCTTGAACTTTTTGACAAAATTATTGCTGAAGTTGTAAAAAAAATTTTTGAAGATTTAGATGAAGTAAGACATTTGTTATTTTATTTAAATTTTCACAGTTATTTTGTAAAGACAATGGTTCACATTGAAAATTTATTTGCGTTGTTCATAGTTAAAATGTATTTTTTCTCTGATAAAATCATTAGATGATTTTTTAGGAAAAAGTTTGTTCGCCACCAATTTTGTTCAAATTTTTAAATTCAAAATTAGCCGACTAAGTTTTTTAAAAATTCTGTTGGCTCAATTTTAATTTAACCAAATTTATACTTAAAATCGTTTTACATTTTATAGAATGCAATATTCAAAGAACCACTTCAGTTCTGTCACTTCGCCAGCGGTATCGGTGAGCCAAAATATCTTCCAGTTGTAAGCTCCGCGGATATCAGCAAAATACTTATCGATGCTCTTGAGAATTATAATGAAATCAATTCAGCAATGAACTTGGTCCTTTTTGACGATGCGATATCCCATGTCTTGAGGATCAATCGAATTACTGAGGCCCCACGCGGGAATGCTCTCCTGGTGGGAGTGGGTGGGAGTGGCAAGCAAAGTCTCTCCAAACTGGCTGCACACATCAGCGGTTATGAAGTCTTTCAAGTCTGTGCTTCTTCTTTTGGCTTTTTCTTCAAAAAGCGTTGATATAATTTTTTTAAAGTTTGCAGTTACATGGCTCATCTTTGTATTTAATAAATGGCTGAAAACTATTTAAACTGTTTAAAGAATGATGCATAGTGGTTTGATGCAATATAAGATATACATAAGTTTTTTAAAAACGTATAAGCTTTGTCTAAAAACAGCTGCGTTAAAATTTACCATTTCATTCCAACTCATTGAGCAATATCAATTTTGAGGTCTCGCGCAGCACACTACATATGTTTTTCAAAAAAAAATATAATTCATTCTTCAAAAAAAAATTAAATGTCTCTAAATTTACAATTGATAAATGTTTTTTATTAATACAAATTTTGTTCAACGTCTTCAGATAACATTGAAAAAAGGTTACGGTATTCCAGATTTGAAACAAGATCTGAATGGCTTGTACCAGAAGGCAGGCTTGAAAGGGCTAGGTATGGTGCTACTCATGACAGATGCTCACATCATTGATGAACGCTTTCTCGTTCTCATCAATGATTTGTTGGCTTCCGGGGAAATACCTGATTTATTTACTGAAGATGATTTGGATATTATCGTTACTGGCGTGCGGAATGATGTCAAGGAAATGGGTTTGTTTGATTCCAGAGAGAATTGCTGGAAATTCTTTATTGACAGAGTTCGTAGGCAGTTGAAGGTGAATCATGGTGTTAAATGTAGTGTAAATGTTAGTATTAACATTAACTTTCTGTGCACTTAACTGGTAACTACTAAAAATTATCAAAAACCAAATCAGAGAAACCGACTAATCGGTTTTATTTATTTATTCATTTTTAAATATTTATTAGACATTCAAATAATGGTTTTATTTATTATTTTCTTTTTTTTTTGATTGAATTGAAGTTAACGACTGTTTATAAGTTGAAAAAAATAAGTTTAAATGAGCCTGCACATTTTCACTATTGAATTTTTTCCACGGAATAATTAAAACAACACGCGCACGCGGCAGGTCATCCTGTGCTTCTCTCCGGTGGGCAACACCTTGCGAGTGAGGAGCAGAAATTTTCCCGCGTTAACCAACTGCACAAGTATCGATTGGTTTCATGAATGGCCTGAAGAGGCACTCATATCTGTCAGTCACAGATTTCTCAGTGAAATAGAACTGCTTGATGTAAGTTGAAAATTTATGAGGGATGTTTTTACATCGGTGTCTTAAGTTGTTGAGTAACAAAAATGAATTCATCTTTGAAATACATTTTGCAAAATTGGTTGACGAATAGTTTCTGCAATGTTTGTTTTTTCAGTTATGCTTTAATTAAAGTTTTATTCTCTTTTTTGACAAGTCTGGCATGCGCCAGTCGATATCACAATTTGTTGCATACGTACATCGATCTGTCAATCAAGTAAGTGAAATTTATCTGCAAAATGAACGACGCTACAACTACACCACACCAAAGAGCTTCCTTGAGCTGATACAATTGTACCAAAATCTTCTTGCAAAGAAACACGAAAACCTTCAGGTTTCAATTGTTTTTATACAACTATTTTGTAAATGATGTTATAATCAACAAGTTCATATTTTGATTATTGTCATTTTAGGCAAGTGTTTTGAGGTTAGAAACCGGTCTGGAAAAACTGAAAGGCAGTTCTAGTCAAGTGGAAAGTTTGAAATTGAAATTAGCTCAACAAAAACAAGAACTGGCCATCAAAGATGAACAAGCCAATAAACTGATCAATGTATGTTATTATTTAAATAATGTGTACAATATTTAAATTAGTTTTTATTTATTTGGTTCTGATTTAATTTTGTTTTAATATTTTTATGGTTGGTTAATTTTTAAATTTTTGGTTGAATCAAGCTATAATCTAAAATGTTCACAGGTTGTGGAAGCTGACACAATAAAAGTTTCGAAAGAGAAAAGTTTGGCCAGCGAAGAAGAAAAAAAAGTTCAAGTAATCAATGAAGAAGTTCAAAGAAGATTCAAGGAATGCCAAGAAGATCTTGCTAAAGCAGAACCTGCATTGATTGAAGCGAAGGAAGCTCTTGCTACACTCAACAAGGTTTCATTTACATTTATAACATTAAACTTTTATTGAAGGTCAAATAAGTTTAGTAAAAGTTTAAATATTAAATGATAATTTATTAAATTTTTTTATAGTATTGTTTTACAAATTTCGAACAGAGTAATTTATCAGAATTGAAAGGATTTGCAAAACCTGTTACCGCTGTGGTCAACGTGACGGCAGCTGTTATGGTGTTACTTGCTAATAAAACCAAAAAAATTCCGAAGGACAGAACTTGGAATGCAGCTAAAGTGATGATGGGAAAAGTAAGTCAAATTATAAAACTAACTTACCGACTTTTCATCTTTTAATAAAGTTCTTATGGCAATAATATTTTGGTTCTGTGGTACCTAATCAATATCATTTTGGATGAATTTTTATGAGCGGTAATTTTTTAAGTAGTTTGTTTAGTTCGTTAGTTTGTTGGTTGGTTGACTGGTTTGTTGTTTGGTTGATTGGTTGGTTGATTTACTGGTTAGTTGTCTGGTTGGTTGATTGGTTGATTGGTCGGTGGGTTGCTTGCTGGTTAGCTGGCTAATTTTAGTCGGTTGGTTCATTGGTTGTTTGTTCGTTGGTTGTTTGATACATTTGTTAAAGTACTGACTAGATGGATGACATGCTGTATGGTTGGTTGATTGGTTTGTTATTTATTAATTTTCAAAGATATAATTTCAATGATTGTTTTTGCCAAACTGAAAAAAAGGTCGATGATTTTTTGAATGCTTTACTGAACTATGAGAAAGAAAACATTCCAGATGTTTGCCGACAGGCAGTTCAACCTTATTTACAAAATCCTGAATTCAATGCTGAATCAATCAAACAAAAATCGGTTGCTGGTACGATTAAATATAATTTTTTATATTTTAAATATTTGTAAAATAATAATGATGGTCATAATTTTTTGTTTAATACTTCATTCAGCGGCCGGCCTATGCAAATGGGTGATAAATATCATGAAATACTACGCTGTATATTGTGACGTAGAACCAAAGAGGCAGGCGCTGAATCAGGCCACCCAAACTAGGCAGGCTGCTGAAGAACGTTTGCAGCACATTCAGAGTAAGATTGCCAGTCTCGAAGAAGCACTAAGCAAGTTGAAGGCCGAGTACGACCAGGCCACTGAAGCTCAAATCAAATGTAAACAGGAAGCCGATGCAACCAACAAGACGATCATACTGGCCAACAGATTGGTCAGCGGTCTGACTTCTGAAAACGACCGCTGGACAGAACAGGTTTGTTGTTTAACTACCACAACTTTTAAACTTTTGCATTTATTTTTCAAATTTTTCAATTTAAAATCACTTGTATATCTTTAAATTTTAAAAAATGTATAAACTTTTTTTATACTATTAACGCCTGTCTTGAGTGTGTTTCTTTTTAGGAATCTGGGTAATAAAACATTGCCAGCGTTTTCATTTGCAAAAGTTTACGCATTTTGTACACGTAACGTTCAACATATTTTTAACAATTAACTGCCGAACAAAACAGGTGAAACACTTTCGTCGGCAAGAAACAACGTTAGCTGGTGATATGTTGCTGGTGGCAGCATTCATTTCTTACATTGGATGTTTTACAAAGCAATACAGACTCATGCTCATTGAAAAGCATTGGATTCCTTTCTTAACTGATAAGCTGGAAGTGTCAATCCCATTTTCAGAGGGATTTGACCCTCTATCCCTGCTGACGGATGATGCTCAGGTGGCGTCGTGGAACAATTGCGGACTTCCGAGTGATCGTATGTCCACTGAAAATGCAGCCATTCTAATTAATTCTGAAAGGTTTTGTAATTTATAGTTTTTAATTATTATTTATTTATTTTATATTGATATTGGACTTTGATATTTTATATTGGACTCCTAACGTCCTCTTTTTTATGAAATTAATATCTTTGTCTTGCTACATATTATTTAATAAATTTGGAATAAATATTCTATTGAAGATGGCCATTAATAATTGATCCTCAACTGCAAGGACTGAAATGGATCAAAAGTCAATATAGTTCCTCTTTGGTTGCCGTCAGGTTAGGACAGAAAGGGTTTTTAGATCGCATCGAACAGGCTATATCTAATGGTGATACTGTACTCATTGAAAACATTGAAGAAAGTAAGCCGTTGTTACTGACATTAGTTTTTAAAATTGTATTTGCTATATATTTTGTTTAGATAAATTCTCCCTAATAAAATTTTCCTCACATTTTTTCTTTCTCCGTTTTTTTTATGTATTTATTCGTTTAATTATGTACTACTGCCTTGCATGCTGTAACAGTTTCTTCGTCTGTCAGATTCTGATTTTTAAAGATTAATAAAAAAAATAAAATTAAATAAAACCTATTCTGATAGCTTTAGATCCTGTCTTGGAGCCAGTGATTGCCCGCAACTTGATTAAAAAAGGCACAGCAATTCGATTTGGCGACAAAGAAGTTGAATACGACAAAGGATTCAGATTGATTTTGCACACAAAACTTGCTAATCCTCACTATAAACCTGAACTGCAAGCACAAACAACTCTAATAAATTTCACAGTCACAAGGGATGGTTTGGAAGACCAGTTGTTAGCCGATGTCGTTAGTAAAGAAAGATACGACCTTGAAAAATCAAAAGCTAGCTTGACCAAGTCACAAAACACATTCAAGATATCGCTGAAGGTTAATGTTTAAATGATTGAAACTATGCTAGTTTTACAGTGAAGAATTTTTTTATTTCAAATGAGCTTTTGTGAAAAAATATTTTTATATATTCTTTATAACTCAATTCAAACTTTTTTTGTAACTTATGTGAGTTTTTTAAGAAAAATTCTTATAATATTTTATTCTTCATAATGCAGCTCTGTCAAACGCAGAGTTGCTTACATATTATTCTGTATTTATAATGAAAACTGTTCCCACCACACGACGCACATACACACTATATATGCACGCGTATATTCGAAGACCACCATTCGCGTATGGTGGTCTTCGGATAGACATTATTTGAACCATGCCATCGCGTAATAGCAGCGCTAGACATGGCATTCCTACTGGCTGAGCTAACTCGGTGACCAAATGATTATGACAGTTATTTATCTTATTTACCTAGCTTAAATAGTACATTTAAATACTGGTGTTCTAATAACCTGTAAGCAAACTGCTCGATGTCATATATTTTATTTGGAACTATTGAACACGTTGATAGTTCTGGCGAACCGAAAATTCATTTAAGCCAAAAATATTTTTATTCTGTCAAATTTTTGCTGTCATCTTTGCCATACATTACATTTTAATCATGCAGATTTAATCATTTTATTAAACATTCGCGAAAAAAATATCTTTCAACTCCTATTTTCTCTAATTTTTCACTCAACATTTTGTTGTATATTGAACATTTATTGATTGCATCATGATTAAATTATTAATCGCCTGCTTTCTAGTTATGACGATCTTCATAATTTTTGTAAAAAAAAGTTGTAGTTGATTTTTAATTCATTGAAATTTTGCGCCTGAACCAGAATTTAGAAGATGAGTTATTAGCCCGTCTGTCAACAGCTGAAGCCAATTTTTTGGGTGATTATGCCCTGGTAGAAAACCTTGAGAAGACGAAGAGCATGTCCTCAGACATCGAGCTGAAAGTAGCAGAGGCAAAAGTCACAGAAAGTCGAATAAACGAAGCGAGAGAGGCGTACAGGAAGGCAGCCACCCGAGCATCCCTGCTGTATTTTATATTGAATGATCTCAATAAGATACATCCGATGTATCAGTTCTCACTCAAAGTCAGTCCGCTGTTTCAAACGTAGTGTTTTTTTCAGAACTTACCTGTTAAACTATATTTTCAAAAATATTAACATTTTGCTGTTAATATGTGATGTTTGACATGTTAATATCCGACATTTGTCTTTTTCTGACGCTGATTTAATTTATTTATGTTAAAACGTAATCAATTGTGCGAAGGCTTTCAGCATTGTATTTGAGAAAGCCATTGACAGAGCGGAACCAGCTGAAGAGACTCCACAAAGAGTTCAAAACCTTATTGATTGCATAACCTACTCTGTCTTCATTTACACATCAAGAGGTCTCTTTGAACGAGACAAGTTAACGTTCATGGCTCAAACTGCTTTCCAGGTGTTTTACTTTGCAGTGTTTTATGTTTTTATTTGTTTTTATTTCATGGTTCTTGAAAAATTTAGAGTTTTGAATATTATCAAAATTTATAACCAGCTTAAAATAATAACCAATGGATAAACGAATCTACAAACAGATATTGAATATGAATCAAGACATTGATCCTCAAGAATTAGATTTCCTACTGAGGTTGCCAGCCTTACCTAATGTTGTTTCTCCGGTTGATTTCCTTAACAACCAGTGCTGGGGAGCTGTTAAGGTGCATGTTGTTCAGTTTTGCCTATTTGTATTTTATATTTTCACTTCATCATTATCTTTATAATAAAAAATCGCTGACAGGCACTGGCTTTATTAGACGAATTCAACAATTTGGACAGAGATATCGAAGGATCGACCAAAAGGTGGCACGTCGCTATCATTGTTAACAGTTTTTTTTAAATTTTGTAACAGAAATTTTATTTGAAAGGTGGAAAAAATTTGTGGAGAGTGAATATCCAGAAAAAGAGAAGTTTCCACAGGAATGGAAAAACAAATCTTCGTTACAAAGAATGTGCATGTTGAGGTGTTTAAGGCCAGACCGAATGACGTACGCTGTCAAGTAAGAGTTTCCTTTCTTGCTAGTAATGTTTAACTAATGTTTGCATTATTTTATCATAACGGCTTAAATATCTTTACTGAAATATATATTTGAATTTTTAATTATTCTTTGTTACATTCGTATCGTTTTGCAGGCTTTTTGTTGAAGAGAAATTGGGTTCAAAGTTTGTAGAAACTCGCAGTTTAGATTTTTCGAAATCTTTTGAAGAGTCAGGATCAGGAACACCAGTCATGTTCATTCTTTCTCCCGGAGTTGATCCTCTAAAAGATGTTGAAACGCTAGGAGTTAAGTTGGGATTTTCAGTGGATAAATCAAATTTTCATAACATTTCACTTGGCCAAGGACAAGAAGTAGTTGCTGAAGATGCGATGGAGAAGGCTTCGAAATCTGGACATTGGGTCGTGCTACAGGTTGTTTTTGTAACACTCTCTTGTCAAAAGTTTGATCTAATAAGTTAAATGAAATGTAAGTACAGTAACAAATCAACAATTAGATATTAAGTCCGATGTATGGTTCATTCCTAATTTATATTCTCTTCAGAACATCCATCTAGTTTCAAGATGGCTACCAGCATTAGAGAAATTGTTAGAGCAATATAGTTTGGAAAGCCATGCTGATTTCAGAGTTTTCATAAGTGCTGAACCAGCTCCGACCAAAGAATCGCACATAATTCCTCAGGGAATTCTTGAAGCAGCCATAAAAATTACCAACGAGCCACCTACCGGCATGTTTGCTAATCTTCACAAAGCACTTGATAATTTTTCCCAAGTAAACACTTTCATTTGGTTCTTAAACTTCCTTCTCTGCTTATACGTAATTCAAATATATATATATATATATATATATATATATATATATATATATATATATATATATATATATATATATTTATTTATTTTTATCGAAATTAACAAAACTTTTATTTTCAAATTCTCATTTCGTTAACATTGACATTCTCATGCATGCCGATGAATAAGAATGAATTGTTAAAGTAGAGTTTGATTTAAAACAGGACACGTTGGAGATGTGTGCCAGAGAAGCGGAATTTAAGAGCATCTTATTTTCTCTCTGTTATTTTCACGCTGTAGTCAGTGAACGTAGAAAGTTTGGCCCACAAGGTTGGAATCGCATTTACCCATTCAACACTGGAGATCTTACTATAAGCATCAACGTGCTTTTCAATTATCTCGAAGCCAATGCTAAAGTACCGTGGGAAGATTTGAGGTTTGTTTATTTTTATTACATCGATTACATTCAAAAATTGTATCTCGAGTAGGGATCCACAGTTTTGAATTGCACGTACATATTGTTTTACTCGGTTGTTTGTATATGATCGCCAATTTTGAACGTAATAAATTTTGGCTGAGATGAAAATATCTGATGACGCGCGTTGATTGGGAACGAGGAACATCTGATCAAGACTTCGGCAAAGTTACATTTTTTTATCTCTGGTATTTTTGGTTTTGGTCTTTTCAAGTTGCGAAACTTTTTTAACTTTGGCTGCTTTCAAAATTTATTTATTCCGCTAAGTGGAGCTCATAAGTTTGGATATTTTATGACTTTTTATTCAATAAATTTTGCCAATTCTTTTTTTTAAATTTTATACGTTCATTTTCTTTTTTTATTTGTCTGACTATTTAATTTAAAGAAATTTTCCAATGTAAACCACGTACAGGTATTTGTTTGGCGAAATAATGTACGGAGGCCATATAACAGATGATTGGGATAGAAGACTTTGCAAGACATATCTGGAAGAGTACATGAATCCCTCATTGGTATCGTAAACAATTTCTATGCTCAGCTTAAATTTAAAAAATTATTTATAGTAGTCTTTCAAAAACAATTTTAGCTTGATGGAGAAATGAATTTTGCACCTGGATTTCCGGTACCGCCAAATACTGATTACCGCGGTTACCATTCATTTATAACGGAGTGTCTTCCTTCGGAAAGTCCTCATCTTTATGGATTGCATCCTAATTCCGAAATTGAATTTCTTACCATGACCTCTGAAAATCTTTTTAGAACTGTATTGGAAATGCAACCTCGAGATTCTGGAATGGCTAATCCTTTAGGATTAACCAGGGAAGATAAAGTAAAAAAATTTGTTTTTTCATTTTAATTAAACGTAAAAATTGAAATTAATATTAAAAAATGCTTCTGCTAACGTTTTTCATAATTTTTCGAATAATTTTTCAAAAATCTCATTTGTTCTTAAATTACAAATTAATAATCTGTTTTTTTTTATATATAAAAATATGTGCAGATTAAAAACGTGTTGGATGAGATATTAGAAAAAATTCCTGAGGAGTTTGTTATGTATGATTTGATTGCCAAATTGCCACCGGAAGATCGAACGCCCTACGTAACAGTGGCCTTCCAGGAATGCGAACGAATGAATTTGTTGACTCTAGAAATTAAAAGATCCTTAAAAGAACTTGATCTTGGTCTCAAAGTTTGTATCCATGAAATATTTTATATTTGATTTTCACTGATAGATTCTGTTTATTTTTTTATAACAAAAGATATTTTTTTGTAAATCAGGGCGAGTTGACAATAACAGCAGACATGGAATTATTGGGCAATGCATTGTTCCTTGACATGGTTCCGGATAGTTGGATTCATCTCGCTTACCCGTCTCTTTATGGATTGGCTCAATGGCATGCTGATCTTGTTAGTCGAATCAAAGAACTTGAAAGTTGGGTATCTGACTTTCAGCTTCCTTCATCAGTTTGGTTGGGTGGTTTTTTTAATCCTCAGTCATTTCTCACTGCCATTATGCAGCAGATGGCTCGAAAAAATGAATGGCCTCTCGACAAAATGTGTTTACAATGTGATGTGACTAAAAAAAATAAGGTGTTCATTCTTTTACTACATTATGTTTGTTTAGATTTGATGCAATTGAATATATTTAAAATGTTTGTTCTTGTATTTTTCATTGTTTTAACAATTTTGTATGGCCTAATAACTTTGTATTTAATAATACAAGTCTCTCAATGGATAAAACTTATTTTGGTTCATCCATATATATTTACTTACAACACCAGGAAGACATGGGCGCACCACCACGCGAGGGTTCGTATGTTCACGGATTGTACATGGAAGGAGCACGCTGGGATGTTCAGACGGGTTTAATAGCGGAGGCTCGTCTCAAAGAACTGGCGCCTATGATGCCTGTCATTTTTATCAAAGCTATACCAGTTGATAGGCAAGATCTGAGAAATATCTACGAGTGCCCCACTTATAAGACCAAACAAAGAGGTAATACTTTCGTCTGGACATTCAACTTAAAATCAAAAGAAAAACCAGCAAAGTGGATATTAGCGGGAGTTGCACTAACATTGCAGGTTATATTTTCTTTCTTTTGGTTTATATTTAGGAAATTCGAATACAAACGAAAAGAAAAATAAGTGAAATATCAAATCTTTAACAGTAAAAACTCTTATTAACTTATTAATTTTTGCCTACATCAACATAATAATATACCCCACACACTTTAAATATTTGATTATTCCGTGCTACAGATTCGGTCTTCTGCTTATTAATTTTATTTTTATAAAAAGGTAAAAAAAAGTAAGTTTTATGAAAATAATTATATTTGCTTGTTTGTGGTTAATTTATATTCTTTGAACCGTTTTTCGTAGCTGTATTAATAACTTTTTTATTAATTTTATTCTAGGTTTAAAAGAATTGCGTCAACTATGGACAGTGCATAAAATAATCGATGGAATCAAGCTTTATATTATTCACCACTTCTTGTACTATAAACTTTACTCACCATATGTACTACAAAAACTTTTCAATTTAATTTAAAAAAAAACAACAAAATGTAGATGATGCAGAAAACTAATAATGTATTTTTACATATATTATTGAAACGTGGTGTTAGGACATTTTTTGCAATGACTAAGTTTAGTCATTCATACAATCATACAAAACCATATAAAACGAACTTATAAATGCTACCTTCTTTTCGATTGTGTATAAACGATTTCAGAAAAGTTCATTTTTGTAATTTTTATTCAGATCTCGTTTAAACGCATCCAGCAATCGTATAGCATAATCATGTGTATATATCCATGATATCAAATCAACTACAGGCTACAAACAAACAGCGTGTATGAATTCGTGTTGAACGACGCGTCACACAAGCTTGCGGGGATCTTTATTTCGTTTTCGAACTTTTTTAGCCGTTAGGCCATTTCACCACCAAAAACCATGCATACCACCGAATTACAGAGGATTTGAGTTAAAGTAATTGATCTAAATAATCTGGAAGCGTTTGTGTTATTATATTAGATATGTCAGCTATAGTCAATCGACTAAGCCTGTACCGCCTAGAATTTTCCTGCGTCATTCAATCAAGCAATCAATATGTTTCTAAAAAGCCATTTCCGCGATGTTCAAAAGCGCTCCTCAATGAATTTTGCAAACAGATGCGCTCTGAACTTCATAAATAATGGAAAAATAGTTAGAGAAGAAGTTAGAGAGTTTCAGAGAAAGGTGTCAAAAAAGCAACAGCAGAATTAGTGTTATTATTTAACAAAAAATACGAAAAAGTGAGAGCGAAAAGACTGATCGTAAACCGGGCTTTTATGTTTAAGTACTTAGAAAATAATGTGTGTATGATTTTCGCTTACAGTGAATGAGTGAAGTTTTAATGAACAAGAAGTGTCTACAAGAAAGGGAAGGGGGTAGTTGTTTCCAGTTTGAGTAAGGAGAGAATGAATTCTCTCCGCTACTTTTTAAACAATGATTAAAAATGAGGTAATTTTATTTTTCATCGAGAAGCCATTTTTTCTGGAAAACCATTAGTAAGTAAATTAATTTAATTATAAATTAATTTAATTATAAGAAATGCCGATTCATTTGGGATAACGATTTTGTTAAGAATTCATGTTATTTGTCGCATCACATGGCATTCGTTTTACACGGCGTCAACATTATATGGTGCTAGCAGCCAGGCCAGCACTAAAAATAATTTAGTTTGAAAGACAAGGTGCAAAATATATATATATATATATTATGTATGGATCTATATATGATATATATAGATCCATACATAAACAAATATATGTATATTACACGAATATATATGTATACATTTTATATAATGACCTACCAGAGTTAGAATACTACACCATTATGGTGTGATTCAGCACACGCACATGCACACAGACATCGGTGACATGACATATGAATGATCTAGCAGCATACAAATGAATATATATTGTTTTTATATAATTGTACGCTGCAGTGCTATACGTATTGCATATATCTTATATATATTTATATAATATACAATTATACACATATACTTAAATAAATGTATATATATATATATAATTATATATATATAATATTCTTGTCACATTTATCAAATGACTGTTATCCGGAATTCTGAGAAATTTTTGAAATTATCATTTGTTTTAAAAGGCAGTTTATTTTATTTTAATATTTTTAATTAATTAAATTTGTCAGTTTTAATTTTATTAATAAATAAATAGTGCTTTTTTCGTAATGTCCGCCAAAACTGTAACATTGTCAAAGGAAGAGATTGAGGAAATCACGACAGCCTTCCAAGCTGTAAGTTTTCTTTTTTATTTTCATTACAATTTTATTAAATTTAATTTTTTTATATAACACTTTAAAACATTTCATTCCTTGTGAACATTTTATGATTTCATTGATTACGAACTCAATGTTTAATTTTTGCAAGATTGCATTTATTATTTTTAAATAATTAAATTAATTTGATGTTTTATCAACAACCTTTTTTGTATTTGAAATTATGAGATTTACTTTAAATTTTTGCCCCTGTGATTTTGATTTTTTAAGACTACATAAACTTTTGTAGAGGGCAATGCTTTGGCTGTGCAATGTAAAATTTATTAAATTTAAATTTTCAAATTAATAGTTTTGTTAATTATACAACAATAGGTTGATATAAATGGGGATGGTTCCATAAAGGCTTCAGAGTTACAAGAAGTTTTGAATGCAGTTAACATAAAATTGCCAGGTTACAAAGTTAGGCAACTTATCGAAAAACATGATACTATTATTAGAGATGATCAGTTAAATTTTGAAGAATTCAAAAAGGTTTGTTTGTTTGAAATAAGTTGCAGTTAGCTGCTTTTCATTTACAAAATTGTAATTCGGTTTGAAATTATTTTAGCTATATGCAGAATTGAAGCATGATTTTGATTTTTCTTCCAAACTTCCTGCGTTGGTTAAAAAGTCTGGCATAACAACATTTGGAGGCATGTCCCAGACATCAGCTGAAGGGACAACACACACTGTCAGAAATGAAGAACAAGTTGCATTTGCCAATTGGATCAATAAGTTAGTATGGAGTTCATTTGATTTGAAAATTTGTATGAATTGAAATATTTTAATTCAAGTTTATTTATTTTGTTTGCTGTTAGCTTTGGTTTATTTTATTTTTTAATGGTTCCAATTTTGGAAATATCTTTATTGGCTTGTTTGGTTACGTAAGAGTTAGTTTAGAGAAGTTGTTTGAAAACACTTGCTCTTGTTTTGTCATGCGTATGCTTATCAACATTTTGCAGTAATGCCAACATTTAAAAAAAATTTTAGGAATTTTGGAGAAGATCCTGAATGTAAAAAGTACCTACCAATTAATCCAGATAATAATGAGTTGTTTACAAAGTGTAATGATGGTGTCCTTTATTGGTTAGTCAAAATATTTTTCCTAAATTTTTTATTGAAATTTCTACTGCATAATTTTTAGCAGCATATAATAATAATAAATTAATTATTCAAATCATATTTAATGTATTTGGTTCATTGGAATACTCTTTATAAGGAAAATTAAACAATTTAATTTGTTTTCAAACAACTGTTATCTCCAACAGATTGCTGTTGTTATTTATAATTTTATATATAGCATTATTTGTAATTTGTTTTCTCAAATGTTTTTAAATGTTTATTATTTTTAGCTTTTAGCAGTCTGCTTCTTTCAATGTAATGTTTCTACTTCAATTAGCAATTAGTCTTGCTATTATAGTGCTAGCTAAGTTAATATTTCATGATAATTTTGTTCACTTTTGTGTTATGCTGTATATCATATTATGGGTATATTCACATGTACAATATTCATCACTTTATTTGCGCATGCCAGATTGATTTTCATAAAATTGAATGATTAAATACAAATTTTACTTTCAAAAGTTTGAAGAAAGGAATCTACTCAGCAATGAAATGCTAAAGCGTAACTATAAATTTTCAAATAACGTAAAACAAACGTACCATTTACGGCCAATAAATAAAAAAGCTGGCATACTTAGAGGCAATAAATCTGACAAGATTAAAATTTGAAAACAGAAATATGCAGATATAGAGTATTTTAATATAACCGAAACGCGGCAAACTTCAAAAAAGCGCAAGCTTAAAAACAATAAAAATTAAAAAATAAAATCGTATATCAGTGAAGATGCACCTGAAATCAATCTCCACACCGCGCCTGTCTCTCGTGTCCAGCCCAAACATTGGAGGCTATGGCTGAGCGAAACTTATCACTGATCAAAATTTTCTATGCTTTTCAAAAGTTATTGAAAAACCTTGGTAGAACTTGGTAGAAAAGTTATTATTCTCTGGTTAGCATAGAAGTTTAGTCAGTCTTTATAATCTTGAATTCCTAACTTGAAAATTATCGTTGAGTAGCCCAGAGCGATATTTCGTTGTAAGTTATTTCAAGATTTCGACGAATTACTTTTCAAACGTTTGAATTAAGAAAGTCATTTCTTATGCTTTTAGTAATTGAAAGAGTTTGTTTAGTTGGGTGATTTGATGCTGCTTATAAAAAAAACTTACTTGAGCATGCAGGTTAAGTACGATGAACACCCGTCATGTTTATTTATAAAGTAGTCATTCACGGTGGTTATGATAGCAATGATGACGACAATGATGATGATAGTTACAAATTCTTTCTTGAAATAGCTGACACCAGTAGCTCACTTATTCACATAATTAGCAGCCTGCAGTTTGTGAGTGTTGTAGTTTATTATTAGTGAGGTCTCCTTTCAAGCTCTAGGCATAGTTGATAGATGTGCTAGTGGTTTTGGTTTTGTTTATTATGATCACCATCATCATCTTAGCTCATTTTAATTACTTCATGATGATCACACCTCGCATCCTTATTCCTGTAGATAATTAGCGAAAAATATCGGTTAACGCGTTATATCTACTATATATTTATATATACAAGACATACAGTCTCCGCATATTCAACTTCATAACTTTTATTCACTTATTTGATATGTTGTTGATTATGAATAAACTTTGAAAATGAATGAAAAATGTTTGTGTTTATATATGTAATTCATACAAATACTTTTAGAAAAGTTTTCATTTTACCGGATTCACAGTTGGCTACACTACACCACACCACGCCATATATTTAATCTGTTAAATTGTTTTTAAATTATAGCTGCAATCGTCCTTATTTACTGATGCCATTATATCTTTGACCAACTGAGAACTGCTCCATGAATAAGGTAACCTTCCATACCTACAGAGCTTCAGTGCCACAGAGGTTGTATGTACATCTGCACCACACAGCGTACACACGCATTGGTACGTACACTTAAGCAACACATCACATGACGTATGACAGTTTTTTTAGTTTCAGACTGCATTTGAAACAGGTCATCTCGCAATGGCAACGAACGGCGCGTGACATGACGCTTACACCGTCTTAGCTAACTTGCCTAATCATCCCATCAATACCATCAGCAATATCGATTTCTATATTTGTTTCGCCAATTTCGCCATTTTAACGATCCATATAATTTTATTCGGTTTAATTTATTATCCTCGCCAGTATTAAAAAACAACGTTATCATTATAATCTAAGCGTCATCACCAAACAACCAAAGCATCATCACCAAAGCCTCAGCACTATTGAGTTAATCATTATTAGTCAGATTGGTAGGATTGAGTTTATCGTTGCGTACAGGTAACATTATAATAAAATTGAGTCTTAATTGCACCGTATCAAACACCACCTTTTGTTTTTAAACCTCAAAAATTTAAAAATGAGATGTTTTTAAGCACAATCCACAACAATAAGTTTGTATTTAGAAGTTTATTATGCGTTCCATTCCATTAGTAATCAGTGATTTCTAATTTAATAGTACCTTAATTGTGCTGCTGGTCGGTACTGCAACGTTGTTGCTGTCTCTTGCGGTTGCCATATGATATGAATGACGTTGTGTTTCACTGCGTTAGATTCAACGAGTTTCATTAAATCATAGTTTGTTCTGTAGCAAAGGCATTAAATAATTATAATGGCTAGACTGATGACTAATGAGGATGATTTCAATTTTGTTCATTTCATGACCATCACTGCTTGTTTCTTTGTTCATGCGTTATTTTATTTATGTGTAATTATTTAAAACGTGATATCATTATATTGATTTTCTCCAAACTATTCTTTGTTAGTTCTTTAAATTTGTTTAGCTGCATAGATGGGAATGACGATGACTACGATTTACTTCTGAATATACACCGTGCTATGTATGCAAATTTTATGCAATTGTGTAGCTGGTTGCACGTTGTTGTCTGTTCTAGTGTTTTGTTACGAGGTTCTTACGTGATTCATTTGTTTGTTCGCCTTATCATGCTTGTAAGCGTCATGGAGATTGTTTGCATTCTCTACACAGAATGAACGCCTAATGTATACTACTCTCAATGCGCCGGACACACGTTTTTATTTACTCAGAGAGCCGTGTAATCATACGTCATATACACGTCAAATGTTGATGTCGATTCGTTTTGAACCTGTCGTGAAATGTTTATTTCAAACGAGGCTCTTGAAAACCATCTGAATTAATTTGCTGATTTATTTATTACAACCACTTCTGTCGATTGCATTAAATTAGTTGAGTGGCTTGTTGACGATTTGTTTATCAATCATAAGCGTTGAGGGTTCTATTTCAAATTATCTCTTCATTCAAGTTTCTGGGTGATTTTTAGAAACACTTTTTGAACAAGTTCCAAAAGTAGTTTGATGATTAAATTAACTAAACTCTAATTACGAATATTTTTTTGATGAGTTCGATTTATCACCACGGGAGGTAAAAAATTATATTTTCCACAGGATTCACATAAAAAATGCTTCTTCTCAAATGGACTATTTTGAACGCAACCATTTTAAAATATTGTGAACAATTTTGATAGTACGAAAATTAACTTGCCAACTGACAGCAAACTTGTGAACAATTCCCAACCGGGCACAGTTGACGAGCGCACCATCAACAGAGCTGCCAAGTTGAGCATCTACCAGATACACGAGAATTTAAATCTGGCTTTGAACTCTGCGTCATCTATTGGATGCAACATTATAAACATTGGCCCAGATGACCTCTACGCTGGCAAACCTCACTTGGTCCTTGGCCTGCTCTGGCAGATTATTAGAGTAGGTTCTTATATTTTATTACTTTGATTATTTTTTAAACGAGTGGGTTGAAAATGTCAAATACATAACTTGTTACCAACATAATCAACATTGGTTAGAACTCTTTTGTAGTGATAGATGTTAATTTTAATGTTAATAACGAACAGTACGGCTTGTTGGCGAACATTGACCTGCACAACCACCCAGGCCTGGCAGCTCTGCTACTTGATGGAGAAAGTTTGGAGGACTTCATGAAGTTGTCTCCTGAGCAGATCCTCATCAGATGGGTCAACTATCACCTTGCAAGGTGTTTGTCTCTTCATTCTCTCCTCATTATGACAATGCGCGTTACGCGTTTTTTTTCATTGAAATCAATCACTTCATACAAAATTTTCATTTCTCACAATCGAATTGTCCAGTAAACATTTCTAAGCATTGATGAGCGAGCATCGACAAACGATGTAAACAGTAGACAGACATCCGCATCATTTACATTTTTTTAGTCTAAAAATTTATCAGCCGATACATAAGAAATAATGACGATGACACAATATGAACGTGTCACAATTATAGCGTGATGTGTTTAAATTTGCGTGTGTATATTTGAATAGTGTTAAACATTTACTCAGATCAAACTGTGGTCGACAAATAGCAAACTTGACGGGCGACATAAAGGACTCGGTGGCCTACATTCACCTCCTCCATCAAATTGCACCCCCTGATTCTGGCATCACCACTCACGCTGAACATGTTGGTTATTTCATGAAGATTCATATATTTTCTAGTTTGAGTCTTACCACACCAATATACGAAACTGTTTCTTGTTTAAAATTTTTAACTAACTAATGAAGTTTTGATATGAAAAATGTGGTTGCGATAGTAACGTATGTTTTTATCTTTAATGTCTACTTATTGCAATGTTAAACCATATTTAATCTTTCAAATCATGTACAAATTAATTTCAGTTGACTGAGCTTTATACACAACTGCTGTTGCACTTCATTCAAATCATGTCTATTCAGGCTAATTCTGTCATGTTAATTCATTGTAATGTATTTTACATCATTTGTTGCAATCGGTCAGCTTTTTTTCAATTTTATGATGGAACATATTTTTTTTTCATCACTTCAACAATTGCCAACAACCGCCAGGAACATGACCTGCACCAGAGAGCAGAACGAATGTTGCAGGAAGCAGAGAAGATTCAATGCAGAGCCTTTGTGTCCCCCGATGATGTTGTCAGAGGTAACTACAAATTAAACTTGGCGTTCGTCGCTAACCTCTTCAACATGTATCCTGCACTGGATCAGGCACCAAACATCGACCTCAGTGAAATTCACCCGGAGACCAGGGAAGAAAAAAGTCTGTAATGCAATGATGGAATGATTGGTGCTTCATGATGTTGGATGTGAAATAAAACGTGGGGCCACTCATTCCAGAGTATCTTATGTTTGTTTTCAAATAAGATAGACCACTAGTATGATTTTGATAGAATGATTGATTGGTTGTTTTGTCTAAATTTATAATTGATCTTTTATGATTATTAAATTATAATGATAGGTATTGATAAATAACTTAATCAGATCTTTGATTATCTGTCGAATTGAAATTTGTTGTTATCCAATTTTTATATAGAAATTTATAGGAAAAAACTCTTGATTAAAAACCAATAAAAAGAAAGGCTTAGGTATTTTATTAAAAACAAATTAATCAAAATTTATAACTTGCGTATTATAAGTTAAGAAATAACGTTTGGTCCAAGGAATGAAATTTAGATGTCAAGTTAATTAATTAAGAATTAATTAATTAATTATTTTCTCGGTTTATAACAAGTTTTTTAAGATTGATATTCAATGTTGCCTGCTCAGTGTATCGCAACTGGATGAACAGCATCGGAGTGTCCCCATACGTCAGCAGGATATACAGCGACCTGACGGATGGCCTCATCATCTTCCAACTTTATGACATCATCAAATCAGGAACTGTCAACTGGAATAAAGTCATCAAGAAGTTCAACAAGATGAAAGCCATGATGGAGAAGATAGGTTGCTAGTTTTTTTTTTTTTTAACGACAATTGCTAATTGCAGTTCGGTTTAAGGTTTGCGTCCATATATGAATAAAAAATTGTAAATAATTATAAAATAAATTTGAAGAAAATTGTAATTACGCCGTGGAGTTGGGCAGGGAGTGCAAGTTCTCTCTGGTGGGCATTGATGGGAAAAACATTTACGACGGCAATGAGACTCTCACCTTGGGTTCGTTTATTAATTTGTTTGTTGGTTCCTTTGCACAGTCTGTTTCGCTTGATGTTTGCTTGAGAGGACATTGTTATAACTTCGTACATTTAAATATCTAGTCGCATGGATTGGTTTTCACTGTTCACGATCATTTAGTCAACAGTGTTAAAGACGGTGAGACGTTTTCATTCCACTGGCGCCAGTCAGATGTTTCTAAGCAACATCATTAATTAAGATAGCGCTTATCCATGTATAGAGAATACTAGTTCTATACGTCTATGATTCATTTGTATCTTTACGATATCATTGGAATCGAGTATAGTGAATAAAATATAATTGCAATAAAATATATTCTACATAAATTATAATTTATATAAATTTGAAATTTAATTAAAAATGCTAAATGTATTTTATGTTGTAAAGTTATTCCTCTGTAAATGACTCAATTATTATTTCAATTGAAAATAAACTTCAGCACTCATTTAAGAGAATATGTGTTACATCGGTTATGTTACATGTTACCTACAATCATATTCATGTCTGTCAAATGTGCAATACGCTTGCATAAGCCAGTCGTTTACCATAAAAAATGTGTTTATTGTATCTTGCTGGTTTCTTGGCAGCCCTGGTGTGGCAGTTGATGAAAGCTTACACCTTGAGTATGCTGACGACACTGGCTGGTACTGGCCATCCCGTTTTGGAGAGTGAGATTGTCACGTGGGTCAACAATAAGGTCGGTAGGCTCTGTGTGTGTGTGTGTGTGTGTGTGTGTGTGTGTGTGTGTGTGTGTGTGTGTGTGTGTGTGTGTGTGTGCGCGTGTGTGCGTGTGTGTTGTATTAGGTGTGTTATTTATTTGTCTGGTTTTCGGTTTTCGTCCGTTGTTGTATTTTATGATGAGAGGAGAGTAAGAGAAGCAGTAGAGAGATGCTGGTGGCTAGTTGATGGCTAGTTTGATGTATCGGATTTGATCTCGGATTTGATCCACGCATTTTAATTGATAGACATATTGTAATTTTTTTGAACAACTTATTTTAAATATTCAACTTATCTTTTAATTTGCTCTCATGTTTCATATTATCTAATTACTTAATATTAAAATTACACTTAAAGATTACAAAAAAATGACGAAAAAGTGTAACAATTGCCAATTATTAATTATGTCAGAAAGTTGCACAGCTTGATGTTATGCACGTGTGGTAATATTCTAAAAGGTCCGGTGAAAAAGTTGAAAGAATGGGTTTGATTTAATTTGAAGGAAGTTTTTCTATATTGATGGTCGATATTGAAGATGATTGAGATGATGAAAAAACGTTGTTATATCGTAGTTATTATGGGTAGGACATGTGACTAGAAAGACAGTTAAGATATAATTGTAATAGTGCGCCTGACCGCATCATCTGATTGTACCGTTCAGTTGCAGGGAGCAGGCAAGTCGAGGAGAATAACAGGTTTCAACGACCCCACCATCTCGTCTGGACGTGTCGTCCTTGACCTTGTGGACGCCTGCAAGCCGGGCAGCATAAATTACGATCTCGTCAAACAGGGAGATAGTGAAGAAGTGAGGCGGCGGTGGTGGTGCCGTTGTCTACGCTTGTAGTGGTGGTTGTGGTAGTGGTGGTGGTGGTGTGTTTTTCAAAGCAACGCGCTAATTTTTTGATGAAATTTTTAGATGATGTTGTTAAAGATGTTGATTGATGCTTATGGTGATAGCGATAGACGCGTTGAGTTTCAGTAGATGATGATAGTTAGACATATTGTTAAATTGGATGATGAGATTTTGGCTGGTTTCAATTAACCACGAATTAACAACTGCATCACTGTGACTGTTACATATTTCATATTTACATTCCTCATGCTAACTAAATTGCTATGAAAGTATTATTGAAAACACTTCGCAGGAGAAACTGTCGAACGCGCAGTACGCCATATCAGCCGCTCGTAAGATCGGAGCTCGCGTTTACGCACTTCCTGAAGACATCGTCGAAGTGAAGTCCAAGATGGTCCTCACGATATTTGCGTGCCTCATGATTAGAGATTACCAACCAGCACAAAAACGTTGATGTGATGTGATGTAACGTGTTGTAACTTGATGTCATGTAATGTAGGTTGATGTGACGATTTGCAAATGATTTTATATTTTTACGTTATTGTTCTGTGTTGGATGATTTCATTTCATTGTGCATCGTGATTCATGATAAAATATGCCTCCACTTGAATCTGTCGCATATGTACCATTCTGATGCTTCTTTTTATGTTTATTCCTACGCTTAATTTCTTTAAGTTTAACTTTATTTTGAAAGATGCATTTTGCAGATTTTTTGTATACAATGAAGAAGTTTTAACAAAATTATATTGCATTTTAATTATGATTTTTGACTGTGTTTATCGTGTTATAGTGTTTACATAGAAGATGCCACTATTATTTAGATATTAAATATCTGGTGTCCATATTTCTAAGCATGCAAATTATTTCAACGTAACGTTGCCTAACTTGACATCTCCATTCAATGTGGCCTCTAACATTTTTGCTCTCAAGTTGGATATTAATTAACCAGTGATCATTTTTACAACTTAAGTAGCATCGTAGTTGAATTGTAGTTGATTGCTGGCCCAACTTTACACTGATTGGTCCGCGTCGAAACCTTGTTTGCTCGTGTTTCAAAACAGTTGAACGTCTCAGTGTTACATTGTACTACAAAAATATGTTTTTGCTATCATTCAAGTAAAAGCATTAAAAATGTCTCAAAAATTACTTTTAATTGATATTCAATTGATATGATGATGTCTCTTCATTTTAGCGCCGATTGATTTTATGTGTGAACATTCCCAACAGTTTTCCCTGATTATTTAACGCAACAATCAAATTTATTTTCTTGATTTTAATGTTTATTACTATGAATGACGATATAATATATTTTAATTGTAACCCCTTGTGATAACCATTTGTTCATTTTTTTAATAAATCAACACAACCTTTTTAATGGAAAAACGATATTAAGTTTTATTAACTATTAAATTAAAAAACCATTTTAATGTTTTTAAATTTTAAAGTAAGAAAAATGTGTAAACAAAATATGACATAATATTGTATTATTAAATTATAATATTGAAATATTAAATTAAAAAACCATTTTAATGTTTTTAAATTTTAAAGTAAAAAAATGTGTAAACAAAATATGACATAATATTGAATAATAAATTTGTTAAATGTGGTATACAATAACAAAGCAACAAAACATCGGACAAAGTTTTAATGGTTTTGTAGAGTAAATAATTTAATTAAACATGTCTTATTTTTAATTCCATGCTACGTTTTGAAGTTAACTTGAAGTCTTTAAAACGCATTTCTAAAATGAAGACTATGAATGAAGAGGGAAGCGGACAAAAATAAAATAATGTTTGTAAATCACAGAATGTTTGGAACCACGTTGTTAGATGTTTAAAGTCTACAAAATTCAAAACGCGCTTTTTTACTGTTCATTTTGATGTTTAAACCAATGGTGTCAGATTGTTTTTAGATGGATGTTGCGTGTAAAGATAGTTCGTGGCATGGTAAGAGTTGGTTCTTTCCTAACTTTGATGGCTTTTATATTTATAAATATAATTGTTGAATAACTAGCACAAAAGTGTGCAGTTTAATTTTCATTGTCAAAGTTTCATGGCTTCCATGACAATGTCCATGCCACGTTTTTGAAAAAGTAACATGCAACATCCATTACTTGATAATGTTATAAGTTTTCCGGCCCTTGAGTGTGCATTACATTTTAGCTTTACAGGACAAGACATGCTTCGCCTAACATTAAATCGTTTCATTAATTAAATCAAACTGCATTATTTAGAAATATAAAATAGGATTATTTGCAATATAGAAAAGTGCTACCGTATTACTTAGATAGCATGCTGAAAAGTTGACCATAAATGTGATCCTTAAGTAAGACTGTATAAAAAATGTAATTAAAAATAATTTTGAGGATCAAAATTTGACGGACACACGATATGAAACAAAAATTTCATTACGAGAAGCACTTAACTATCTTAAAACGGAGGCACGAATTTTGAAATAAAAGTTAGCGATCAATAGTAGATATATTCTGCTTTGAAACATTCTGTAAATGATGCTATTTATTTCATAAACAAGCTTAAATTATAATTTCATTGAAAGCAAACGGTTCATCCATCTACTGTCGCTTAAATATCAAAATTTACAGAAATAAAAAGTTACAGTTTAATAATGAAATTTTAACTTTGATCTAACATGATGTTTATGTGTTGGCTTTTAAGTCTAAAAGAAGATCTAGTAAAGCCTAAAATTTAAATATTATGTTTGAAAAAATTTCTATAAAAAATGTTTGGTGGGTATAAGCTGATTAGCTCGTTGATATGTAAAAAAGTAGAATCATTGGCTCAAGCAGATAAAAAAAATTGAATGATAATTTAAAAAATTGTTAATCATCAATCACTTGATTTCCATTTATTGCGACCATGAACAATTTTTTCAACTTCTGACAGGAAGTAATGTTTTCAGCAAAAACAGCTAGTTGGCAAATTGAAACATTACTTTTTTGAATAAATGAATAAATTATTACTTCTCCATTTTTGACACCTTCTGCATTGTCAATAATTTCAATAAGAGTTGTATTGTAGAATTTAACGTCGGTGAAGAACATGCCGGCACTCCATCCTTTCTTCTGCAATTCAATGGCTGATAACAGCAGTGGTGTCGAGCCGACGATGCGTGGGTTAATATCGATAACATATTGCTTAGCTGTCTCATCCACCAACACATCGATGCCAACTATTCCAAAATAACTTTTTTCGTGAAGAGCTTTTAAAACGGGCTTGATTGTTTCGTGAGTCAATTTTTCGTGTGCTACCTGTTTATCCATTTCCACAAAAGCACCGACCCAAATTTCATGGTTTAGGATTTTTTCGGTGACTCCAATCCACCTCCATTGACCATTTTTAAAGAGATAAACATGACAACAGAAGTTTGCCACAACGTTTTCGACATATTTAGTTACAGTTAAATCGGCGTTTGGCATAGTTTCTTGAATATTTTTATTCCAATAATCAAATTGGCTGCGGTCCTGAAGAACCCAGGTCCCATGACCTCCAGATGATCTACAAACCTTCAAGACGCAAGGAAATTCAAGTTCAGATAAGGTATCTGCTTGTCTACACGGAATTTCTTCGATGAATTTTTTTGAATGAACGTGGTAGTGAGCATCCGGATTGACTGAGTGCAATTTAGATGACAAAACTTCTAACGGAAACAAGCAAACGTGGGTCACCTTTTCACCAAGCTGACCGTACCTTAATGTTTCGTTTGAAAGTTTCTTTCTCCAATGTTCTACTAGCAGCTCACTTGGCTTCTGGTCAACGTAGACTCTAGCTTTGTTGCCCATAACCGCTAAATTACGATGAGGTTTTTCTATTCTATTCGACTCGTAGTCATGTTCCCTGTAATGATCATCTAGCGTGTATTTACTTTTGTTTACGATGTATTCGCTTTTTTCAAAATGTTCAGGATAACTGGACGGATATTCGAGAATAAATATTGAATTATCAGCAATGTCATGTTTGTATAATTCAGATATTGTCAACATTTTGCGATCTAATTTATTAATGTTGATAACTATGAGTTAACAAAACTAACAATTTATCATTAAAAATTAAAAAAACTGCAAGGTTTTGAAGACAAGCGTACAATGACATTATATTGAACGGTCAGTTCAGTATCGACAAACGAAACAGCCTGAGAACCATGGATCTCCGTAGTTATAAAAGCCTGCTTTGCGTGCATGCGTGCATTGTTTCGACGGGCACCGTACAGACTACGTACGTATGTATGCGGCGTAGCATATGCATGTTTGCTTGCATCATCTTGTGCGATATTAAACGGAAACACAAGTCATAGTAAACAAAAAGCAAACAAATAGCTTTTAAGATAAAGACGTGATTTATTTCCGAATGTCTGTTTGTAACTACCGCAACAAGCCGTTGACAAAATTATCTACAAATATGTTGTTAAAAGCGTCATATTTTACGCATGTTATCAAGGTTGGTTGTAAAAAAAAATGCTTAAAAAACAGGCGGAAAAATGTACAATTGGAAATTAATCTTAATCAGCTACACACGCCACTTGAAAAAATAATTAAAACAAGTTTCCAGGTGCTTTTCAAAGAAATTGATGAAACTCAGGTGTTTAATTAACTAAATAATTATTAAGAGGCAGGCTAGAGTACCATTTGTCTATCTAATTTCTTTTACCCACGTGATCGCTTCAATGGCGAACTTTTAATACAATTATTTATAATTAATATGCAAACCTTAAAGACCAAAATAAAGTTCCAACCATATTAAAAGTTATTGCAACAGTTTTTAACATTCACAGAAATAAATTACAATCCGCGTATTATATTACATAACGCATCAAATATAAAACAAAATGTTTCCAATACTAACTCTAACAAAATATAATGTCAGCATTTTAATGTAAAGAGAAAGCCTATCAGACATTTTAAGCGGAGCAGGGTTTCTGGTAAATTTTCATTCGACTCCAACGTTTTAACTAGAAACTATTCGATCTCGATAGATTAAATTATTTCTACCGGTCACCTGTTTACACATTTACAACAGCAAATCACTGACAAATGTACTTATGAACAACATGAACAGTCTTTATATTGATACTACGCAATTTAAATTTAATATAACAGTTATAATTTTTGGATGAATTAATTTCTTTTGATAATGTATTCAAATCGTTGGCCAAGAAAATTTTTTTGGAAATTTGAAGATTCTTGGTTTAAGGCTTTTGTTGATCATTTCATTCCAAATTCTTGGCCCAGAGCAAATGACAGGAAGTGAAATATATTTGTTTTAATTTGCTGAAAAAGATTAAATATGTATTCATATTTTCATTGAGTGATTTACTTACAATAATTGCAATAAGGCTTTCGATTGGGATTCTTTAAAACATTGAAACGTCACGGTTAAACGCCTTTTAAAGATATAGGTCGATTACATGTTCTATGACATTAGCCGATGATAGGATGGTTGGAACAAAAACTTTAGATTGTGCTTCATTGATTAGCTGTGAAGATGATAATGTTGGATGTTACATATATGTACGTACAAATAAAATAAAATAAATCTGAATTAAAATGATTTTTTATTATTTCTGGTTCAGTTTTTTTAAAACATTCATTTAAATAAGTTTTTGCTGTGTTGTCGTAGAGTAGTCATTAGTACTATTGTCCCCTGACATTTGTTTATACGGATGCCTCTGACGCCATGCACAGGGCACAGGGCATTACATTAATGATTTAATAATTATTACTGTTTAATTTAGGCTGACGAATTGAAAGCAATTCTGATTCTTTGATAAATATTTTACTTTCATGCGTGTCCTGAATTTTAAAAATATTCAACACTTTTACAAACTCAACTTCGTCAAAATCTCAAAGTTATTAAATATAAAGAACAACAGCTTATTAACCATTTTTCAAAGAGTGTAACGAAATTGTGAAGGTACAAAGTTTTTTTACGTTTGCTGCAACGTATGAACCAATAAGCTCGACTAATGTGCACCAAAATATCAAATAATATACAGAACACGTGGTTTCCGTGCATGAAAAAATGTATTTATAACAATGCATTCAAGAAACGTGATTACGATTGGACATATGCTGACATTAGAACACAGTATGCAAAGTACTTGCACGGCTGTTGATGTGTTGTTTCACGTGCATTTACATACATTCCGAGATAACTGAAGTTGTTGACTTGTTTCACTTGTTTACCATTAATGATTATGGAGCAGATCGGAGTAATTTAGTTATTCTATCTAGTTCCGTTCTCCTGCTTCCTATATCAGAAGAATGCGTATAGGCTCGGTTTAAAAATGCAGAGATTGTGCTCTCTAAATATATTTGACACCATTCACTATATCCAATGAGGCATAAACCTTTGTTTGTTGCTTTGTTGTATACTGAGTTTTTAAGTTTATTTTGCATATTTTGTATTAAAAATGATGATGAAAAATAATTGCATTAGTAAACTAGAATTGATAATGGATTATAGCCATCTGATATATTTGTTCAAATATAATATTGGTGAGTGTGGGCACCACAATTCCGAATATGCTGGTATGACGACAACCAAGTTATTGAGAAGACTCATGATGCACGTACAAACTGGCGCTATAAAGAATCACATGAAGGAGAAACACAAAACTAAGGTTACTAGACAAATTTTGGACCACAATGTTAAAATCTTACATTACAATAACAACCATTATAATTTTCAAATAGCCGATTCAATACTCATAGAACAAAGACATCCAATAATAAATATTCGACAACGGGCAATTGGTATCCTTTCTACTAATAAATTTAGAAACAGAAAAATCATCGATAATGAAAACACGCAAAAGTATTATATTGGACAAAGTTGAAGATCGTAAAATTAATTAAATGAGCGTTACGTATTCACTTTGAACAAACCAGAAATTAACAAAGTAGAGTAGAGATATATGATATAGATATATATATATATAGAGATGTATGATATATATATATATATATATATATTATATATATATATATACAATTATTTATAAGATCACTGCGTTTTTGGCATTATTCAAATTGTAGTTGAGTTTCTCAATTTTTCTAACGAGAATTTATCGTCTTGATGAAGTTTATTAAGGTTAAATCTAAAACTTTTAATATTTGACATTTTTGACAAAACATTATTAATAACGTAATTACTACAAAAAAGCTCTTTTCGGCATCAACTGCCATCATCAGTGTAGATATAGTATTGTTCCGTCTTTGTGTCCGTATATATCTATACATATATATATATATATATATATATATATATATATATATATATATATAATATGTATAAAAATCTTAATGCATATCTTTTGGAATTTGGTATTTTTTCCTTTTTTTATTATTTGTTTGACATTCTATTAATATGTGTAAGATTGTTGGTTTTGTATTACATTTTTCACAAAATGGAGATCTTGTTTTGTTTAATATCCATGAATGGGTTATTTTAGAATGGCCGATTTTAAATCTATTCATCATGTTTAGGTTATATTGACTATTTATTTTGACCATGTTTTGATTTTGATATTTTTGGATTTATTTAATTCGGGCATAAATACTTTAAAAAATTGTTATCTTGTTCCGTTTTTTTTGCCATTTTTCATATACAAGGTAGTTTGTCATCACTCTTACGTCGTGATATAATATTGGAATGACCATAATATTTCAGAACTTTATTTGTGTTAAACAAAATAATAAACCGTAGTGTTTTTTAAGACAAATTTGGATAGCATATTTATAAAATATAAATAAGTTCTAAAATTATTTAACGTTAATTAGTATATATGAAAAAACAAAAATATATATATACATAAAAATATACATTATAATAAAAAAAAAAAGAAAAACATATACTACAAAAAAAATGTTCAAATCCTAACAATTGAATAAAACTTATGTAGTCAAAGTTTCTAAAATTATTACAGAACTCATTTAAGTTACATGTAACGATCGTAACGATAATAAAAAAACTTTCTATACATGTTTTTATATGTATATGTAAACGACATCGATTTTTTGTCTTTGATAAACATAGTAAACTGTTCTTTGTTTACTGTTTCATGCTCGTAAATCTAAATTGTTGAGTATCTTTTTTTCACAATATTGTAATGTCCGTCGTTATTTGCTACTGAACTGTAATTTAAGTAATTTAATTTTTGAATCAAAATGAACGGGGATGTCGAAAAAAACGGTAATATACATTTTGATGTTTTTGAGCGATATTATGTTGACTAAATATTTTTGCCTGTGGTCAGTTGTCACGGTTGTGAGGCTGTCCGTTGTAGTTGTTTGGTTGATTAAAACTAAAAAAAGCGAATGGAGTCGACTTAGGATTTTTATCTAAGAATTACATGTTCAATTAATAAATGTCAAGTAAAGTAGTAAAGTAACTTGTCAAACAATAGTTAGTTGCTCGAAAAAAAATGCATGAAAAAAAAATTTTTCAACTTTATGTTTTTATATTTTCATAATCTACAACTCATTAGCAATCAATCTTCGTTTTGTATCTAGAGTCCCGGTTCCCCGAGGTAGGATGTTGTTTCTTTGTCATCAACTTTTTGCGCCAAATTAGACGATCAGTTGTATCCATTTCATTTAAATTTAATCAATCAATTAGCTTATAAAGCACTATTTCCATGCTCCTCAATGAATTTTGAAAACAGATGGGTCTTGAGATCCGCTCTGAACTTCGCAAGTGATGGAGAAGTAGTCAGAGAAGTAGGTAGAGAGTTCCAGAGAAAAGGACTAGAAAAAGCAAAAGCAGATTTGGCAAAAGAGTGTTTAACACGAGTTAAGAAAAAGCGAGAAGAAGACGATCGTAAACCGGGCGTTTAGGTTCAATTAATATATCTGATAAATACTTAGGAAATAATTTAGATTGAGACTTATACATGAACGTGCAAATTTTAAAAATTATTCTATATTTTATAGGTAGCCAGTGCAAGAGAATTTAGACCTTTCATGTCTTGGAACTCATATCTTTGAACGAGAACCTAAGTAATTTGTTAATGGACTAGATAATGACTTAGTGATGTGATCGATAAACAAAAACTAGATTGTGTGATTGAGTGCTAATATGTTTGAGGTGTCTCGTGATGAAGGTCTTTTCCTGATATGTTGTTGGACCCTCGACTTGATAGTTATGCTTGAATATTTGAGTGACGGTAGGATATGATGCAGGTAGATAGTTGAGGTGAATTAGTTTTGTGAAGAGAGATTGAAGTTGTTGTTGTGTAGCAAAGCATGACCAGGATGGAGCTGCATATTCAATGTGTGAGATGATGAATGATTCATTGATGTTGAATAATTTGATGCCTCTGAGACCACGTGAGTTTTGACTGTGTGAAATGTTTGAAAGCCTTTTGTGATGATGTAATTGATATGAGGTGCTATATTAAGTGTGGAGGTGAATGTGATGCCTAATATTTTTAATGGATGGGTGTTCGGAGGTAATGTTATTTTCTTATGGCTATTGTGAATGATGAGTTCGAATGATTTATTGAGATTAAGTGACAGATTGCATCGTTTTGACCATGTAGTTAATGAGTCGAGTTCTGATTGGATGGTGTTTGAGTTAGATGAAGGAATGATAAGGTAGGTGTCGTTAGCGTATTTGATGATGTGATTAGAGC
The DNA here is from genome assembly GCF_000326865.2 of Helobdella robusta. Classification (NCBI taxonomy): domain Eukaryota; kingdom Metazoa; phylum Annelida; class Clitellata; order Rhynchobdellida; family Glossiphoniidae; genus Helobdella; species Helobdella robusta. The sequence continues at coordinate 5,956,845 of NW_008703570.1, read as the reverse complement.
TATGAAAAGTTTTAAGAGTAGAAGCATTGATGATAAAGGTAGATGGTCCAAGGACAGAACCTTGAACTACGCTAGAGTTAATAGGTAGAGTAGAGGAAAGAGTAAAGATATAAAAAAGTAGAATGACTCCTATTAGAAAGAAAATTTTTTATAATATTGTAAATATTGTCAGGTAGAGGAAGAGAGGCTATCTTATTTGAAAGTGAAAAGTGATTGAGATAGATGGATGATTGAAACATGGATAGATGCATGACCTAATAATTCCATGCTTTAGCTAGCTATAAAAATTAAGAAAAGTTTCAGGGTTTATTATTAAATTATTATTTAATTAACAAATTTAATTGAATTTTAAGATAAAGTTTAATTTTTAAAAGTGTCTAATTTAATTTTAATAATTATGAAATGAATTCAAAAGAGATAAAAAATAGTATTTTGTATTTTTACCTAAAGCTAACAATTTGTCCCAACTGAAAGAAGATGCTTTGTTTTGCCAGATTAATGGCCTGGATGATTAATTTATTTGCTTGACACATTTTTGCCTAAATATTATTTGATTCATTCCACAAATATTAGACCTTTGTGGCACTTTATTTTAATTCCTTGTAATTTTTACAAGTACAGAGCAGCTCTGCATTTTAACAGAACTGCATTGTAAATAAATAAACCTGCTACTGTGATTTTTCTTGTCATATTGTTGGAAAAGCTCATTTTTAAACTGAACTTCAGAGTTTCTATAAATTTGTATTGTTTATTTATAGATGGGTCATTCTCCGTCAACTTGAACGATTTAAAAAAAAGTCCACGCCCGACCATCTCCGATTTTTTTAAAATTTGAACAGTAAGTACCTCAATGTATTTCATCGACAAAATAAAATTTTTATAAAAAAATTTCAATTATTTTTCAAGTTATGAAGATTTTTGTGACAGCATCCTCAAATTTTTGAGCGATTTTTTTCAAAACTTGTACCTACGTAGAACGCTATATCTCTTGAACTAGCCAACATATCTTGATGAAATTTTTTGTGCATATCAGTGAAACAATGTAATAACAAAAAAAATAAATGTTATTGTCTCGAATCAAAGGATATTTTGAACAAAAAATCTAGAAAAAAATGAATTTTTTGAAAATTTCACCGATTTCAAAACAGCGTAGCTCAAAATCCATCGCAAAATAAATAAATATTTTTTGTTATTTTAGAAGTACCTTATAGTCATAAATAAATCACAAAATTTCGTTAAAATCTGTATTGAATTTTTTGAGCTATCGGAGCTCAAAATGTCAAAAAAATGAAAAACTTTTTTTTGTTTGGCGCCATTTTTAACTATGAAGAACCAAACGTTTTTTAATTTTTAAAATTTGTTTATATAGTGCTTTTATAGCTAAACAACATATCAAAAAATAAAATTGGCGTTTGCTTTCTTTGAAAAATAAAACAACTTCAAAAACAGGCAAAACAAATTTTTTTCAAGTGTCAATTTTTTTTTTTTTTCAATTTAAAATTATTATACAACGTGCTAATGTGTTTAAAAACAGTTTCAGGAGGAGTTATGTGAATTTTTCCAACATAAGAAATGTTATCATCAGGTATAAGAATCAAAATATGTTTAAATGGTACATAGCAAATATCTACATTTTTAGGCCAATAAAAAATATTTTCTTTAAATTTCTTCAGACAGTTAACTTTTAAATCATCATTTTTATCATCTCTTTCTATAATGTTTCCTAAATACCATTTCTTATCATAGACCAAAGCTACAAATCGACCCGGCTCATAATCATCATTGGTGTCTTCACTTTCATTTTTATTAAAATTGTATCCAAATAAATCTGAAGACAAACGTTTCATCAAAAGTTGATCATTTTTGTCTGGAATAAATGAGTGATGACTTCGACAACCCTTTATTTTATCTGCTGACTTAAATCTTTTTTCAAGCATTCCTAGCAGATCTTTAATTTCTTTTTTGTCTACCCAAAAAAATTTAATACCATTTATTTTCGCATCAGCGTATGTGTAAAAATCTCTGGCGTTCAATATCTGATCTTTTATTGATGCCTGCAAACTTGCTCTTGCAACCAATCTTTTTGTTGTCCCTCCAATTCCATCGCAAGGACTTTTACCATGAGAAGTTGCAAAAAAGTGCCATTCTGCTTTTAATCCAAAATCCTCTTTGTGATGAATTAAATTAGAAAAATTTTTGTATTGACTTACCGCACCATCAGAAAAATATTTAATTAAAGTAACGTTTTTCAGGTTTTGTTTTACATAGTTAATTAAATGTTTTTGAAAAGCATAAACAGCGGAAACATTGTGATCGAGACAGTCGCTAATCATGCAAACGCTTTTGACAGATAAGTTTTCATCGTCTCTGTAATAAAGAACAATTGGGTGAAGAGTAACTTGCGTGTTGCTCCAATGTTGACTCTGGATTGCACCCTGTATTATCACCGAATAATTTTCAGCAAAATCCATTAAAGCAATACACTCCAAATTTTTTAAATTTTTTTAGAATCGCTAAGATATTTCAATTGTTCTTTGCTTATGTAATGATGCGATGACAACTCGTCAAGTTTTTGCGAAAATCTTTCAATGAAACTGTCAACTGTATCCTGTACGGAAATCAATGAACTGCGATTATCATCATGGGAAATTACAGCTTCTTCGAAAATCGCTCTTAAGTTATTTTCGACACTCAGTTTTCCTGGGCATTCCTCACATCTGTGTAACATACATTCTAAATTTTAAATTTTAAATTGAAAAAAATAAAAAATATTGACACTTGAAAAAAATTTGTTTTGCCTGTTTTTGAAGTTGTTTTATTTTTCAAAGAAAGCAAACGCCAATTTTATTTTTTGATATGTTGTTTAACTATAAAAGCACTATATAAACAAATTTTAAAAATTAAAAAACGTTTGGTTCTTCATAGTTAAAAATGGCGCCAAACAAAAGAAGTTTTTCATTTTTTTGACATTTTGAGCTCCGATAGCTCAAAAAATTCAATACAGATTTTAACGAAATTTTGTGATTTATTTATGACTATAAGGTACTTCTAAAATAACAAAAAATATTTATTTATTTTGCGATGGATTTTGAGCTACGCTGTTTTGAAATCGGTGAAATTTTCAAAAAATTCATTTTTTTCTAGATTTTTTGTTCAAAATATCCTTTGATTTGAGACAATAACATTTATTTTTTTTGTTATTACATTGTTTCACTGAAATGCACAAAAAAATTCATCAAGATATGTTGGCTAGTTCAAGAGATATAGCGTTCTATGTAGGTACAAGTTTTGAAAAAAATCGCTCAAAAATTTGAGGATGCTGTCACAAAAATCTTCATAACTTGAAAAATAATTGAAATTTTTTTATAAAAATTTTATTTTGTCGATGAAATACATTGAGGTACTTACTGTTCAAATTTTAAAAAAATCGGAGATGGTCGGGCGTGGACCATGGTTCAAGTTGACAGAGAATGACCCAGATTCATTAGTCATTATTAATAAACTCTGAAAAATTGTTTAATATTATTTAGCTAGTTGAAATTTTTGATTTTTGAAATCTTTAGCTAACATAATTCACTAGTATCAGTAATAGTGTAATACTTAATAGTCTGATAACTGATGTTATGTAATAATTTTTATAGAACCAGATTAACTATTTCAAGTATGTAACCTATTATGGATTACAATTAAATATTTTTTTGTAAAAAAGTTAGAAATTACTGAATTTGCTTGCAGATTATGATGGACATGCAACAATGAATGATGATAACAGGCAGAATGATATTGCAGCCCAACCACAGCAAGACCGAGATCACGATAATGTAAAAATTAGTTATGATGACAACCTAAAGTATATGGAAGATTGTGAAAGCCTCAATTATACAAATAATAGTGAAGACAAGTATGAGAGTAATGCAAAAGTTTCTGGAAAGGAATCATACAAAAATAGAGAAGATGGTCGGGATAAATATAGCAGCAAAGGTGATAACGATGTGGAGAGAAATAAAGATAGGAGTAGGGATAATTACTACAAAGAAAGAGACAGAGAAAAGGACAGGGAAAGAGAGAAAGATAGAGAGAGAGAGAAGGATAGGGATCGGATCAAGGATAAAGAGAGAGATAAAGATGAGATGAAAAATGATAAAGATAAAGATAGCCGAAAAGATAGAGATAAAGATCGTGAAAGATACAGAGATAAAGATGGAGATAGAAATAGAGAAAGAGATAAAGATCGTGATAAAGATAAAGATAGAGATAGAGAAAAAGAAAGAGATAAGGATCGAGATAGAGAAAAGGAAAGAGATAAAGATAGAGATAGAGAAAAGGAAAGAGATAAAGATAGAGATAGAGAAAAGGAAAGAAATAAGGATCGAGAAAAGGACAGAGATAAGGATCGAGAAAAGGACAGAGATAAGGATCGAGAAAAGGACAGAGATAGAGATCGTGAAAAAGAAAGGGATAAAGAAAAAGATCGTGAAAAGGAGAAAGATAGGGAAAGAGATCGTGAAAAGGATAGAGATAAAGATAGAGATCGTGACAAAGACAGAGATCGTGAAAAAGATAAAGAGAGAGATAGGACTAAAGAGAGAGATCGTGATAGAGAGAGAGATAAAGACAAAGATAAAAGACATAGTAGAAAAAGAAGTCGAAGCAAGAGCAGGGATAGAAGATCTAGAAGTAAACGAAGAAGATCAAGATCGAAAGATAAAAGGTTTGTTTCTTTTTGTAATTTTTTTTGGTATGTTTGTTTAATATTTTTGTGTTTATGCAGCCATTCTCCTGTTAAATCTGTAAAACGAGTTAAAAAGCCATACAAGTTTTGGGATATACCTCCTGTCGGTTATGAACATATAACTCCGAATGAGTACAAAGCACTGCAAGGTTTTATATACCAATGAACTTTTTATTTTCCCATTAATTCTTTTATGATTTTCAGTTAGTATTTTCGCAAAATGTACATATTTCTAAACGCTTTAAATTTTTTTTACTATAAAATGATAATCAGACAACTTCTAAAAATGTTTATTATAAAGTACATAATCTTTGTAGCTACTGGTCAGCTACCAGCCACCCCTGTGACAATTCCAATAAACATAGCAGCTAATGCCCAGGGTAGTACATTGAGTCGACAAGCAAGAAGACTTTATATTGGAAATATACCATTTGGCATAACTGAGGTGTGTGTTGCTTTGATGTTGCTCAATTTATTGTTTTGGACAAACTTTTACAATGACATTACAACAACAACAACAACACACGTTTAGACGGCATTTTCCCCGAGATCGGGGGTTGCCGTTTGGCTACCTATGATGAAACCGAAATACCCCTCGACTCCATCCACATCTGTCACTCGCCTCAGTATCACGCAACCCCGCTTTCACCCTGTCCTTCTCCACCTGCTCTCTCCATCCCAACCGCGGACGACCCCTTCCTACCACTCCTTCAACCTCGAACTCCAACGCTCGCCTAATCCCGACCCTTTCATCCCTTCTCAACACATGTCCATACCACCGCAATCTCGATCTCCTTATCAATGTCACAATGTCCTCATTCAGTCCCATCATTGACATCAGCTCTGTACTACTCCTCCTATCCTTCACTTTAACCCCACACATCATCCTCACCATAGCTCTTTCAGCCCTCTGCAGTACACTTTCCTCCTCTCTCCTCAACACCCAAGTTTCACCACCATATATCATCGCTGCTCTCACACATGCTTTATATACCCTCCCTTTCATCTTCACTGACCATTTCTTTCCACACAATACCCCACCCAGTTCCCTAAATTTCATCCATCCCACACGAACTCTAGCCGTAACTGCGCTCAAACATCCTCCATCCGCATTCAGCTTATCCCCTAAGTAAACAAAGCTTTCCACTCTTTCAATACCATCACTCAACCCCGTCCTTGCGTCCGTCCTATTAATCACACCATGAACACATTTCTTACATTTGAACGTGCCTTCCACCTTTTTCAGTGCCCCCCTCACACCACTACATCTCTTATGCACCCATTTCTGACATCCTATACACAATACCGAGTTAGCCTTCACTCTCCTATCACATACCCCACAGGGGTCTATTTTTGACAATGACATTAGTATATGAAAAAAAATTTTAAGTATTTAAAATTTAAAAAATATTTTGTGTTATAATTGAAACTATTACTAATTTTTGAGTTAAATAGATGCATAAGACACATTTATTTGAAGACCTATAATACATATATACAGTGCTTATTTCTTATCAAGGGATATTTATATTATCAATTGTACTTACATGCTTATCTAGACTGATCATTCTGTACTATTTAAAGACAATAATTTCACGAGCTTTGCTCAAAAGCTGTGGACAAAGAGTAAAGAAATGATAATGACTTGAAATATAAATAACGTTTATTGTTAAGGATGTGATGTCTGAGTACTTCAATGAGCAGATGAGGATGGCTGGAGTGCTGAACAATGATGAGAGTGCTGTGATTGCATGTCAAGTTAATCTTGACAAAAACTTTGCTTTTTTGGAGGTTAGTTAACATTTGCTTCTCAAGTTTCAACATATTTAATTTAATTTGCTTCCAAATTTCTTAATTTTATTGTTGCATGAATTTTATAAGTTGATTGATTTAAACAAACAGTTCAGGACGGCTGAAGATTGCACGCATGCTTTGTCATTTGATGGTATCAATTGTCAAGGACAAGCTTTGAAGATTAGGAGACCGAGAGATTATCAGGCTATGTTAGGACTGGCTGAAGCTGCAGCCAATGCCGCCAAGCCTACAGTTCCTGGCCTGGCTGCTCCTGTTAGCTCATCTACAACGACTTCCACATCTTCAACAGTTTCTGCACTTGCGGCCATAGCAGCAGCAACTTCAACTACAGTTACTACAGTTCCAGTTATTGCTCCTCCAGGTTTATTTATTTACTTTTGTTCATTATTAATGTTTAAGATTTTGCTTGTGCATAAACATTTATTTAGCAATATCTCCTAAGTAAAAACTTATTTTGTGGTATTTATTATTTAATTTGATTGATTGAAGGAATTGTCTCAACACTCGTGAATGATACACCCTACAAAATATTTGTCGGAGGTATTCCAAGTTATTTAAATGAAGATCAGGTATAAATAATTTTTTTTGTACCTATTTGATTTTTTACTATAAGCTAGCCTTATTGTAAGATCACTAACGCATTTTAACAAGTTGCCATGTGAATGTTATGATTATTTTGAAAATATAACGAAACATTAAATAAAGTGTTTTTTCGATATACAAATTTTTTTTTAAAACTACATATCTCTAAAACTTCCAACATTCTACTTTTTATATAAATTTTAAAGGTTAAAGAACTTTTAAGTTCATTTGGACCATTGAAATCGTTTAACTTAGTCAAAGATCCTGTGACAATGTTGTCGAAAGGTTTTGCGTTTGCAGAATATTCAGATTATACTGTAACTGATCAGGTTATTTGTTTGTTTTATTATATTGCCTTTTGTTACATTGAATAAGTTTTCTATCACTAAATTTGGATATGAGTTTACCAATAATTTGAATGTTTATTGTTAATGATTTTCAGGCATGTGCAGGTCTCAATGGAATGCAGCTGGGAGATAAGAAGCTGATTGTTCAAAGAGCCAGCATTGGTTCACGTAATCCCAATGTTAGTAGAGCTTTGTTCAGTTTTGTTTGCCATTCGTGATAGTAACTGATATATAAATGATGTTTTGGCAACCCTTTAAGTTAGTTCAAAAGTTTCAGATATTCTGAGCTTGTTGTTTTAAAAAAATTTACGACTGGTTAAAATGAGCCAATAATACAAATGAAAGTGCGGATATTAAATTTAAAAATTATTCAAAAGAAACCTAGCTCATTTTCAAACAGTGTAATTCTGAAAAATTGATGATAATTTTTAAAACATTAGACTTAAAAAATGATGTAGTCTTGCAGTGCAGACTTACAGGTGTCAAATAGGCAGTCGGATGTTTTTTGTGGTGCCTTTCACTTTTTCTATTTAATTTTTCCCATCTTGGAAGAGCTTTTTTATTCTTAATTGCTTGCTTTTATTATTTTTTTTATACTTTTAACGTGTATTATCAGCTCCAAGATAAAAAGTCATTAATTCAAGTTGTTAGTTTATGCCAGGAACACTTGGCAAGTTTGAGTCATCTGATCTCCAACAAAAGCATTGAGAGTCATCCCTTATTACTCAAATATCTCATAGCTAATTCGCACTCAAACAGCAGTTTTAAAATATTTTATTGTTTAGAGACGACTTATTTAAGTCGTACAAAAATGGTTTAACATGATCTAATGTTTGTTTTTCAGTAACAATTTTAGCAACCTGGTTTTAAATTGACTGTAAATCACGTTTTGATTAAACTTTGTAGTATATCTTTATTCAATTTTTTTGTTAACAATTCTAAAACAATGCAGCTGATTTGTGGATTTAGAATAAATTGTGGTCAGAATACACCCTTCTGCAACTAACAATCGAATCTGTGGTTCTACCCAGAACATGCGTTTGTTCATTAACAGAGCTTAAAAAGCAAGCGACTTAAAAACCTTCATTAGAGTCTTTGTGTGAGGGTCATTATTGTGACCGGTCAACAGCAAAATGCTTCATAAAACTGAAACAAGCTTTTTAGCACCATTACTATTTTGGAAAAAGTTTATTTCACGTTTATTTAAAACATTGGATAGCTAAAGCCTCAAATGACAAATCGTATCTAACGTATTTCATATTGGATTTATTAAAAAAACAACTAGAATTTCATGCAAAGGATGATCGAGTTACAAGAAATCAAATAAATTAAATTCGCCTGGTACAACCAACCGAATACTAATAAACCTATCAATTTCTTACAAAACAATGGCTACTTGTCTGAAATTGCGGGCGAGTGATCGCCAAATTCATTATGATTTTTTTGGAGTTTCAAAATAGTTTCAAAATCTGATGTTTTTTTCTTATGGCAGTTATAGGTTTATACTGTACACCACTCAATCTTAAATTTCTCAAATAAATCAAGCAGTTGCACGTACAACACGTCAATGCATCTTTGATAGTCGTTGCGGGTCTGATAATTTCAGGAGACATACTTAAACAATAGATTCATTTATTTGTTACAATGATTTTTGTTTGTTTTCCTTTTATAAATTGTAGTTGTGGTGATTTTTTTTTAAATTTATATTTTTAATATTTTAAAGATTCAATTGTTATTCTAATATATTACTTTGGATCCTTAATTATATTATGTTAGTTCCAATTGATCTAAATGTTCTCCATTGTGTATCACAGTAAACGGTGATTTGAAATTTTAAAATATTTTTGCTCAAAATTTTGTAATCAAGATTGGCTCCTCATTAATTTTAAATTAATTTTTTATAATGCTCAAATCTTATGAATCTCAACTATAATAAATTATTTATGACAATAAATAAGCAATTAGCGATAAGCAATTAGATATTTTTAAACAGATATATTCAGTAACATTATTCAAGATTTCATTTTGAATATAATTTTGATGTTGAACTATTAGCCAGCTCATATTCCTATCAACCTCCAAATACCGGGTCTGAATATCGTTGATGTAGTTGCATCGGGTCCCGGTCCCGTAACCGAAGTTTTGTGTCTCATGAACATGGTTTCACCAGAGGAATTGGAAGATGAGGAAGAATATGAAGGTTTGTTTTTGTTGAATAAAATTCTAGCAATCATTATATTATTTTTAAATTATTTGTTTTGTTGTTTTAGATATTGTTGACGACATAAAAGGCGAATGTAGCAAATATGGTAATGTTAAGAGTATTGAAATCCCAAGACCTATTAAGGGGATTGAAGTTCCTGGCGTAGGAAAAGTAAGGAAGCTTCATTTTCTTATTTAATAATATATATTTAATCGTTTGAATTTGTTTTCAATTTAGGTCTTTGTAGAGTTTTTCGCCACGGAAGACAGCCAAAAGGCCCAAGAACACTTGGCTGGCCGAAAATTTGCCCATCGCGTCGTTGTTACTTCGTATTTTGATCCAGACAAATATCATAGGCGTGAATTTTGATTATAATGTATAATATAGTAAGGTTCGAATAATATTTATGTGTACATGTACATGGTTGCTTCGCTCCTGTACTTTTGGTGAATTGCGACTAACGTGTCAACCATGGTCAATGTTTATTGTGACTGGGATGGAATTGTATATTTTGTTGTTTATTCAGATATTTTAATTTAACATCGAAATAAATTTGATTGCTCTTTCATTACCTTTATATTTTGTCTATGGACACCTGTAACTATGTCGATTTTTGATCGTCGCGGTTGGCGGATTTAATGAATTTTTTTGTTGGTTAAATTTTTAATTGCAAAAGTCGGATAAGTCATTTACTAAAATTCATTTTTAATATTAAATAAATACAATGCGATTTCTAATCCAAAAGTGGATATCGTAGTTGGTTGGTTTTTCATGCTTCCAAAGTCAAAAGGGCTTTATCCATGCACAAAAAAATAATCTAACTAGCCTTCTAACGTCTACCTGTCATTTTATCCTGTCCATTCCATTTCGTGCTTTTGATTCTTACGTTGTAAAAAAAAACTAAAAATCGAAGATTATCACCCTTGACTTGGCAAAGTTTGTATGTTTTTATTTCGTTTTTTTAAAATTATTAAGAAAGGATTACTTTTATTTTTAAGCGTTTTGATATTCTTAACCAAATATTGAAAAAAAGGTATTTCGCTTTTATTTTACTTTATTTTATTAAAATTGTTGTTAAAACGCCACCGCAAAATTTGAAGACTAACTACAACTTCTCTTAAGATTTAAAGTACCATAACAAGTAAATTTCAAATAATTAAATATGTTCATATTCAGAATCCACTTTGAATTGATTGTTAACATAACAATTAATTCTATAGTGTTTTATTTAAAATTTTAAAGTTATGAATTTGAAAATGATGTGATTGCATTAACAACTTTTATATAAATATTATAAAAGTATTGTATCTGGTACATTGCATTCATTTCATATAAAATGCATTGTATGAAAATTTTCTTTTTCCCAGTAAATATGGTCGACACTCAAAAATTTATATACTCAAAAGATGAAGTCTCAAATTCAAATCTACTTGAAGATATTCATAGAGGAATTCGCTTGAAACCTACCCAGCATCTCATGAATGACAAAAGTGGTCCATTATTAAAAAGTGTATTTAAATATTTTGTATCATTAATACTATTATTTTATATTTGAACTGAATATTTGAATATTACATAGATTAAGCATTTGAACTGCTTGAAAATCACTGTACAAATGGATTGATTAATGAATACATATAGCTTAGAAGGTTTTCATAAAACAACATTGATAAAAAATAAAAATTTGATAAGATGATGGTCCCAAGACAACTGGAATTCAGAATTTACCAAGAAAGAACTGTTCAACATCTTTTACAAGAAGTGGATTTAATGACTTTCATAATCCTGAAACAGGAAAAAATAGCGTTTTTAACAAAGGTCCATTGAATGTTTTTTATTTTGATTATTACAGTTTTTAATATGGCTTGTTTAATGTTATGAATGTGAACTGATTTTTACACACACACACACACACACACACACATATATATATATATATATTTATATATATATATATATTATAATATTGAATGGATGTGGTTAGACAGTTTCAAAAGCATTTTGCATTATTTTATCAACAATACCATGAAGTATAGAGCTAAATGTGTTTTTAAATGATAATTTCTCTCATATATATATTTAACTAAAAAATATTATTAGCCACAAATTGTGATTGCTGTATGCTATTGAATATGTTTCAGTTTGAAGGTTTTATAATGAGAATAGTTATGTTTTGTTTATTTATTTGGTTCAGGTTCTAGACAGGTCGTAACATCCAGCAAAAGAGTTCATGAAAACATATCACATGCCTTAACGAACCCAAACAAACAAAATCAGATAAAACCGCCAATTTTAGCTCCCAAACCCAAAATGGTTCTTGATTCAAATTTTGAAAATTCAGAGTTTAAAATGGATATTTCAGGGCCAGCTAATGTTATAATCAGAAAATGTTCAGTTGATTTGCCATCTTCAATACCTGAAAATTTTAGTAAAATAAAATTAAATACAAGTGCTCATTTGCCAAAATCAAATTCTACATCTGCTTTCGTTGACAAAAATTGTCAGTCACGTGATAATGATTCAAATTCCATTTTCAAAAGGAATCGTTCCATTGTTTCTTCACTACTTGAAAATAATTTAATGTTACCAAATTTATTTAACGACAGTAAAGACATCAAGCAGTCTGTTTGCATAGAACGAAGAAATTCAGAATCAGCCCCAGTTATACCCAAAAAACAGTTCAACGTTTCAAGCAGTAATTTAGAGGTTGTGAAATCAGGTTTTCAGAATCAGGAAACGAATGATTATCATAGGAAACAAATTAAAAGAATCATTTCTTCTTCACCAGGTTGCAGCGACAAGACGATTAACATGTCAGATAGATGCAATAGCGTTTTTAATTTGGAATCTTCGTGTAATTCATTAAAATCGAAAAAATCACCTGTTAATTGTTCCCACAAATCAGGCGATAACTCACTTTATAATATATCTCAAGAAACAAACTTTAAAGATTATTCTCATGGTAAAAATTAAAAAATTATTATTGTTGTACCTGTTCAAACTCACATTTTTAACAATTTCAGAATTTGAATCAAAGTATGTTTTTCACTGTGAATCAGATTTTCCCAACCCACCCTTATTTATTACGTTTAAAAAATATTACCCATCTCGACATCCATATAAAGCAGGTGATGGAAACTTGAAAGTTTTTTTGCATATTTTCTGAAATATAATTTTTATTGTGCATCGCTTTATTTTCTTCAATGAATGTGCAATTTTTATTTTGTAGGAGATTTTTTTGCAAAGTAAATGGATATAATTTTTAAAATTAACTTTCCCATTTAACATAATCTGTGAATAATCACTAATTCAAAAAATGGATGAAAATTTAATTTAACATTTTTCCATTTAAATGTTCTAACGTTTTGAATTTGATTAATATTATTAAACCTTTCAGTTTCAGGTATGGAAGATAAAATCACGCCAGCAAGCAGAGCAGTTTCTTGCAGAAAACTGGTTACAACTGTATAACTCTTTATAAAATAATTGTTAGCGTGTTTGTTTCACGACCACTTGCGTTTATGCTTATTGGTGTATTATATTTTCTCGTCTTATTAATGGGCTACATGACGTCTATACATTCATTTTATTGTAGAAATTCTGAGCACGTGATAATAGAGGAATGAATCATTAAGTGCTACTATATTATTGCCAAAGGAGTTCTTTATAAAACGTTCCTCATATGAGAAATCATGAATTTGATTGGAATATAAAGAAATGGCAAACCTTTAAAAGAAGAATGACAAGGAAAATGAAAAACGTTTCTGGCATTTAGTTCCTGTTGATAAAAGTCACTTCAACAACAAAAAGTGTTAATTTAAAAGTTGGCTGCTGTGATGGAAGTTTGTGTAATATGATGTTTGATGAAAATTTTTAAATAGTTGTTCCCTTGTACAACAGCCTATTAAAGTGATGTACCAGACTTAGAAACAAGCCTTTTACTTTATTATATGTTAGCTGAAAATTAATGATGGTAGAGTATTGAACACATTGGAAAATACAAACAGTTGGCTATGATGCCTCAAAGTTTGAAATAAATAATCATGATTAAAAATATCAATACTGGCGCGCGGTATTCAAAAATATTAATATTCACAACACTAAGATTGAAATGTTCTTCACATGGTTAGAAAGTAAAGCAACAGATGAACTAAAAGTTATGCGCATTTTTTTAGCTTTATAAGTGTGCATCGACCAAGTAATTTGGCATGCAGTGGTTGGCATCATGAAATTTTCGACTAGGATAAAATTGCCCTGTTGTATTCTCCCCATCATTCATACCATTATTGCGAGCAAGAGTGATGTTAACGTCGCATATTTGCTATGTTTTGTACCGGGAACCACTTATTGCAGATTAATATATGTTGCGGGTGTTTGTATAATAACACTAATGATTTAATGTCACGTTAAATTCAAATACAATAGTCTCTATCATTAGAATTTCATCGTATCAGTGTTGTCAACATGGTTGTCAACAAGCTGAGTGTATTCAAACTAGTTAATATCGCTTTCAGTCAAAAGGCATTTAAGCTGTTATGTCGTACGGGTCGTTTTCATAATTGCATTACGTGAACTTATCTTAGTTAACTTTTCGACGTTTGCATGACATATATATCATATTTGATATTTATTTAATAATTAATTAATTTTATCTCATTGTTTTGCTATTTCGTGTGATGTGGTCGTTATACTTATTTAAAATGATGTTGTTAGTCATTCATTTTTACAAGTCAGCAAGATGTATCAAGCATCTGGTAACAATCTTATATCTCACTTTTTTGAGTGTCAACTTTGAAGTATTTTGTTAAAGTACTTGTCATCACGCCATCACTGTTATTTTATTGCAAGAAAATTGTCATTCCTTTTTGGCGGTCTCACTAAAAATGTATAATATTAATAAACTTCATATTCTACAAATATAACTAAGTATGTACCTATACATCGAACGACTATTTAAATATTAGAGTTTGAGTTATTTTATTTTAAGCGTCTTTTTTAAAACTATTTTACTTAATTTTAAATAAATTTGTTTTGTATCAAGTTTCCATGTCGATCAAAATTTTTCATTAACCATTGCTTAAATTGGTAGTTCATGATTTATTCATTTCTTGTACCTGAACAATTTAACATCTTATCTGAATGGATGCTGATTGGGTTTGATTTGCTTATCGAAATTATCGAAATCTATTAAAAAATATGAAAAAAACCATTTATATACACCATCAACAGAATTTAGCTAAAAAAGTTTTTAAATAAAACTGGAAACAGTTGAGATCACTAGATCTTTTTTTAATCTCACTGTATGTCTATCTCCTCTACTTTTAAGTTTGAGGTACCTTGATGATTTCTCTGGCGCTTTCTATTTTTACTCTAGCTCTGAACTACCTCCTAGTAACAAAAAATTTTTTTGCTTCTATATCTACACTTTTTTTCCATCTAGCCGTACTAGTCTTCTTCTTAGTTCATCTTTATGTCTTTTTCCTATTAATGCTAGGAAATCTTCATCAACTTATAACGCGTCGTTCATTAACTTCGTTCGTCTTCATATATTCAGTTGCATCAACTTGTCAGCAATTTATCAGTTGTCAACAAATTATGCTTTACATACAGCTCTCCTTCCATATGGAATGGTTTGCCTGCCATCATTCGTCAACAACTACCCATCAAACATTTTAAGAAACGATTAAAGAAGTTTTTGTTTATCCAAACCTGTGGAAACGTCAAAAGTCATTGTTTATCCAAGCGCCACTGAAGCTATTCATAAGACGCGATACAAATTAATAATAATAATAAATTTAAACACCATTACTATTCCTTCTGTTGATATTTTACCTGATTCTGAAACTTGATTTTTCTCACAAATTTCATGGTTTAGGCTTTTTTTTATTCAAGCATGCCTCTTTCGTCTCAGATAGTGTGGTATCCATGGATATAGTGGATATGGCACAAGAATTAATTCCTGGCTAATAATTTTTTTAGTTCTATGGAATAGAAAACATCATCTGAGCGTAAACATTTCTTCATTGTAGTTGACATTTCGTTTTGCTGTTTTAAATTTATTCGCCTACACGAAGTTTTCGTTTTTTTAATATCATAATATTCAAATAAGTTGCATTTTCGTCTCTACCGACTTAGTTATCAAATAGGTTGCTAGTTGAAAATAAAATGATTTTAGATTTTGATTCCGGAAAATTTATGGCAAAATGTAAGGATGTTCATATTTATTTCAATATTCGACATTCATACATTTTGCTCAATTGTCCTGGAAATAAAACATCTTTTGGATAAATCTACTACAAATACACTTTGATATATACATTCATCCACCTGGATTAATAACAAGTGCAGTTATCTTCAATGTCATCAAATTATAATTTTTTTTAAAATCTGAACAAATGTTATAAAATAAAAGTTCAATTCAAAATTTAATGACAAATTAATCATTATGATTCAGGAAAATTTTGGCAAATAAATGGATGTTCATAATTATTTTAATATTGACATCTATACATTTTGTTCAATTTTTCTAAAATGAAACATCTTTTGGATGATGCTAGAAGCTAGAGGCTAACCTTTATATGTACATGTAGTGGTGCTAAAAATCAAGGCACAACATGTTCCAATAAATTGTTAAGTTGTTCATAGAAAAAAAAAAAATAAATGGACTAAGTGATATATGAAGACATAAATTTTAAAAAACGTAAATGGCAAAAACAAAAAAATTATTGACCCTGCATCAAATACTATTAATATAATGAACTTAGTTGAAACTGATCGACATGGAATTTAATTAAAATCAATCAACTATTTAGTATAATTAAATATTATTATATTTCATAATATAAAAATCATGTATAAAATTATTATTGCTAATTTATTATACTCAAATACTGTTGGGGTGCAGCGTAATAAAAAATAATTAACATTGAGAAAATTATTTTCAAAACATTTTACAAAAATATTTACATCTTTAATGAAATAAATGTTTGTTAAATTTGCAGATAAAAAATTTGTAAGATACATAATACATCATATTCTTTTGAAAATATTTAGATTTAAATTTATCAATATCTAAATGGTCCTAAAAATAAAAATAACAACTTAAATTTATCTGAAAGCATTGAAACTTTTGCATAATAGCTGAAAAATTATAAATTAATAAATGCCCATACCTATCTATGTTTTTAAAAAAGGGGTTAAATAAAAAGAAATTAAGATTAAAAAATGACAAGGAATGCTGGAAATTGTTTAATGTTGGTGTGAGGAATGTTCAATTAATAGAAGTTGACTAGATGTACCAATATAATAATATGACTCTCAGTAAAATCATTTTAAAATTAATAACAATAACAACAGATTTCAGTTAAGAAATATTTAAATGTTTAAAAATTAACAAAAAATTATTATAAAAGAGAGATTTAGAAATGCAAATAATATATCAGTTGATCCTGAATTGACATACTATCTATCATCAAAGAACAATGTGTAAATTGTTTTGCACATTGTTTTGGTGTTTTTTCTTCAGGAAATTCAACATAGAACGATTGAGGCCTGGTCCTCCATCTACAGAGATTCTAACCACCTTGATACATTTAAATACTTTAATTTTCAATTATATATATAATATTAAACAATAACTTACCGTGCTAATGTACGTTTATGTGGCAGATGTAATCCTTTACTTTTCAAAAACAGGTAGCTCTTTCCACCGTACAAATGTAATGTCTATGCAAAACGCCTTTGTTCTTCAGTATAGGTTTTGTTCGGTTTCATGAAAAGTTTTGTTGGAATATCTGAAATGCCAATTCAATTTTAAAAATTAAAAAAAGTGGCATATATAAAGATTTGTTGCTAAAAATTATTTTTAAAGTTTAATAATTAGCATACCCGAATATGAAAGTAATGTTGAGGCAAGTTCATCGTTGTATTTCTTCAACATCTTAATTTTATTTCTATATACTTAACTTTGACTCTTAATCTTTTAATTTTTTTGTTGTAGTTATATAGAACACTTCTGGTAGTTTTTAATGATATATCTAATTTTTTAGCTTTCCTTTTCAGGCTTCTAGGTATCAATGCATCAATACCAGTCTGTAAAATTATTCATTTTCCTTTCAACAACTCATATTAAGTATTTTGACAATCATTTATAATTCTGGTTATAGTTAGAGAAACATGTGTTAAAATACTAAATTACATTTTTCACTATTTTTCATTTATTAAATGAACCATCATACATACAAATCAATATAACAATTGATGTTGATGGAACTGCAACATTTTCTGTCTGAAGTTTGAATATTACACATGAATGAATGTATGCATCAAAGTATGTGTGGTAGATTCATCATAAACTTTGTGAAATAAATACCTTGAACATGTAATTACATATGTGTATCTTCTTATTGGCATAAAGTAAAAAAATAAATATTAACTGTAGCACATGCAATCAGTAATATACCAATTTAAGCAAATTTTATATTTAAACAAACATACTGGTTCATCAGTTGAGTTTGTCGCCATCATTATTGGTGATTGCATTTCAGATAGAGTATTTGCCTGATTATATGATAAAAGCTGGAAATGATTAATATTCAATATACTTGATTATGTGATTTGCAGGAACAAATATCTAATTAATATACTAACTATAATATAATGTGTTAGTGTCATGCAATTAATTAATTAGTGATTCATTTTGCATGATGCACCAATAATTAGTTATTTCTTTAATTTAATCTTAATGTTACTTTAATTTTTTTTCAAACTTTTTAAATTAGAAATTTTTTATTTCTTACAAAAAGAACAAAACCTTTGGAAATACTGTAGGAACTGAAGTTTTTTAAGCAGCATTTTAGAACCAACTTTGTAAAAGTATTCTTGTAAAAAGAACTG
Organism: Helobdella robusta; assembly: GCF_000326865.2. Classification (NCBI taxonomy): domain Eukaryota; kingdom Metazoa; phylum Annelida; class Clitellata; order Rhynchobdellida; family Glossiphoniidae; genus Helobdella; species Helobdella robusta. Next base: position 5,938,271 of record NW_008703570.1, on the reverse strand, counting down.
TCTACAAAAATGTGTAATATGAATTTTTATATTCCCTTCCTACTGTATTTTTTGACTGTCATCTTTTGGTAGTCTGTTCAGTTTTATTATTGAAAAAAAGCTTAGCTATTTTTAGTATTTTATGTTAAAATTTTATTATTTATTAATTATACATACCTATGTAAAGTTACGCCAATATCTTTATAGGACCCATGACATTGGGATATTGAGCATATGGGCATGGTTAAACTTAAAGTATATAAAATAATTAAACAAAGAAGAAAATGACGGACGATAATCGTTAAGCAACCGGTTAAAAACTGATTATTTACTTTAACTTAAATTCACTTTTAAACAATTATTGCTATTCTATGCATCAAATTTGTTAGATTTACCTTGATATATATATATAAAAAATGTATGTATATATAACGCTTCTGCCATATCCATATTATATATATCCATGGTGGTATCTTCGTAAAATAAAGAAAAGCATATCTTTACATTATGATTCTTTTCTTCTCTTGTTACTTTTATTAGTCTTATCTATCGCGTAAATGGCGCATTAAAAACAAATTGATTGATTGACTGATTGATTAATTGAATAATTAAACAAATGATTATTAAATAGTGTCAACATATGAAAATGCGAATATCGAGTGAGACACCATTTTCGACAAAACCAAAACTAGAAATTTTTGGTTCGATAGACCTAGGTCACGAAGAATAGAAAAATGCTTTGCCGAACCAAGCAAATAGTTAAATACTGTCTCCAACAAGATATTAGATACGTTGAAATGAGTCATCTGAATTAAATACGCCAAAAATTAATTTTTAGAGTTAAAAATGTATTTATATCTCTTTTATCGCCCCTAGGCGGGTATTAATATGAACGTTAACTATTTCAAACCTTTTTAAATATAAGCAATTTAAATTTTGTTATATCTATATTAACAAAACTTTAAAATTATGTTTCAAATGAACCACATTAGATTTAACGAAACAAAGGTAAATCAGTTAATAATATTTACAAATTAGTTCTATGGCTTTAAAGCCTGCTCTGCTTTTGCAAGGTGTCTAACAACAAGACAATGAAGGCTTCCGTCTTCGTTGGAATTTAATTGCAGATCGTTATTAATTAGTTAAAAGTTAATAATATTTTTAATTTTAAGATGGCCATTTGCAGTTATTTCCCTCATTATTACTTAATCTGATAAGATAACGCTACAATCTACTATTTTCCTTCCTGAATCTCTCTTTAGTCTTTACTCATTCATAAATAATTTTTTCTCACAGTCTGATGATAATTCCTGTTTTGAAATAAGTAAAAATATATATTAATAAATTATCAAAAAGTTTGTTTCTTGAAATTCATCACTGTCAAGCAATGGCGCATTCTGACACTTTAAACGACATTGATCTATCCAATTTGAAGGTATTTGTTGACATTTATCAATTTGTGTATTATTTTTTTATTTTTACCATTATTTTTAAGTTATTTAAAAAAATTTTTAATAATTATTTGTGCTGCTGATTATTATTTTACATTATTTAAGGATCCCTCAGGATATTTTGAACTAATTGAAGTAGTGGGTAATGGAACATATGGACAAGTTTTTAAGGTTTTATATTATAATTAATAATTATAATAAAATAAATAAATAATTAAATGAATTTGCATCTTTAAAGTTTAATTAAACAATGCATGAAAAAATAAATGAATAAGTATTAATCATATAATTAAAGAATTTAAATGTAACTTAAATTATAAATAACATTTAAAATTCTATTTCATATGAAAAACTGAAACTCATTTTTTATAATTATTAACATACACACAACAGGGCAAGCATACTCGTACTGGTCAGCTGGCAGCTATCAAAGTTATGAAGGTTACAGAGGTTAGTTAGTCATCTCTTATTTAATAATGTTAATAATGTTATTATTAGGACATTAGGTGAATTGAATCATTCACAATAATGCATGTCTCTTAAGTATCTGTATCTTATTATTATCTTGAAACTATATGGCATGATGTAAATAAAGTCACAATCTTGTTTCTTCTACAAAAAATGGGATGATACAAAAAATGAGACAACGTAAGACTTTTGAAAACAATGAAAAACTATGATAGTGTTGCAATATTATGTGATTCATTTTATTGAACTACTTTTCAGCCATATAACATTGATGTTTTTTAATTAAATGATTGTCTAAAAAACTAAATTCAAATCCAAATCCTGGGATTTAGTAAGATTCAAATTCATTGAATCCAACAAACACTAAGATATATCATTGAATATGATTATTGAATAAAGCTAAGTTGAAAAAAATAGTTTTTCAAAGTTTAATAACTACAAACTGAAAGCAAAATTTTATAAAAGTTCAACATTAACCACTTTATGAGGCATGATTGCAAATGAATTTTTTTTTAAATAAGTTTCAACATTTTTGAAGATTTTTTCATTATGATGGTTGGTTTTGGAATTATTGTTTTATTTAAAAATGGGTTACAAAAAGCTATATAAATTATCATTAGAAATGTTATGCAACATAATTAAATAGCTTCCAACTCTTCAAAACTGATTAACCTAAATATGTTATTGTATCCATATATTTTGTAGCTCTTTTTAAACATTTTTTGATTGACCAAATTTTTATATTGTTAAAAATATGGCAAACTATTTTTCACTTTTGAAGTTAAACCAATTTTTGTTTATAAAGATTAATTTTTTTTATTAGTGTAGATGATTTGTAAAATATGATAGTTAAATTTGTTTATATAAAAGAATTAATCATTAATTTTTTTAAGCTATTTATAATCTAAACAGTTTTTTTAAATTTGTAGACTGTTTAATTATCAATTTTCCAAAAGTAATTTTCCCACTCGTTAATTACAAAATTTTTCTAAATTATATTTTCTAACATGCAGTTCAACAAATGTCTTATATATTTTCATATTTAAATTTTTGAAAAATTATTATACACATAGTAGGAACTGATTTATTCTAAACCATTAATTTTTTCACAACATGGATTGCATTAGAAACAAAATTTTTTAGGTATTTGATTATAAATAAGAAAAATTTTATTTGATTCTGCTAATCATAAAATTAACAATTAAGTATTTTTTTATTTTTTTTTTTAAATTAGTATGTTTGAGAATTGTTATCATTGAAAATAATAAAGAACCTTATTTTTACAATGATTTAATTAATTTAACTTTATAATTGTATTTTTAAAACTTCGATCATAAAATTTAACACAGAAAATTTTCCAATTCTTTTTAATAGCATATAGCTCTCTCTTTCTCACATAGTGTCATCACGCATATGAGATTTTTATTTTGTCTAAACGCTATTCATTAATGAAAATTTTCTTTCAATCAGTTTTATGCATCCTGAAAGAATCAAAGTATATTAAATAACGTTACACTGCTCTTTTAAAGATAACTGCTTTTTTTTGTTTTGGTGAAAGTTTTTTTTTTTACTTTTTTGACCAAGACTTTTTTGTTTTTGCAACCTGATTTGTGCAAATTTGTTGATTTTTGAGTGCATGACTTATTCATCATTCAGAATTGTTCATTTTTCTAGCTGGACAAATTTCTCAAAAAAAAATCATCTATATTTTTAGCATTTCAAAATGCTCTTCCATTGATCAAAATATTGTAAATTTTTTTTCAATTAATTTTGATCACTGATTTTACAAATTGGTTGTCAAGAACTTTTCATTTTTTTGCATTTCCAAATTTGTGTAACTCTTGAATAGTCTGTTACCTCAATTGCCAAAGTGTGATTTTTTACAAGTCAATAAATTTCTAGAATACAGAAATTCTGTCTTTTGCAAAATATAGCCACAATATCCAACAAATCCCCAAAATATCCACAAAGCTTGTCATCACAAAAAGGGCAATGTTTGGATTCCTTGGGGTCCTTAACCGCATTTTTAGCCAATATTATCCTAAATTTTTATCTCGGTGGTCTTTATTGGGCGGGATCTTTGTTTTTTACAATAGTCCCTTATAGGATCATAGAACACGTACTGAGAGGAAGGTTTTTGCACCCTTTTGTGGACTAGAAGCTCTGGTCTCGTCGACAATCATCAAGTTGAGCTAAATTGAACCAAATTTCATCCTTATCTTTTTTATTAAACAATGAAAACAATATGAAAAATCAAGATATTGCAAATTTTTTTTCTCTCTATGCAAAATAATGACTACATTAAAAATATGAGCAGCAATTCCTTTTATAGGCAATAGATTTTAACAATCGAGGTTAGCAATACACAATACATTTCACACTGCTCTATTGTCTCACAGCAAACGTATTCTACATAATTGTTATATAATAATCCATACCACTTCCTATGCATTTTATAGTCTATACTGCTTTATTACGTTCATGCAGATAATTTGATAACTAGCAAATAATTGACCTAGAGGTTGAAGAAAACAGGGGTTCGTAGAAAGGGTATGGTGGTTAGTAGTATTAAAGGCTTTTGTGAGATCCGACGCCATGAGGAGGGTGAGATGTGCTGGTATTTTATCATTATGGTGAGTGCAGAAGTTGTTGAATGATTTGGACAGAAGCCATGTTGATGGCTCACCAGAGTTAGATGTTCTGTTAAGATCTGCAGCAAGCATAATAGAGAAGTTGGCGCAATGGCAGAACTGTATTTTTGAACTTTCTAAAACAAAGGCAAAATTATATTCTAAGTTCTTTTGGAAATGATGGCAAAACAGTACTTAAAAATTTTCAAAAATAATGGCAAAACTGTATTTTAAACTTAATTTTAAAATTATGGCAACTCGTTCCATCCAACACATCAAAACTGTTCTTCAGCCTGAAGTTAGCAACGCTAATTCTTCAAACCTTACATTAATCATATAGCGCCCAATAAGCAAACCCTGACATTCTTTTTTGATACATATGAACAGAACGTTGCATTATGATTGTAGGCAAAATTTGTTGAGTTTGTGTACCTGTACAATTTGTCTACAGTTTACAGTTGAAAGGCTGGATGTTTCTAGGTATGAACCTTTTGTTTTTTCTCACTGTACTAAGTAGTGTCATCTTCCAGGAGTTGTTGTTATTTTTGCTCATCCATTATCTTTCTTGTTCAGCCAGAGCCTGAGCCAGTCAGTAACTGCAGTCGGGTTTTGCCATAGATCTATTGTAGTGAGTGTCATAGGGTTGCCAGGGCAGCTGAAGTCTGAAGAGATCTGAGCAACAGAAAAGGCATGTTATATTATGTTCTGCGTCGCAGTTAATCATCTTCTTGTAGCTGCTGAGGAGGATACAAATGCTAGAGCAAAGTTGGGCTGGAGTCCTTCTTGTTGCCTGGGAAAGAGTTTCAATTTTCTCTACCGGTTCTCATATTAAAAAAATACAAATTTAAAGACAGACGTTTTTTTAAAACTTCAAAATGATTGAAGATCATAGAAATATTTTTTTACTTTTATGCCATTCTTTCGTAAATGTTAATAATTTTAAAATCTTTAATTTTTTTTTATAAAAGTTAATTTGTATGTCATTTGTAGGAAGAAGAAGATGACATAAAGTTGGAAATTAATGTTTTGAAAAAGGTTACATTTTTTATATTTTTCTTAACACATCAGAGTTTCTGGTGACCTGTAAAACATTTTGGAATAATGTTCTTTTAATTTATTATCATTAAATGAATAAATGACTGTCTCTAAATTTAATTATGAAAATGCAGTAGAGTTTTCCACCTTGCTCATCTGTGATATTCTATAGATTATGTATAAAAATTATCTTCATGCATACATCATCTTTTGAAGAGAAACACTATCAAATTTTTTTAGTTGCTCTATTTCTATAGTTGCCTCTTCTTAAATTTATCTTGTATTAAAAAATGTTCAATATTAGTAACTCAGTGTGATTTATCTGTTTGTAATCAATGAAGTTTTTGAACGTGATTCTGTTTTGTTTAAGGTTTTTTTTTCTAGTAGAGGAAGTAGAGAAAGCAGTTAGAGAAATGAAACTAGGTAAGGCGACAGGGGTTTCGGAAGTGGCGGCAGAACATTTAAAAGCAAGTGGGGTGATAGGAATTGAAGTTATCATGAGAATTGGTAACAGTATGTTTGATGATGAAGGTATACCTGAGGATTGGCGACACAGTGTGTTGGTGCCGTTGTATAAGGGCAAAGGAGATGTGAGAGATTGTGGGTCATATAGGGGTGTGAAATTACTAGAGCACGGAATGAAGGTAGTGGAGAGGGTGCTTGAGAGGAGGTTGAGAAGTATGGTGACAGTTAATGAAATGCAGTGTGGGTTTATGCCTGGTAGGGGAACGGTGGATGCGTTGTTCATGGTGAGAATGTTGCAGGAGAATTATAGAAAGAAGAAACGAAGATTGTACATGTGTTTTGTGGATCTAGAAAAGGCTTTTGATCGAGTACCGAGGAAGGTCATTGAATGGGCGTTGAGGAAGAAAGGGGTGAATGAGAGACTTGTTAAAGCTGTGATGCAGCTGTATGAAGGGGCAAAGACAAAGGTGAGGGTTGGAAGGGGGATGTCGGACGCTTTTAGTGTTAAGGTAGGAGTGCATCAAGGATCAGTGTTATTACCGTTTCTGTTTGCAATTGTGATGGATGTTGTGTGTGGAAACATAATGGAGGGGTTGTTATTTGAGATTTTGTATGCAGATGATTTAGTCTTGGTGGCTGATAGCATGGAAGAATTGCAGTTAAAATTTGACAGATGGAAAAGTGTTATTGAAAAGAAAGGGTTAAAAGTTAATATTGGTAAGACGAAGGTAATGGTGAGTGGGGAAGGTGGGGAGCGAGTGATAAATAAAATAGACCCCTGTGGGGTATGTGACAGGAGAGTGAAGGCTAACTCGGTATTGTGTATAGGATGTCAGAAATGGGTGCATAAGAGATGTAGTGGTGTGAGGGGGGCACTGAAAAAGGTGGAAGGCACGTTCAAATGTAAGAAATGTGTTCATAGTGTGATTAATAGGACTGACGCAAGGACGGGGTTGAGTGGTGGTATTGAAAGAGTGGAAAGCTTTGTTTACTTAGGGGATAAGCTGAATGCGGATGGAGGATGTTTGAGCGCAGTTACGGCTAGAGTTCGTGTGGGATGGATGAAATTTAGGGAACTGGGTGGGGTATTGTGTGGAAAGAAATGGCCAGTGAAGATGAAAGGGAGGGTATATAAAGCATGTGTGAGAGCAGCGGTGGTATATGGTGGTGAAACTTGGGTGTTGAGGAGAGAGGAGGAAAGTGTACTGCAGAGGGCTGAAAGAGCTATGGTGAGGATGATGTGTGGGGTTAAAGTGAAGGATAGGAGGAGTAGTACAGAGCTGATGTCAATGATGGGACTGAATGAGGACATTGTGACATTGATAAGGAGATCGAGATTGCGGTGGTATGGACATGTGTTGAGAAGGGATGAAAGGGTCTGGATTAGGCGAGCGTTGGAGTTCGAGGTTGAAGGAGTGGTAGGAAGGGGTCGTCCGCGATTGGGATGGAGAGAGCAGGTGGAGAAGGACAGGGTGAAAGCGGGGTTGCGTGATACTGAGGCGAGTGACAGATGTGGATGGCGTCGAGGGGTATTTCGGTTTCATCATAGGTAGCCAAACGGCAACCCCCGATCTCGGGGAAAATGCCGTCTAAACGTGTGTTGTTGTTGTTGTTAAGGTTTTTTTTTCTATTAATTGTTTCACAATAAAAAGTTGATGATTGCAATTTGTTTTGTCCCGAAACCCCCTTTTTCTTCTTGCTTGTCATCTCAATACATCTATCAAGCCTCTTTTTCAATAGTTTTATTACACATTTTCTCCCGCTACGTGCATTAGAGTGACTTTTCTCTAATTTTTGCATTATGTTTATCTTATTTTTCTTCATTTATTGATGTCTACTCATCTGGTATTTTGTTTGAGTTTTAATTCAAACGTTCTATTAAAAATTGTTTCACCTCTGGCCTTTAACATTTCAGCAGTGATGCTACCCCTTTGGAATTTATTGTTTAAAATTCCTTAATTGTTAATTTAACTTCTATGATGAAGTTTTCCAGTTCTTGACCATTGTTAGTAGCGCAAATTTTATTCAGTAACATCGTGTCTGGTTGGAAATCAGTGTTACACAGCTGTTGAAAATTGTTTTTTCATCTTTATTTTATTTGAATCATGAATCATGTTTTCCACCCATCCTTATATTCTAGTCCATATAATTATTAATAAATCGTAGCTCGCTGTTGCAATTGATCCGTTTTATTTGGCGCAATCCCAAAAGATCTCTATCCTGTTTAATATATATTTACCCAAATACTTTCAGTAGGGAGTAATGATGTGTAATTTACCATAACAGTAAAAGACATTGGCTATTTGTATAGGTCTTCACAACAAGTATTTGAAATATAATTGAATACAGTATTCATTCCACCGTAACATTGCAAAATATTATGGAGCATTTGTGAGAAAGAGTCCCAATGGCAAGGATGATCAACTCTGGCTGGTCATGGAGTTCTGTGGAGCTGGTTCCATCACTGAACTTATTAAAACTGTTAAGGGTTGGTTACCATTTAAATTTTATTTCTCTATTTAATCCTTAATGTCTTTAATGTAATTTCGATTTTCATACACACGTACACTCACTTATTGGTGTCAAGTTTGTAATTAAACTTTTCTATTATATGTATTGTTATTTTATTTTAATGTATTGCAATTTTATCTTGGTTCAAAAAATTAATTATATATATATATATATTTGTATATAAATATATATAATATGTATGTATATACAATATCTGAGGGTGGGATAGTGTAGTGGTTGAGGCACTTGGTTCTGTTCAAATGCAAAAAGATTCCCGCCTGTGTCAATGGCAATGGTTGAGATGATAATATTGTAGTAACGATATAACCACCTTGAAACTTCAACCATCACTGCTTGCTAACGTGTTGACATTTAGGTCACCGAGTTAGCTCAGTCGGTAGAAACGCCATGTGTCGCGCTGCTATTAATCAATGGCATGGTTCGAATACTGTTTGTCCGAAACCACCATGCGCGTATGATACTGGGCTTGCAGGTGCATACATAATGTGCATTGTGTAGCGTTGATAGTGTACAGCCTTTGTAGCACAAATGTTTTATCACAAGTATAGAATGACATGTTAGCAGCTCTGCATTAGCAGAGATGCATTATAAAGAATGAAACAATTATATAATTCTTACTTCCTGGTAGATAAATACATCTTAATATTTCACTTGTAGTTCTTTTATTTTATTTGTTATTGTAAGGAAATATATAACAACTGAAGGAAATTCATTGAACGAAGACTGGATAGCCTACTTGTGCAGGGAGATATTGCAGGGACTAGCTCACCTTCATGAACACAAGGTCATCCACAGGGACATCAAAGGTCAAAATGTTTTGCTCACAATGAAGGCAGAAGTTAAATTAGGTTTGAATTAATTTGAAATACAATTTTTTATAAATTTTGCGGGAACAATCATTCGTGATCATAATCGATTAATGACCCACCTTGTCTAAAAGAGAAAAGGAAGAGACACTACAGTGTTACTTTATGATTTTTTTCAATTTTTTCGTCTTTTGGCATTTATATCATTTATATATTTGGCATTTCAAGTTGACTTTGGAGTGAGTGCTCAGCTGGATAAGACAATGGGCCGGAGGAATACATTCATCGGAACACCTTATTGGTTGGTTTTTTCGTTCAATTCATTTCAATTTATAGTTTACAATTCATTCAACCACTTCTGTACACTCTTACAAAGATTCATTCAAATTTTACTGTTTGTTTATTTTTTTTGTGCATATGAAAAACTATCCCGCGTATTGTAGTTAGTATAATTGCGCAAGCGGCCCGCGAAGCCATTTTATGCAGCCCGTGAGGCCTTGTTCGACCAAAAAAGATCAAATTAAGGCCACATATTACGAGACAAAAAAAGGTCCAAAAAATTTTTTATTTGAATACTTATGGGGCTCTTCAAATGTCAAATAGTTCTCAATGCGGCCCTCACAACAAAAAGTTTGCCCACCCATGCCTTATATAGTTATTCATTATAATAGCACTTTATTACCAATTAAAAATAAAAAAATTATTTCAAATAAAATAACACATGTAATGTATGAAATTCAAAAAAATGTGATTTATAATTTTTTTCAAAATTTTTTTACGATATTATTTGAAAGAATTTAACAAAAAAAAGACAAAGTAACAAAAAAGATAACACAATTTTTTAAAATTTCTAACAATTTTTTGCACTGTCGGTAATATTTTCAACAGCATATTTATCATTATTATTGAAAATATTGTTTAAAAAAATGGAAATTAGATAAAAAAAATTAATTGAAAGAGCGCCTATCATGGACGTCATGTTTGTATTTGCTTTGATATGTTTGTATCATGTTTGTTTTTTGTATTGTATGCGTAATGCGTGTGTGTGTACATAAATCAAAAGCAATCCCTAAAAATGAAAGGAGGATATAAAATTATCTACCTGTCAATATTTTTTTCTTAACTGTAATATAATTCCAGCCATGGCTTGCCTATGTTCAATTAACTCAGATCTCACCTACCTACCTACCTACGTTCAAATAACTCAATCCCTAGCTTACCTATTGGATGTTAGCACAGCTAATTTTACACTTTATATTTGTGATTTTATATTACCAAAGTAGAAAAATTAAGAATTAAGAGTTAAGAAGAAAATTACAACAATATAACAGCTAATACATGCATGCATGTATGTACGTATGTATGTATGTTTTTAACTTATGTATGTATGTGTTTGTATTTTGTGCATGTGCGTACGTTTGAATTTTTATAGAACTTTCTAAATAAAAAAATTTAAAAACTATAATAGAGCATCCCACGAACGGCATTTAGTGAGAAGTGTCAAGGCAGCCGTTCATGAAGGGGGTAAAAAAATTATAAACAATCCTATCTCCCTATTCAGTTGCCTTAGCTAATAACGTCTACGTCTCAACTTACCTATTCATTACATTACAGTCCTAGTTTACCTAAAATTACAAAACTCGAGAGCCCAGTTCATTCGCCAATCGGCCCCACCCCACCACCTACATAATGCTTTAGGCTCCAACCTAATAATAATAATGTAAAGCTTATTAATTAACCTACTTATTGATACACTTACAACGTTTATTTAATTTACATAAGATTGTACCTATCGTTACATTACTGTCCTTAACTAGCTATGACATTAAATTATTTTCAACCTTAGTAATAATAATATTAAGTGACAATAAAATTATACTCAAATTTTATTTTATGTATTTATGTATGTATTTGTCTGTGTGTGTGTAATATGCTGATGCGTGAAATGTGGGTGCAAGAAAAAAAACACTTACGCGCCTACCAATTCAACCACATTAGTGGTGAATGTTTTCTATCTATCCTACACACAATTATATTTATCCCCATCTAACTTAGCTACATAGTTACCTAATGTATGGTGTGTATGTGTGATTATTTTTGCTGAAAGAAAAATATCGAAAGAAATTTTAGAATAAGAAAGAAATAAGAAAGATAAGAAAGATATTTTTGCTTATCCGGTAAGAAAAATGAAAAAAAAAATGTTCGAAAAATGAATCGTACGTCTATGAATTAAGTAAAAACATAGGATAATAACAGAGATCGATGCACAATGATCGTAATGAATAATGAAAAAGTTTATAGTCAAACATAGAAGATAACTTCGTAACTTAAAAAATGTACTACTGATATTATAATTGGTAAATGATATGACAGTTTTAGCCAACAGAGTTAGTTAGGCATATATGTAAATATTGAACGTAATTTAACAATAAATCACATTATAATTAAAAATCTATTTAAATCAATAGTGAGTAAATGATTTTTGAAGACAGCAAGTGAAGTTGAAGACACTACGTCTGCCGGCAATGCATTCCACACTTGGATAATCCGGATACAGTAGAAATATTTTGTTACGTTGTCTCCAGCGTTGAAATCTTGCAGTCGACATGGGTGACCGCGAGTTGACAGATAATGTGAAGGGATGAAAAAACCATTTAAATCTGTGTTGATGAGGTTGTGTAGTATTTTGTACAGCTAGCACAAATCAAGAACCAATCTACGCCGCTCAAGTGTTTGTAGTCCTACCGCTTGCAATCTAGACAAGTATGGAAGATGACGAATTGACGGAATGAATTTGGTAAATCTTCTCTGAACATTTTCAATCTTGGTTATTTGATATTTGTAGTGCGGATTCCATAGCGGTGAGCAGTATTCAAGAAGAGGACGTACATAACTGCAAAAAGCCTTCACAAGTAGATCCTTATTTTTAGATGTGAAGCATTTGACGATTAAGCGAGCGCGGGAAGAAGCCTTGTGAGTGATGTTGTTGATATGCGCATTAAAGTTGAATTTGCTGTCCACTATCACTCCAAGATCTCTGAAGTCATTTGTACAACTGAGAAGATGTTGATCTATATAATATTGATGTGGAACTAATATTGATCTCGAAGATGGAAGAAATGAGCAATGACAGCATTTACTCGGAGAGAGTGGCAACTGCCATTTGATACTCCAAGCTGTTATATCGTTGATGGCCTGTTGAAGTTGAACTGAGTTGGATGAACGGCTGTATAGTTTAATATCGTCAGCGAATAGCAAACTTGAAACTGAAATAGATGAAATGCGTTCAACAATGTCGTTAATGAAGACAATGAATAGAGTTGGACCCAAGACACTGCCTTGGGGGACACCACTGGTAACCGATACTGAATTGGATAATTTGTTTTGAATTCTAACAAGCTGGGAACGTTGAGACAAGAAGTCCGACAGCCAGGCAAGCAGATTACCAGATATTCCATAGGATCTTAATTTTCCGACCAGTTTAATCAAAAGCTTTTTGGAAATCGAGGTAAATGGTGTCACAGCCTTCTTTGTTCTGACGAAGTGATATCCAGTCGCTGTAAAATTGCATTAAGTTGGTGCAGGTTGATCTACCAGGTAGAAAACCATGTTGAAAATGCGTAATTAGTTTGTAAAAAGAAAGGATAATATTACTTTGTTTATAATCTTTTCCATTGCTCTACAACTTGAACTCGTGAGTGAAATAGGTCGGTAGTTGCTGGGGTGGTTTGTGGGACCCTTTTTATGAATGGGAGTAACAATAGCAGATTTCCATTTAGTTGGTAGCTGGTTTGTGGGACCCTTTTTATGAATGGGAGTAACAATAGCAGATTTCCATTTAGTTGGTAGCTGGTTATTTCTAAATGATAGATCAAAAATATGACATAATGGAACTGATAGGTTAGATGCACACATCTTCAGGACAACATTCGGTATACCATCTGTTCCAGCTGAGGTTGAATTTTTTAAGTTACGCAGAGTTGTATACACTGTATGGGGAGTGAAACAAATATTTTCTAACAAGTTGTTGGTTAGACAAGGTATGGAACAATTGGAGTTGTTATCATGTGTAAATACGGAAGAAAAATATTTGTTGAATGCATTGGCCATTATCAGCGGGTCATAGGTCACGCTATTGTCATCTAACTTTAAACTACTGACATTGGGACGCGATAGCATTTTTTTGTTGACATACTGGTAAAAACTTCTGACATTGCATTTAGAAAGCAGTTTATGTTCATTGACTATTCTGTAACTGTTTGCTAAGCCAGAACATTTTCGTGACATATTCAAATACTGCTCTTTATCATCCGATGAAGAAGTTCGTTTCCATTTTTTCCAGTAGTGAAGTTTTACTTTATAAGACTGACGAAGTTGATAGGGAACCTGTATTTTGTGTTCCTTGCTTCTCAGAAAAGATCGAGGGATGTAAGTTGCCATAAGATTGTTTATCAAACGCTCAAAAATGTCCCAACATGTGTTGACGTCGAAGCAGTGCTGAAAAATATTGTCCCAGTTGATTAGCCTCAGGCATTCATTCATATTAGTGAAGTCTGCACTGTTGTAATTATAAAAGGAAGTGTCGTTATCATTGTTAGAGAATTTGTCAGTTGAGTTATGAGTGATGCAGTTAACTTGATAGGTAAGGCAGTTGTGATCACTGGAAGAAAACGGACAGGAAATCTCTAACTCGACAAGTAGGCTGGCATCATCAGATAGGATCAAATCTAAAATATTATTTCCACGAATTGGTTGATCGACAAGTTGGTAGAGACCTAATTCATTGAAAAGTTCGATAAAAGTATTGTAGATGACGTTATTTGGTGCAGAATAATTATTCCAATTAATTAGTGGGAGATTGAAATCACCTAACAAGCAAATCACATCTCCCTTGCTAAGTTCTTTGATGCACCTGGCACTATCAAACGCATATTCCTCTGCTGATTTATCAAAACCACCACTTCGATAGTACGAGATGAAGCGATAATTTTTCTTTGAAATGGAAACATCAATTGAAACTATTTCTATGTGGGAGAACTGGGATGGTATTGAAACGATCTTGTATTGAATAGTGTCATTGATGATGAAAGCCACGCCGCCACCACGTGTTGCACGATCTCTGCGAACAAAAGAATAACCGCTAGGTAAAAATAAGTTGTCAGGATCATTTGGAGTAAGCCATGTTTCTATAACAGAAAATATTTTTGGTCTGTAAACTGACAAAAATAAATTGAGATCATTTTGCTTCTTTTGAATGCTACGAACATTAGCTAAGGCCATACGAATGTGTTTATTGTTGTAGGACTGAAAGAAAGGGCTGGGCATTTTTAGAGTTGTTGTTGGTAGTTCTGATGCGACGTCTCTCCTGTCTGATCAAGAAGGCTTGTTCGGCCTGCCTTTTGGAAAGGTCAGGGTTGATGAAGATACCTTTTGTTGTTGAAGAAGAGCGGAGGATCCTTGATGAGGCAATCAGGTCCTCAGCTGCCGATGAATTGTCTAACGTGACACATAACCTGTGGTTTCCGATACGGCGAGTTCTAGCAATTGTTGGCTTGACCGTGAGGTGGTTCTCGCATAACGATAAAACCATATCTTTGTCGTTACATCCTGGCTGCAACTCGAGACCGGAAATGATAACATTTTTAGACCGACGTTCTTCATCTTTCTTTTCCTGCTCCACTGACCAAAGGGCCCTAGTCACTGTCTCAAGCATGGGAGATTCAGTAAGTTTAGTTACCTGCTTTTGACAATCAGTAACACTGGTGGCCAGTGTTGACATAGCGGAGTGAAGTTCTTTCATACTACCAGTCACGGCATCGGACATGCTCTTAACGGCATTTTCGAAGCTATTACTTAGAGCTTCCATTCTGATTATTGTTGTTTCAAACAGCTTGCTCATAAGGCTCTCGGAATGGGCTACTATTTTGCGCAGGTTGTCATTACATTTTTCTAATACTAGAATTAGATTCTGGTCTGTCTTTTCAATCAATTTTTCTAGGTTTTTATTGGAAACATCAATAATTTTTTTCAGATTGTCATTTGATTTTTTCAATAATTTATCTATACATTTCAATAAATTTTCGTTTGATTTGTCCAAAATTTTTGACACAAGAACTTCAAAACTTTCGGCTGAGACATTTTTTGCCATGATGACGAAGCACTAATAAGACAGGACAGGAAAACAAAACAGTAGAACAGTTTGAAAATATTTAATTTAAACAATTTTTTATATTTTTAGAAGTGACTTAACAAATTAACTGTTTTGCGGTAGAAATTAAATATGCTATAACTAGAATAAATAAGAAATTTTAAGTTTTAAATCGAGAAATTACAATATCAACAAGACGTACGAGAAGCTAACCACGAATGAATTACACGTTTCGGTCAAAGTTTTAATTATCACGTCAAGAAATACAAACACAGATCACAGACAAACATGCAAGTTCTATATAGCCGCGCAACTTTATAACCGCGCAACTCTATATAACCGCGCAACTCTATATAACCGCGCAACTCTATATAACTCCGCACTCTATATAACTCTATACCAACCGCGCAAACTCTATACATATATACAAATAAATAACAAAGGTCAGATTTCAACGTGTTTTCGGATCCTCTTTATACCAGTTCCATTCATATATTCTTATCATTTCAATCATTGACATCAATAAAAAACATTGTTTAATGTATATGAAACAATATTATAAGTGCTTAACAACAATATATTAACTATACTAAAATGAATTCAACGAACGCCAACGAACTGGGGATGGTTTGAGAATTTGTACTTGTTTATCTAGTTAAATTCAAATTTAATTGAGATCACTCCTTTTTCACATAACAATCGAAAAATAAAAATTTGTGTTTTTTTTTTATTTCATTTCTTTATATATTCATCCATCCATTATCAATTCATCCATTCACATCAGTAAAAAGTTTATCGATTTGTGATTTTATGTAATACAATAATATACATTCTTGACAACAGAGCCACTCATACTTCGAAACGTTCTGATTGACTGGTTGGAACTGCTGTATTTTTTTTTTATGTAAACATATAATCTTAGTAATTATCTGTATACATGGATTCAAAATACTTTATATATATTTATGATATAACTTTCTTATAAAACCAACAGTAATCAGTGTTATATATGTATGTACATGTATGTATGTACGCGCGCGGTTCAAATTATTCTGAGAGAATTCAAAATAATTTGACAGCACACACTTTACTTTACTTTAATTGTATAATTTGAATGTATAAATATAAAAATATAAATATATTTAATAACTACACATATCTATCTGTTTATTTATTTAGTTTTGTGTGTATATAATATTTGGTAAAATTTATTTTATAGGAATCGAATGTAATGTTTATGCCGGCTAATTTACCATCGTACATTTCAATATTTTTTACTATTAAAATGACGTCATTTCCGCCAACGATTTTGCTACAAATAGTAAAAAATATTTTATTGTATTGTATAAATAGGTGCCAAGAGCACGTCATTTCTGCCAACGGTTTCGCTAAAATTGTCTATCCTATTTTAATAATTCTTTTGTTATTGATTAGAGATATTATTTTAATAAACTCACAAATTTTTTGTTAAAATTTAAAATATTATCGACATAAAAACTTTTTTTTTATCTCTCTCATAGACAAATATCGAAAAAACTAACGTTCGAACAACATTACGACCAAAAAAAAAGTCGTCAGCAACAAAAAACATGTCAAAAAATTTTCACTCCGAGTGAAATGCATATGTATGTATTGCTATTTAAATACATATTCGGCTCTTCAAAAGTCAAATAGTTCTCAATGCGGCCCTCACGGCCAAAAGTTTGTCCATCCCTGTTCTAATGCATCAACAATGTGTCAATATTTCATCATCATTTTTACATTGTTGTCCTATCAAGTTGTTGTCATCATCCCTTTCATAACTTTTATATTGCAATCATCAATTTCTCATCATAACATTGAAAACGCAAATTGTGGATGCATTGGAAAATCTAGCGGTTTTACTTGAGTTTTATGTTGAATGTTTGAACATATTAACATTTAGTTGCAAAGGTTCATCTGTCATTTTACTACGGATAAAAAATTAACATCTGTGCGAACACTTTGATTGTGAAACATTTGCGGATTAGCATTAGCTGCAACTTGACACTAATAATTCTTTTTATCGTTTAAAATATGACTGCAGGATGGCTCCAGAAGTAATTGCATGTGATGAGGACCCAAGAAGAACTTATGACTTCAAGGTTGCTAGAAAATTTTGCGTTGCTGTTGGTTTTTGTATTGCATTTTTCTGCAGACTGGTTTGTTACGTTCAGATGTTGCTTATTTTTCATTTGAATTTTTATCTAGAATGTATTAATTACCAGTAACCTCAATTGTTTTGTTTTCTTGTAACATCATTTAGTTTATTCATTTTTATCATTGCTTTAAATTGGTTGTTCAATTATGTTTATAAAAAAGATTAATGTCGATCAAAATTAGCATAGATTGCCCGATCATTTTTTCAGAGTGATCTGTGGTCATTAGGCATTACTGCCATTGAAATGGCTGAAGGGAAACCACGTATGTGAACAGAATTCATTTTAAAAAATTGTACAATATTTAAAAAAAATATTTTTAATGAAATAAATTGCAAAACAATCATTCAAGCTATTATAGCCGATATAATTTGATTAAAATCGATTGCTACTTGTAGCACTGTGTGAGATGCATCCAATGCGAGCACTTTTCCTCATTCCTCGTAATCCTGCCCCCAAGCTGAAATCCAAGAAATGGTTTGTTTATTGTTTATAACTTTATTTGCTTTGTTATTGATTTGTTCTTTTGCCAACATCCTGTCTTAAATATGCAAAAAGATTGCATCATTTGACAGATCTTTACCAGATACACATATTTTTAAATATAACGAATGAACTTGAATATTGTTATAGGCCACTAAATATTAAATACTGATTTAAACATGTCTTCATTATGAAACAAATAACTGATGGTTTTTTTTCGTCCACAGGTCAAAAAATTTCACAAATTTTATAGACTTATCTTTGATGAAAGACCACACAAAGCGACCATCAACTGATCAGCTGATCAAACATCCATTTGTTAAGGACTTGCCAACAGAGAAGCAAGTACTTCGAGAAATCAGGGAACATATCGACAAACATGCCAGAACGAGAAGAGGTTTGTTTATCTGTCTCTGCAGCTACCTTTTAGTTATCTTTATTTCCACTTATTTTTCACAAACATGATTCATCATCGTTGCATTTATTTCAGTGTTCTGCAACTCTGGAATTGTTACAATTGTTTTCAAAAATAAATAAAAATGTCAACCACTTATCAAATACAAAATTAATTTTTTTTGCTGGATTAATTAATTTTTAAAGCTAGAAACAATTTAGAAAAAGTTTAAAAAAATTTATATTATTTATTATTATAATTGTTAAAAAAAAATTTGTATTTAGTATTATTATCATTGTAGTAATAATTATTATAGTAATTATAATTATAATAATAATGATAATTTTTATTATCATTAAAAAAGAACGTGAATGACTTTGTCCTGGTTATGACATTAAACTGACCCTCACTGCCTTGTGAGCAATGTTGGATCATCAAAGGCTAGGCCCACCGCTTATAACTGTGGTTGCATAAGGAAGGGCGTCCTGCGTAAAAATTAGCCAAATAAATTACTTATGATGACAGAAGTTTCATCATAGGTAGCCAAACGGCAACCCCGATCTCGGGGAAAATGTCGTCTAAACGTGTGTTGTTGTTGTTTGTTGTTATTAAAAACGTGAATGACTGCAGTCAGTTTTTAGTAATTTAGATTTTTGATTTGAACACAATGCAGATGATGTGTCGAGTGAGTACATGTTCGGGGAAGAAGAGGAGGAGGACACGAAATATGATGACAAGTTGGTCTCATTTGTCATTTCACTTATTATTATTATTATTATTATTATTATTATTATTATTATTATTATTATTAGAGCGTAGGTGTACTTCATGCCAAATTATGTTTTTGCATTTGGAAGTTACGTAATAATCCTCTTCAATCAATCAATCCCCTGAGGGACTGATGAAACCTGCGGCATTTACCATTTTGCTCATTTTAAAATCCTTCTCTGTTTTTGACTGCAGTGAAAAATCAATAGATGGCGATTTTCACAAATAAACTATAATAATAACTTTGAATTTAAAGCTCACTCAATTTATTATTTAATGAAGTTGTTTTAATCCTGGAATAGTTCCATGGCAGCTCAGGGCGATACAACACTGAGGAAAACTTTTCAGAATATTCAGAACAATGAAAAGTCGAGACTGCCACAACAGAACTTAATCAACATGCCACAAGCCCAGCCAAGTATGCCCCAGAATCGGTCCGGAGCTATGCAGGTGGGTTATTAGAGGATTGAATTCAAATGCATTAATTGGATTTTCAAAAACAAGTAGTTTCCAAAGCCATATTTCTTGTCGTCTTTCAATATCTATGAAAAGTTTTAAATAAATTGGTGACGACATATCATGGCATACACAGAAAGTGATTTAACATATTACGTGACAGTGTTTAGTTTATCTAATATATTACGATGGATGACTGCATACAAATGACTTTGAAATGTTTATTCTTTTGTTTTTATTCATTATTTAGGTAGATAATAATCATACAGCACCTTATCATACAGCACTTTCAAAAATTATATTTCATTCTTAGTCCTGAATTTTCACCCGTATAGGCTCTTAAAAGTATTATTTACCGGAATAAAAAAAGAAACTTAGTTTTTTTAAATTATTAATAATAATTCAGTGGGGATCCAGCATGGTAAATCAGGAAAACATGATTTTATTTTTTTTATAATTTAGAATTAGTTTAATTCTAATTTGGTAGATACTGTAGACCAGAGACTCATCTCTCATTAAAAATAACTCTTCCAATTCGGCTAATGATTCTATAACAGCCCATGGCTACCAGCGATATTTAGCAGAGGAATCCAGCATATCGTTTGGTAATGACATTGCTCCTGATTATCAAATGGTTATCTCTCGGTTTAACAGCTTCAGCACAGTTACATTAGACGATATTAAAAACGTAATTCAGTCGTCACCAACAAAATCTTGTAGCCTGAATCCAACACCAACGTTTATTGTCACAAAATTGTTGGGTACACTGCTGCCATATTATGTTAACATCATCAAATGCATTCAATCGTCGATAATACCAAAATCACAAAAAATTGGAATTGTTTCGCCTCTGTTGAAAAAATATTGCATTGCAATCAAACAGATGGCCTCTCCAGGTAGGCCTGGTGGCATGCCGCAGCAGAACAATCATCACCACAATCATCCTCATCAGCAACAACACCACTCAGCCTCTCCTCAGTTTCATCAAGCACACCACCAATCACCTCATCAGCCTCGCCGAAATGGTTGGTTGATGTCTGTCTCTCTGCTTGTTTGTCTGTTCGTCTGTTTGTTTGCTAAATGCTAAATTTGATCTGGTCACTTACGGCCGTCATTGTAATAATAATCGTCGTCATTATCATGACCAGTTGCAGGAGCAGATGTTCACCCCCCATCATACTTCCCAAGATCTGATCAAGTCAGACAGGTCGTCGACAGTTTATTCATTTTGAAACTCTCGGTCGATAATTTCTAATTTTCAAAACTACGATGTAATCATTTGTGAATTTTTTTATGTAATCCACCTTTTCAGAAGCAAATGAACTTGCCAAATGAATCTTTTATTTTTGTTTGTGTTGAAAAAAGGGTTCAAGTAGAAGATAATAAATAAACATATAAGACTTGGTTATTGTTTTTTTAATTAGAAGTTGGAGAGCCAGCAACTCCATCCAATGAAGCATCCAGCAGGCACCCCGGACAACCTGGTTGAAGATGATTCAGATGAAGAGGCAGCCCCTGATGGTACCCTCGTTGTTTCAGGCCATCCAAGACCTCTGCTAGTCCATTACATTCCTTACATTTATCCCTATATCGCTTTGTTTTCATTCTGACTGCATGTGTTTTCAATTACGCTCGGTTAAGCTTAATTTTTTTGGTTAAAGTCTGCAAAATTCTGCTTGAGATAATTATTTAATGTTGTTCGTTATGTCACTTTTCATTTTTTTTTCTATAATTTTGTAAGGAATCAATCTAGGCACACATCTTCATATAACAGTAACAAAACCTAGTTGCTGATTCAATTTATTATAACAATTCATGTAGGCCTCGTAACAAAGAGGAGTTTGAAAAGATTTTGAAAGGTGGTTTTTTTTCATTATTCAACTATCTCCATTTATTATTTAATTTTTAATATTTAAATACTTTTGTCATAAATTTGCAAAAGCAAGCTGTAACAGATTTGGCGTGGTTCTGGGTTAATGCAGGCTATTTTATATAGCGAATTAAATTTTTCATTTGTGCACCCAGTCATCTTCCTTCTACCCAGCAAATCACCAACTAGACCACTACCTGAAACCATGACCACTAAACCAAACTATTTCATCATTTAACCAACATATTTTATTATCTTTGAAGAGAACTTGAATGTCGTGTTCATTTTTGTTATCTTTTTGGGCAAGTGCAAGATTATCCCTTCATTAACAGTGATTCTAAACTTTCATCACTTTCCTACCTCCCGCATTCCATGACATTGTTTGCTCATAGGAAATCCAATTCCATTAAATATTTTCATTTTTCGTGAGGATAAAATTTGGCTAGATCTCTACGGTCACCATATCTTCCATTCCTCTCTCTTCTTCCTACACTCTTCTTTATGAGCATTACAATTATCCCATTTATTTATTTATTCATTTATTTTTGTTATTTCGGCAAAAACATATCACCCATAAAATGAATATGCAACTAACGACAACAGATCCTCCTTCTGATCCAGCCCCTCAAGTTCCACCTCGCCAGCCCATACAAGACAAAAACGTCAGTTTGTTTTTTTATTTTTCTTAATTTTTGATTGACAGTTATTTCATTGCAAATTTTAATTACGCGGCAAACATTTTGTTATTCAGAAAAGTTACAGTGTAAATGATGAAAAAACGAATACATGAATGTAACTACGTAACTAACAGTAAGATAGAAAATTATGACCTCCTAATCAAACAGAAAGCTCCTCCACGTCGTCCTCCAAACAGCCAGCTACCTGACGTTGTATCACCGCCTCGCGATTCTCGAATGATTCGTGAAAACAACGAGGTCTGTCTCTCTCCACGTTTTTCTATCTTATGAAACTCTCGTTTTTTATTCATAGAATCTAAATACTAGGTTTTAGGAATTATTCTTTTGAACAACAATATTGATACTCAAACCAACAACAGCAAATGAGGGCATTGAATTTGGAGGGCCCAAAAGCAGGTGTTGGGTCGAGTCCATTCATCCCATTCGGGTTTGGTACAACTCCAGGCGAAGGTCACGGTGGGGCCATCAGTAACTCACCATCGAGCAATGCCATCGACCGCAGGGACTCGAGGATCAATGTCAATGTGTCGTCCAATGCACCAACCGATTGCGAGCCACCAGAGATCAGGAAATACAAGAAGAAATTCAACACCACCATTTTGTGTGCAACGTTGTGGGGTTAGCTGCGTTTTTATGAATTTGTCCTTCAAATGCACTCACCTTTTACAAACTGCAAATATTTTGGACTTTTCATTAAAAATTTTTATGTTTCTCTGTTTCATATGAAAAATTGACAGTTATTTTTCCGTTTTACGACTTGCTAATTTAAAATTATAAAATTTCACAATTCTTGAAATATTACGGTAGTAATTAAGTTAACGCTATTGGAATTTTAATTCTTGAAATTTTTAATTAAAAATATTTTATGAAAAAAATTGTTTCACTTAATCGTTTCGACTCACATCTTACCCAATGCTGTCATTTTTTGTTGGTGTTTAAGCATTAATGTCTTGATCATTTTTCATAAAATTGCAATTTAAGGTGTGAATTTATTGGTGGGCACGGAGAATGGATTGATGCTGTTGGACAGAAGTGGTGCTGGAAAAGGTAAGTTTTGTTGTTTCGTCGTTGTATGTGCAACCTGACTTTTGTTCTTGTCGTTGTGTATGCAACCACATGCAACTAACCAGCGCTAAACCAGAGACTGTGATTATTAAAAACACATTAACACGTCTTGTTTTTTTTTCTCCATGTATTGTTATCGTTTTGTTTTTATATTCAATACTCTTTGATGTCTTTGTTACTCTACTTTTTTGTACAGTTTATCCGCTGATCAATAGGAGACGATTTTTTCAAATGGAATTGATAGAAAAATGCTGCATTTTGGTTACGAATTCCGGGAAAAAAAATAAGATAAGAATCTACAACATGAACTATTTAAAGAACAAGATTCTAAGGAGTGATGATGTTAGTTTAAATTTCTTTCTCTTGCCTCATTCTCACTGCTTTCAAGAGTTGAACTGCAAACATTTGTTGGTAACAGTTAACAAACAGTTAAATTTTTTCAAAGTTCTTATTTATGTCTTTTCATCTGAAGTGTCAAAAATTGTATTTAAAAACGTTCAACGTTTGAACGTTCAACTGCAGAATGATAAACAGGGAGGTTGGGTGACAGTTGGAGAAATTGAAAACTGTATACACTTCAAGATCGGTTTGTATTTGAAGTCTCACTTTCAGAAAATTATTTACTGCTGTGGTTTTCATGAACCACATATTAGTAACACATACGCATACACACACAATGTGCACTAATATATATATATATATTATACTTTGGTGAATGCTGGTAAAGACCATGATTACTCATTTATTCATAAATTACTACAATAATATTTTTGATATGTATGTAAATATATATATATATATATATATATATATATATATATATATATATATATATGATGGTAATAGACCATAATTTTTACAATATTCTATAAATTCTACCGAATGTTTGGCGTTAATATGTTTGTAGTTCGTTTTTTCGATTTTTCTCACTAAAGTTTTTTGGTGAACGTTTGAACGTTTAGTTTATTAAAATTCAAAATAAACTTATTTTTCGAATTCATGCTGCAAATAAGGCCATATTTCGATTCCGAATGTCCGTGCTCCTTGTTGTATATATAGGGAAATATTGACTTTGTCAAGATTAACTTTGACGTTGTAAAAATTAACTTTGGTGTTGTAAAATTGAACTTTGATGCGAATTAGGTGTCAGGTTTCTTAATTGGCTGGTCATCTTCTTTGGTCTCTAGAATATTGTAAAAAATATATATATATATATCAATATATATATATTATGTATTGAGATGTAATATAAAATTGTTTGAAAGTCTCTAATGATTTCCTTGTTGTTCAGTACACTACGAGCGAATTTGGTTTCTGGTGATGGGACTGAAGGACAGGATCGAGATATATGCATGGGCACCGAAGCCTTATTGCAAGTTCATGCTTTTCAAAGTTTGTGATATTCATGCAAAACTTTTCAAAATATCAATAATGGTTTTCGAGTGGGTAGTATTAAAAATTTAAACGCGGTATTTTATTTTCAATTGTGAATTCGATGTCTAAAAACTTAGATGTTTACCAACATTCCCGATCGACCGATCATGGTGGATCTTATAGTAGAAGATGGACAGAAGATCAAAATCCTTTATGCCTCCAGCAGAGGCTTTCACGGGATTGACCTTGACACATCTGCAGTGTTCGACCTCTACATACCTGCTCACGTAAGTTTGTTGACCTTGACATGTAGATATAGAAACAATTGACTATAACCTTTTCAAACGAAATTGATGCTTTTCGCATTAGTAAATTAATCTAACAAAATGTAACATCACTTTCTCACTATGTTAAACTTTATTTTTCAATATAAAATCTATTTAAATAATTTGCTTGAAGTTTAAAATATTTAACCCTTTTTGTCTTCAATAGTTTCGGAGTCAAGTAAGTCTTCAAATGTTCAAATGTTTATTTTACTATTACAATTTAGTTTGTTTTTTATCTTTAATTTTCAATTGTTGATTGAATTTTAGTGCATGTGAAATTACTTAAACAAAATTTCTGGTAGTTTTTGTTCATTTTATTTAATTTTTTATCATTTTGTTTATTGTTTTTTCTGTTTAATGCATGAAAAACCGTTGTCCCTGCTTGCTGAATGAAAAAGTTTCAAATATGTTTACAAACAATGATTTGGTTGTTTGTACTTTTATAATCTCGTTTTAATTTACAACGTGACAAACTTGCTACAATTTTCATTGTTGCTCTTGACACCTAGGAAGGGTTTTAACTCAACATCGACATGTATTATGTCCTGTTCAGCATGATATTTTCATTTAGTTTTTCCAATAAGCGTGAGATCTTTTCGCTATGAAGAGATACGTTTCACAATTATGTTCTGTTTATTTAAACCAACCAATATTTTTGTACATTAAATTTATGACCACCTACGTTTCAAACAAATTTAAGCCCTTAATTGTTCATAATCTGCTTCATTCTTAATTGATTTAGTAAATAATCAATCTCGTTATTCAAGTGATTAAAGTTGTTTGATTGTTTGTAATTAATTAAAAAAGACAGTTGATGTTTTATTTTCTTGAAATATCTGTTAATTAGTATAGTTACGATGTACAATATAATTTGCATAATGGGAGAAACGTTTTTGTGTTATTTTCATATTTTTACTTAACTTTTTATGTTTGCTGGTTTTGAAATGGGCTGCTTTCAGAGCTGCTGTACCAGCTTCATTCATTGGCTGTGTAATTGACGTACCTATCTATCTACATGCTTGCCTGTGTGTGTGTGTGTGTGTGTGTGTGTGTGTGTGTGTGTGGTGTGTGTGTTTACGCGCGCGTGTCCGTGTGCATGAACATTTCATTATTTTCCGTTATTTGGTTCAGATAGATATATATCAAATCAGTTTTTCTTTGCGTAGTGATAAAGTAACTTATTTTTTAATTTGATGTTCATTTTTATCAAGTTGAACTTTGTTGCAATGATTCCACAAGCAATCGTTCTTCTGCCTAATTCAAATGGTTCACAGCTGCTACTCTGCTATAACAGTTAGATGTCTCTTCTTGTTCATAAATCAATTCTTATTATCAAAATGTTTCAATTTTTAAACGCCTTGACACTTTTTAAGATATATTTTGCTCGATGGCTTTTGATGATATTCTGATATGTATTAAATTCAAATTTGATGTTTCAATTGAAGATGAAGGTGTGTATGTAGACCCGAATGGCAAGCCGACGAAGAACATGGTCCTGCAGTGGGGCGAAGAACCGACATCTGTTGGTCGGTTTAAGTCTTCTTTTTTGCAATTATTTAAAATTTTGTTGTGCTGTTCAGATAGTTTGAGTTGTTCATCGTTCCAACTTTTTATAAAAATTACAGTTGTACTCCATACAAAACTGTCCATTCATTTAATTTTTCGCAGCCTACATAGGTACCGGCCAAATAATGGGTTGGGGCAACAAGGCAATTGAGATCAGGTCAGCAGAGACGGGTCACTTGGATGGAGTCTTCATGCACAAGAAAGAACAGAAACTCAAATATCTTTGTGAGAGAAATGATAAAGTCTTTTTCTCTTCAGATAAAACTGGATCATCTCAAATCTATTTCATGTCGCTAAACAGACCTGGACTCTCTTCGAGGAACTGGTGATTGGTGGGAGAATTGTAATAATGGTATCAAAAGCACATAAATTATTATTCAAAATTGTAACATTTTTCTGTATGGATGCTAGTCATACGAAGGATGGATGATCTTTAGCAATGCATGTTCCATATTGTTCATCATGCAACTAGTTTATGGTTTACATGCTTCTTATTAATCTTACAAATTTATATTGCAAACAGTTCTCTGTAATTTCGTATATAAGATACTGATACGTTTTGCATACTCTTTAATCATTCTGACTTTTTTCATTCATACATGCACTGACATATCACCATTCGGACAAATAAGAGCAGCTATAAACATTAAAATGTAATTGAACGCGTTTCTCGGCAGTTGGAATGGTTGTAGAACTATTTTTTCATAAAAGCCTAAATTTGTATTGAACGACGTTCGTACTCTCAAACGCATGTTTCCTCGTATCAATCAGTGTTCACGAGGACTTTCTTGCTATCTACAGCACATTTCATTATTTTTTTTGCGTGAAATTATAAATGTTCATGTGGACGAAACTTATTGATCCACAACTTAGTTCTGTCCTTGTTTTGCCATGATTTCAAATATTATGTATGCACATAGAATACGTACGTGCATACACACACATACATTCATTCATTCATACATATTATACATACATTCATTCGTACATACATGCATATTATAATGTGCACAAATGTGTGTTTGCATGTTTGAGCGCGCGCGTTTTATTTATACCTGCGCGTAGAATTTTTTTATATTATAATATGCAAAGAGAGAAAAATTTAGTCTAACCTGAAATACTCATGCGACATTGTGGAGGCATTGAATTCAGTTTGGACTTTAATTCTATCTAACAGAAAATTTCGTATACCAGAGTCTTCTTAAATTGAAATGCTGGGCTTAAAAATTTATTTCTTCGAGTTTGCAGAGTACCAGCACTCTTACCTTACTCTTCATTACATCAGCGTCCCTTAACATTTCCTAAACGTAAACATTTATCTGACACAGTAGATCACAGCGTTTTTTATTGAAAAATATATTTTGGAAGTTCTGGCAAAAGTTTATAGTTAAAATTGTGCTGCGTTCATAATTTGTTTTAATCATTCTTATGATTTTTGTATTTTCAATGATAATCGTCCTTTAAGATCATGATTATGCTGCATTTATATTGAAAGTGTTATTACATTGAATAATGTGAGATGGTTTTAGGTTTATGTCTTAAATGTTATTTGGTCTGCATATCTTAAATAATAAATTAGTTGTTTTGATCTGTAGTTTCAATTTAATGCAGTTTTTGTAATTTCACATGGTTTGAGCTACTATGTTAGCGTCGAATGATGGAATCTGTTACATAAAATATTTGAATCGTTTCATGACAACTCTTAAAGTTTGTCATAAGAACATATATGATTTTATTTGAATTTGATGTTCATGATATTATAAGTGAACTTGACTAGCATTTGTGTTTGTTAGACGTTTCATCGTTTTTATTTCAATCAGTTTTTCAATCAATGTAATTGTTCATGGTTTTTTTTCGAATCATGTTAACTATCTAACAAAAAATTGCTGAATAGTTTACGACTCTACGTGGATTAAATTAACATTATTTTACGTATTGTTTTAATTTCTTAGACATTTAATTGTTTAACTGTGATTGTATTTTTATCAAAAATTTTGTTTTATATCTATTTTACTCAGCTCTACGCCGTAACTGACGGAAAATACGTTAAAACTTCTGAGCAACTGGATTGGATGTAAACTTTCAATTCCTTATACCTGTTTGATTTTCAATCAGCAATGACAAATCCATTTTGATCATTTTTGATCATTTCTTTACAAGAACCCATCCCACGGAAACTTATTTTGCTGAACCTTTGTTTAGTTAAATGTACCTGAGTTTAAATGTATTTTGTTCTTAGCAAACATTTTTACGTTAACACTTAGTAAATTTGAAAAATAGAATTTTGAAATTCTCAAAAAAATCTCAACATTTGTAAAATTTAACTTTTTTATATTGTTGTAAATAATAGAAATTTACATTTGCATAGCTTGTTAACTTGATCCGTTTTATTTACGAATTTCGATGACAAGCAGTGGTTCGATCTTGTTGTTTCATATTGGTAATTCTTCAATTTTAGATACCAACGTGTAATTTCATTCCGCCTAATAAGAAATTCATGGAAAATTCTATATGCAGAAATAATAAGATGATATGCTAAACTGGTTTTATTAGAATTAGAAGAGATTAATAAATGCGGGGTGGACATCATGCATCTATCTATAACAACCATATTTAATAGGTACATTACTAATAATACCAGCGGTATCTTCCATATAGTTGGTTAACGCAAAAATTACCCAATTAATTTTTAAATATGTTTGAAACAGTGTTCTAGTCATTTAATTTGACCTCAGTTATAGTTAAAGTTAGTTACTCAGTTAGTTCTTAGGTCAAGTTAAAGTTACAGTTTTGATGCTTATTTAAGTTACAGTTGAAGTTATAGTTACCGTTCGACTTATCAATTTTGGGCCAAGTGGCCCTTGTACTAAATTTTCTTAGCACAATTCTGGTTAGTGTTGTACTGAAAGTCGCTTATTCATGTAATGTAAAAATATCATGTTTTAGATAAATAAAAACTCAACTGAAATACCAAGCTTCATGACAAGAAAATTTAATATTTCAACAAACTGTTGTTTTGCATGGATAGTCTCACATTTAAAGGACGATCATCAATTATTATTACATTTTCAAGAATAATGTATAACCTATAGAATCTATAGTATAGTATAGACCTTTGTGGAGTAGAACTATCGTGAATTTATTTCTCCGGGAGCTAGTGATTTAAAATTTATGCGCCAGCGCAAATCAACTTTGTATAAAATCAACAATATCGTCAGGCTAGGTTGGACACACATTCATACACGTGCACTTAGAAGTAGTAGTATTACTTGTAGAAGTAGTGGCTTTGGCAAGAGCTGTGTAGTAGTACTAGTAATAATAGTGATAGTAGTGGTAATAGTAATAATAATTTTATTATTATTAATGTTAGTAATGGTGGTAGTAGTTATTGTACAAATAGTAATTCTAGTATGCTTTACTGTGAATTGACTTAACTTAAAATAAACTGAAACGAATCTGGCATTGAATGCGGTCATAAATCCCATGAAATTTAAACATTTTTGTTTAAACTCATAATATTCCATGTCTTAAGTTATACAAATGGATGGCAATTATAATAAGAATTAATTTTTTTCCCAAGAGTTTTTTTGATCGAGTTATTGATTTACTGAACTTCTCAACAACAACAACGTAAAAACAAATAACAAGCTCAGCAACAAAAACAGCAACAACAAAGCCATCAAAAGCAACAAAAACAAATTAATGTTGGTCTTCCGATTGAAATGAACCTGAATGATGTTCTGGAAAGTGTAATTATTGACCGGCCAATCGAATTACAATGAAAGTTATTATAGGCTACTTATAGTTGAAATTACTAACTATTAACTAACAATATAATATATGTATATAGTAGACAGAAAAAATACTGGTTCGAGGTCGGAGAGTTATTATATAGTATTTTATATACATCAATCTTACCACCTCTGTATCTGCAATATTTTGATGTCATCAAATTTAAAAACTTCATTCTCTCTTTATAAGATTTTGGCAATTTTTTACTAGCTTTGTTCTTTTCTAACCAAACCTTTCCTATTTCACCTGACCTTGTACCGCGTTGCAAAAATGTCTTGATCCATTTGTCAAGCACACCGTAGGTTTTAATGACTTGTGTGTACTTCGAAGTTCAGTCGAAAATTTACTTATACTATGATACCCTGTACATTTCACGTGACCAATTAGTTTGTTTTCAACTTTATAATTATAACTTAAAGTTGATTGCTTATGTAATGTAAGTATATTACATTTATCTGAATTCGACTTTAATTGTTAATTATTTATGTTAATTTCTTTAAGACACTAAGTGCATTTTGTAATTTACCAATGTCTTCCAAACACTGTTAGCGTTTAATGATTGATTTATGCATTTAATAGCCAAAAGTCAAATACAGAAATGGAGAAAATAATAACGGCGGTCGGTCGGCTAAAGATAAAAGGGGCTCATTCTTTTGTGATTAGTGGGAAGAGATTACCAATATGAGATACACGCGCAAAGAAGTCGAAACCTTTGGAAACCTTAAAATGATGCGTGAATTTCAACATCAACGATGGGGTGACTGAAATTTTGTTGCGACTTTTCTATTATTCATTAATTATTCAAGCCAAAAGTACTAAAAACCAAATATATAAAAAACAGAAAACAAATATAAGAAACAAGTTGAAATTATTATTTTGTTGAGCTTCTTGTTGTTACAAAAAACACTTTTACGTTGAAATGCATGAAAAACTTCTCATAAAAATGCGTTAGAATAAAAATGTCTATCTTTTAGTTGTTGGCACAGAAGCTGCATGGTTGTTGATATTGATCTGATTCTGGTTAATCAATTGTAGAAACCCTTGCAATGTGATTGGCAGGTGAGCTGGCGATGTCGCTTGTTGTGCTGCTAACGGTTGTGATGCAGGTGACCTTAGTTGTTGCAATTGTTTCAACTGTTGCTGTTGTTGAGGAGAGAGAAAAAGCGTCCGTATTTGTTGTGCTTGCTGCTGTGGCTGAACGTTTGTTGAGAGTATTTGTGGTCTAAGTGTTTGCATTTGACCAATTTGTTTTTGCTGTTGTACTTGCTTCATGGTTACTGGTGCCAATGATGCCATGAGTGAATTTAATGATGATGACGGCTTTACGTTCAGCACTGGAAGTTGTGCATTATCTAAAGTTGGTAATCTAGATGTCATAAGCTGAGAAGTATTTGTAATATTGTGCGATACCATCAGCATGTTAGTGGATGAAATATTGGACTGAACTATAGGAACATTATTTGACGTACTTCGCAAGACCATGGATTGATCTGCTTTCAATAGTTTTGACTGGTCGACGTTAACAAGTCTAGGAGGTAATGACAACAACCTGATAGCGTTCAAATTCAATACATTTCTCTTAACACTGGGGCTGTTAATGTTTTGAACATTGCTTAGCAAATTAACTACTGAAGATGTTAACAAGGCTGCTGATGACGTTGCTACTTGTTGCTGGAGTGTTGTAGTAGTATTAAACTTGTTACTTTTCAATAACTTTGCAACATATTCGTTGTTCCAGGGAGATGATGGATTGACCCGCTCGGTCGCCTACGGAAATTAAATTTATCATTTTCGAAATTTTCATTACAAAATTTTTATTAAATTAATTTACCGAAGTTGTAATAGTGCTGTACTGCTTGTCCTGCTTTTTTTGTGACATTAATATTAGATTGTGCTGTGAAAAGAGCTGCTTGGAAGAGTTGGAAATTTGTGGCCTGGAGATGTGTTGCAGAGTTACTGATGTTGCGGCGCAGACATTTAACCCCGATGCTTGTTTCTGCTGATTAGCAAGCTGAAAATCGCTCATCAATGATGATGCTTTAACCAGTTCCATAGTTGAGTCATGTTGTTGAACGTTCAAATTGGGAATCCCAGAGGTGGACGGTTTTCTATTAGCCAACAGTTGTTGGGCCTAAATAAGAGATAAAAATTAACAAATAATGATGTTCTACTTATACAGCGCTCCGTGGTTAGCGTTCAGAGGCGTTTGCAATAAGTTTTCCAGAAAGGTAGCGTGCCCATGTGTGCGTGTGCATAAACATCACATTATACGTGCAATGGATAGGCGTGTTAGCATTTGAACTCGGTCACTAATGCAGAAGACGAAAACTTAACCATCCTCAAACAGTGATAAGTTAGGTTGGTGATTTTCTTTAAGTACAAAAATATATAGATGAAAAATATAAACATATACATATAGCTATAACCATAGAGACGTATTTCTTGAATGCCTATATACTATTTATATTAATAAAAATGTACATTAACTATATATATAAAAATGTAACTGATAATAAAATAAATAAATAACTATTGATTTGCATGATAAGAAGGTAAAGAACATATGAATGCAACTAACCTGGAGACGTGATGTCTGCTGTAGTAGATGTTTCCTCTCAGTGAATGCTACGTCGGGCAAAGTATTATCTGCAATGTAGCAGCACATTTCACTATGTAAAAACATTTCAATGTGAAAGCTTCGAAGACAGTAAATCCAAGAATATTGTGCATGGAACGATGCAGCATTATAAACATAAAATTAAATCATTTTCATATTTAACATAATTCCAACAACTACTCTAGTCTCCTTAAAATATGTTTGCTACGATACATACGCAGCATATGACAGTCGATGTTTTACTACAATAATAACATGATACTGAAAACTGATCACTTGTTAACTGTTGACGTAATAATATACATCACACCGTGCAACGTTCAACAGAGCACAAACGATACTCTTTCCGTAATTTATAAATATTAGCCACTGAAAGGAATGCAAGCGAGTCGAAGCAGCTTAATAATAATTAATAAAATAATCAAGAATACCCAAGCATATACCTGGCAGCTGCAATATCGCTTGAATCTTTGATTGCTTCTGTGGCACCTCTTGATAATTCAACAGCTGTTTGTTTAAATTAACGGAATCATTTGCATTGACGATGGCCGATGAAGATTCGGCAGATTCACTCAGTTTGGCGCATAATTTTGATTGCTTTTGTTTCTTGTGAGCATGTGGCACATTTTGAGGACAACCTTTAACTGTTGAATCAACGTTTGACTGAACTTGATTTTGTTGCTGTTGTAGTTTTATTTGTTGCTGCTGTATCTTCCTCATGTTTGATTTCATCGTTGATGCTAATTTTTTGGCTCTAATGGCGGCTCGTTGCATTTGGTGGATTCGTTCTGTATGACGGCAGTTTTAATAAAAACATCTTAACTTTAACGAGTATTATTTAGAGTGAAGGCGATAATAATAAAACTTTTAAAACTACAAGAAAAACTCTACTTAGAAATAATTCTATTTAAGCTCATAAAGAAAATTGCTTTTACATTGCCTATAATAATAATATTGCCCATATTGCCTATAGAAATGCATAACAGTAGAAATAATAGAAACGAAACTTCAGATGATCTGCCCTTCCAGAAAAACGGAATAACAATAACAACTGTTAATTTGAAGTCAAATTGTGCACATCAATCAGATTGCAGATGTTTAACCAACGTATCTCACCAAATTCTTCCTCAGTCCTGTTGCGATGCCTGTGTATCCAGACTTTCTGGGCGCCATCATATTTTACGCATGGGTCCTTCTCATAATGCAGCCGGTCCAAAGCTCCACTGACAACAGTGTGCAACTGATTAAGTGTAATCAAACTAGACAAATTTAAATGATTGATTCAATGATGTATGCAGGTTATACTTTCTATAAAATGTTGCTTTTAATAAAGACAACCACCACCATTGCACCATGATGGTGACGGTCGTCATTAAAATAACCTGCGCCTCAGCTATGTCATCAGCAAGATACTGTGAATCTTTCAGAAGGGTGCAAATATCTGCTCTGGTTCCCTGTCCATTTGGCAGACGAGCAGCACTGTCGTGAACTGAATATTTTAAACAGTACATGTTCATCATAAGTATCCTAGAGTGTTTATTAGGTTATTAAACAGAAACCGGAATGTGTTAAACTGAAATTCTCTTGTGAAAAACTGAAGTTCTTAAACATAAACGTTTTCACAAGCAACATTCACTATTGTTTTTGCATCTTTTTAATTGTGATCTTCAAAATTTCCGACTTTCTTGAAAGGTGATAATTAATCAAAATAGATTAACCAAAATAGATTTCTTCAAACTAGCCTACCAAACATTTTAAAACTATTTATAATAAAAATAGGATGCAACTGGACAACCAACCTAGCGTCAAAATATTGACACAAGCGGGTCTGTCCCTGACGAGCAAGGCGTGTCCTCTGGCTTTCATCATGTTGCTCTCTCTTGAATACACTCCTTTGACAGGACCGACTGTCGATTCGTAACCATGTTGACGGTAAGTGAACGAACGATGTGGATTGTTAAATCTTTGGCGCTCCTGCAATCACAATCAGAAATGTAGGCCATTTGAGTGAACCGGTAAATGAGATGTCAACACGCTATATAAAAAATACTACACCCACCTGTTCTCTGAATGTTTCACGTTCCTCGAATGTGCTCACTTGCACGATGTAATCTGTGCGACTTTAAAAATGGACGTTAATTTAGGTACAGAAAAAAATTTAAAAAAATACTGAAAAATATTTTTACGATTTTTAATTAATATGATAACACCAAGTCGACAATTTTTAAAACGTCTATACATTTTTGGGATGCCCTGTTTATTGATATATGCAGGTTATAAATCATAAATACACACACACCACACACACACACACACACACACACACACACACACACACACAAACAGGAATAATAATGACTATAACCAACAATCTTGCTTCAGGGACAACGGCAGACGATTCAGCTATTGAACTGTCCAACTGCAAACTATTTCTTTCTTCCATCCAATGATAATACAACACCTATCAACACAACAGACATTAAATGTACGTGAAAACTTAAGTCGGATAACGTTAAAAATTTCAACGCTCCTGAACACTGGTAACCACAGAGATTTATAAAGATTACTATATACATATTATATATACACTTATATATACACATATATACCAAGTATGAATTCTACCGAAATGTTGGCATTAATCTGTTTAAAGTTTATCTTTTCAATTTTCCTTACAAAATTTTCTGGAAAATGTTCAATTTATTGAAAATAGAATTATCCAAATTCATCGTGTATAAAATATGGTCTCCTTCCAACATTTACGCCAATATATATATATTAATATATATTGGATTAACATTGTCAGAAATGCAATCATTGATGACAATCACGGCATAGCTTCCTGTTTAAATTTTCGATTTTTCTAACGGTAAATTGTAAGTCAAGTTAAAACAAACAATTTTGGTTTTGATTCACGATCTACAGGTAGAAAAATCAAAAAATTAAACAGAAAACTAACTGACGCGGAACATGTTGTGATTTTTATCAATAACTGCATATATATATATAATCAATCAATCTTCGTTTAGCGTCCAGAGACCCAGTTTCACGAGGAAAGACGTTGTTTTCTTTGCCATCAACTTTTTGCGGCAATTATAAATAGCATTCACAAGTTTTCAAAAGTTAAGTAAACATCTTACACCCCAACCGGTGAAAGTTTCATTCGGTATAACTGACTGAAATTGTATTTTACCAATGATTGCGAAAGTCAGTTGCTACAGAATGCTACCACTCGTCTTCTCAGCCCTTCTTACCACTGTGAGCGTAGTAAAAAGCGCTTAACAAATATTTTAACTGACGTTCGACTATTCGGCCATTTTAAAAACCAATATTTGGAGCACTCTAAAGTAAAATATTTTAGCAATGTGTGGCGTGATAGTGTGTTCGGCTATTTTGGCCTTTCAATTACAGAATTAGCCAAATATTAATTTCAGACCGAATATTCGATGCATCTCTACTTTGTGGTTTTCAAAATTCAATTTATTTCAATATTTTATTTTCAAAATTCATTACAATAATTTATTATTATTATCATTATTAAAAAGGCTGCATAACAACAGCATATCTACATGAAAAAGAAAGGAACAACAGCGATGAACACTCTTACTGATAACTGATCGTCGTTGTCGAACATTTCCTCGCTGACCCACCTCCACGATTGACTACTCTCGTCGAAGGCTACGAACGGATTGAATGCTTCATAAGATGAACTCGTGCCTGTGAACATGTTAACCAATATGACGATGGTGATGATGACTGGTGATGATGACCATGATGATGGTGATGACGATGATGAAGATGATGATGGTGATGGCAATGATGATGATGATGATGATGATGACGATAGTGATGATGAAAAGAAGGATCTTCAAACTGTTAGCATTGTTCAAACTGACAACAACGAGAACCGCTTTGATTGGATGATGATGACGATGATGATGTAAAGTACGTAGTTCGCCGGCTTATTTATGCAAGCAAATAGTACAACCCAGGTAAGTGTTAGTCAGATTTTCTTTCACATGCCAACAAATTTAATCTTTCATTTTTCAGTGGCTTAATTTTGTCCTTGACAATCTGACAATTTTTTAAGCTCAGAATTGATGAGTCGCAATACCAATGACGAGTGAAACAAATTGATGCAATACACACAAACAATGAGACCAATTGATTGATTTGAGAGAAACTTGAGGGCAGGAAGCACCAACTCCACCCAATCATTATACTCCAGTTTCCATGCGTTGTTCGTTGTGTCCGGTTCATTCATCTGCCACTCTCTCACCAGTGCCTCGAGCTGAGTGGTAACAAAAAATTGCGGAAAAAAGTAATCATTTGATTTGTTTATTCTTGAAATACTAAAATAATTACTCTGCAAGTATACAACGATTAACCATCGACATAGTCAAACTGTAGAACTTATCACGCTATATAAAAATACATAACTCTGGCACAAAAAAATACAGCAACGAAGGCGGAAACCTATTTCTAACCTATCTGTAAGTTCCTTTACATAAACAAAACTGTGACTATCACAAAAATATAAAAAATCCAAAAATAAATGTATTCATCTTGTAAAAGTTGATGGCAAAGAAAACAACGTCCTACCTCGGGAAACCGGGTCTCTGGACGCAAAACGAAGATTGATTGATTGATTAAATCTTACCCTTCCAAACTAAGCCTCTAATTGAAGATTCTATTTAAAAAAATACAATGCACATGTTTTTCCAAGTTTTACCTTTTCCAAGTTTGAAACCCGTTCGAATTCGGAACACATCAGTTCTTTCAGAAGAGAAAAAAAGTTTGAATGTGATACAGGCTTTGGTCTGAAAGAATTGAATGAAATAAAAAAAAAGTATTAATGTATATCAAATAATTTAAATATACGGAAGTGTAAAAAATTATAAGTTTTCTTTTACCACAGTTAACTACATGCTGATGACTCTTACGACTATACTTCCTTTCCTACATCTTATTTTAATATTATTCTTCATTTATCGTTCTCCTTTCCCTATCATCACTTGGAGTTACGCGATTCCGTATTAAATAAAGATTACATCCTTCTTAATTTGAACCACTATGCTAATAGGTCTAACACTTTATTACCATTCCTCCTATTGACATCTTACCTGAATTCTCAACCCCTTCATTTTTGTCATAATTTTCGCAGTTTTTGTTTTACTTTTTATTCTAACATGTATCTCTCACTTCATTGAGCAATTGATTGAATGACTAATTGATTAATTAATTGGCTTATTTCAAATTGAATTATCAAATCTAATTCCTTTTTTAATTATACATTTTTTCGTTAAATTAATTTTATTTCTATGCCGTTTAATTAAACTAGGACTCAACTATAAACACACGCTTGTGATAACCTATCAATGATATTGAGAAATGGAAAAGTAGTTTTGAGGTTGTATTGGTTGAGGTGGCTGTTGTCATCGATGTGCATGTTCAAATCCTCATTGTTGCCAGCGTCGTTGTGGCTGCTGAAATATGTAACTTTGTTGCCGTCATGCTCATTTTCGACAACAGTCTTGTCGGTAGTATCCAGTGGATGGCCGTGATGTAATCCTTTCATTTTTAACGGTTTCTTGGCTTTCTTGGGCTTCAGATCTGTTTGTTTTGAAGAATAACAAACATTTTAAATAAGAAAATATATTCACAAATTAATCATAGATATATGACAAGAATTAATTCTAACCTGGAAAATCATAGTTGCACGAGAGTTCAGTTTTTGAAATGATGTCATCCAGAGTGATTCCTGTTGTGTCAAGTTCATCAAGGTTCTGTTTAAGCAGAAATGACACTGAATCGTTAAATTATTAACGCAAGAAATCATTTCATATTTCCTATCTTGGAAATATATCACAATGAGATGTTATTATTATTCAAAAATGAAAAAATCGTGAGTTCAGGCCAGGACCATATGCTCACATCCAGGTAATTTAATCAAATAATGATGACCCAATTTAATAAAATAAATAAATATACAAATAATAAAAAAAATATTTAAATAATCATAAATACTAATGAAAAAAAAAAAAAAAAATAGAACATGAAAGAGAAAAAATACTAACTAGACAAGAATTGTCAAACCATATGATGGAAAAAAAACATAAAAACCAAAGACGCAAGTTAAATCGTAATGAACAGTAAAATAAAAGGTAAATAATAATAACAATTCATAACGAATAATCGAAATAAATATGGCCCTACATAAATATAATAGCAGAGAAACTATCTACATATTGAATGTAAATGTATAACTAATTCTAATAAACAAATTTTGTTTAATCATATTACCATATAATGTTAGACCGATAATTAACCATTCACACTTTCACATCAAATAATTAATTCTAATAAAAAAAATTTAGCATAATTATAGTTCCATATATTTATGGATAACAATAATCTAATTTTAAAAGTGAATAAAATTTAATAAAGAAATAGCAACGAGAGGAAGCTGGCGAACTAACGGGCATTTCCAATTTCCGTCTCCTATGCTTTCGCACCATGGACTGCAAGTGCTCCTCAGTAACTCTCCAGTCACTCCTCTTCGCTTTACATTCTACGATGGTTGGTTGAATTGAAAACTAAGTTTATTATTATATTATAACAAAATATTAAAAAATAAATAAAAATAAGACACGTAATTTCATGTAAATAATTGCGATCTTTTTTGTTTTAGAAAATAACTAATCATTGCTTGACCTTTTGTAATCTATCCTGCAAATCAAAATTACTGAAAAGACAAAGAGAAAAATGAGTAGTGCAACTCAGTGGCTTGAAATGCAATGTTTAAAAACGTGACATCAGATGGAATTAGGAGGAAGAATGTTAGCAAAAAATTATAGAACCACGAATTTCTGGCCGATGTTCATCAAAATTTGTTAATATCCTTCAGAACGTAGACCAAACTATAATGAAAATAAATTTATGTAATCAAATTTAAAAAATTGTTACCGGAAGTGGAGAAATGTTCATTATCTGAGTCATCCGTTTTGCAAACATCACTGTCATATTCATAATCATCAGCATTTTCATCGTCATCGTCATCATCTGAAGAATAGCATTCACTCCTTTCTCCTAGCTTTTCTCTTATTTCATTTAGATGCCTGCATACGGACACGTAATTAAGATGTATGTAGCTTAAGCTTTTATAACAAAACTATCAGATCTAAAAACAAAATAAGGGTAACTATGAATAACTGATTACATTTTGCAAACTATTTAAAGTTGTATATTAATCGTCGAAACAATTTAAAGCAAGAAATTAATTAATTAGACATAAAAAGTATTGATATTATCAGCATGAATATACCTCATTCTATAATTAGGATTATGTGTCAACATTTAAGAAAAATTTAATAGTTAAAATTCCAAAACAAACTGACTCTCGGCATAATTTATTAACTCTGAATTTGATACTCCTCTCATTGCATCTGTTTCGGTCACAGGCGCTGTACAAGTGATCGGACTTTTGTTTGGCACCAGCTCTCGACCCATAGTGAGCTTCATCGAGAATTTGCTAGAAAGAAAGAAAGATTTTGGTGAAACATAATGTGAAAAGTAAGATGATGATTAAAATTATATTTAAAACATTGACAATCATAATCAGCAATGTCGCGTCCACACTGCCTAAAGATATGACTATGAAACTATAAACTATGAAACTATCTGTTCGGCAGTCAGGATCAACGTGCCAGTCCCGTAACTGCTCTTACAGCAGTTGTAACCATTTCATAGCTAAACTTGGAATTTCGATTTATTCAACAAAATTTTTCAAAGCGGTTACATATATATTGACTTTGAAGCTTCAGATAAAACATGCACATACAGTTTTTTGTTGTCATTGAACGTCTGTACAAAGGCAATTAATAAAGTCAGTTGATAACTTTGAGACATTTCTTTTTTCTCTCAAACCATCAGAATCGTGCCATATACGTCATCATTTCTAGGACTCTTTTTTCACGAACCCTTATTTACTTTGTTCTAATTAAAGTTTTGTGCCACAGACAGAGGTTGTGCTACACCTAGTATACTCAATAGAACGCATCAGCAAGCACTGCATTGTAATATACAGGCATACCAAGTTCCTTGGTATACAAGACAGATTGAATACAAGACATTGTGCTTCTACCACATGAGCTAATTGGCCAACCAAAACGCAAAATTATCTCATCTATGCAAAATATCCAACGCGATGGAGAAGTGGTCAAAGGCAGGTAATCCTGCTTGCAGTAAGTAGCTGGGTTCAAATGCGAAAGAAGATTCCCGCCTATCATATTCAATGCGTGTGATGCCTGGTTTCAGGCGTATTCACGAGCACTGTGTCATTGAAACACCTAAATATTGCAGAAGAGAGAATGTTCTATCTAAACATCAACATGTAAATAGACATAGAAATGCGCAGGTCGCCATCATCCATCAGATCACCTGTCGATTAATCAAAATCTGCCTCAGTAACTTTTCATAATAGAGCTCGATATTCAATCTGTATTCTTTTTGGCTAGCCAGTTGACACAAGGACATGAACTTGCTGATGTCTGGCTGAAAGGACCCGTCTGTTTCAGTGGATATATTAATTGTAAACTTGGAGACACTACAAAAAAATTAACAATGAAAAAGGAACTTACTTTTTAGTTTTGTGTGGAATTTCTCAAGAGGATTCCCAAAAAAGAAGTTTTCATATGAGAAGAGCATGCTTAACACAATAAAGAATAAATTACTTTGCAGTTTACAAAAAAGTTGTAACATAATTTTTATTTACTTTATTGTTTTGACTGCCTCATTAGATCCGTCTTCAAACAGTGATGCAGGCAACAATGACTTAAAGTTAAAAATATTCATCATAAACGGTTCACAATAAAAAGCATTCTTAAGAAGAAGGAATAATCCCTATCATTATAGAATAGCTAAGTCCAAACAAACCATCAATCTAGATCTTTCGTCATTCGATAGACAGTTCTCCCACGTTTCTTTACAAGCCACACCTTTGAATATTTCAAACTGTAAAAATGCAAGACAATGGTCTTGAAGAATATTAAGCTGTAATAATACTTCAACTCAAAATAATCTTGTTAATGATATATATGATACTTTTACGTGATTTCATTATCAATAAATAAGCACTTTTATGTGTTTTCATTATCCATAAATATAACACTTTTATGTGTTTTCATTATGGATGACTCCTCTGCTTTTAAATTTTATTATTCTATTATTTTCTGGATCATGGAATTTTTATATCCATTATTAATAAGTAGTTTAGTGATTCTATCTACATTCTAACTACATATCAAGTTGTTATTAATAATGGATATAAAAATTCCATGATCCAGAAAATAATAAAACGCAAAGAACAAAAAAGTAGCAACAACAACAATGCAATCAACAATAGTAACAAAATAGCATAGTAATATAATATAAGAATCATATGTCAACCGCTTTCGAACATGACAAAAAAATTATGAAAAAAATCATAAAAAATAATGTCCAAGTAATCAATGAGAGTGATAGTATTAAACTATGAGTATACTACTCCAACCAAAGAACGTCATCTCTTGTGATGAAAAACAACTGCACTAGTAAACCAGAATTGATAATGGATCATAGCCAGAATATATTTGTTCAAATGTAATATTGGTGAGTGTGGGCACCATAATTCTGAATATATTGGTATGACGATGACTAAGTTATCAAGAAGACTCACGATGCACATACAAACTTGCACTATAAAGAATCACATGAAAGAGAAACAAAGCTAAAATTATTAGACAAATCTTGGATCACAATGTTGAAATCTTACATTACAATAACAACGATTATAATTTACGACTA
Organism: Helobdella robusta; assembly: GCF_000326865.2. Lineage (NCBI taxonomy): Eukaryota > Metazoa > Annelida > Clitellata > Rhynchobdellida > Glossiphoniidae > Helobdella > Helobdella robusta. Next base: position 5,895,328 of record NW_008703570.1, on the reverse strand, counting down.
GCCGAACTAATATTCATAGAACAAAGACATCCAATAATAAATATTCAACAAGGGGCAATTGGAATTCTTCTGACCAATAAATTTAGAAACAGAGGAATCATCCCTAATGAGAACACGTAAAAGTGTTATATTTTATGATGTTGAAAGACTGTAAAACCAAATATTCACTTTGAATAAACAAGGAACCAATAAATAGGCACAGTATACAAATATTTAATCATCTGGGCACAACCACAACATATCAATTTGAACACCGAAGATGGTATAGGAATACTGAAAAAAGCTTTTCTGTTCTATCATGCATAAAACAAACAAAAATTTTGGTTTTGAACTTGAAAATGATTTACAATCAACCATTAGAAAAATTGAAAAGTTAAGTTGGAAGTTAACTAATGCCGAACATGCTGTGATTTTCATCAATATATAATATATATATATTCATTATGGCATGTAATTGTAATAGATATTTCATTTCAAGTCATCAGTTATTAATTTTAATATCATTAAAATTAAACTTACTTAATTTACTTGTTTATTTATATTCTTAATGTTTTGTTTAGGCTTGGTTTGTCTTAAGATGAAATGAAAGAATCATAAAAAAATGTGATTACAAATCACAATTTTTTGTGATTCTTTTTAAAAATTAGTTTTTACTATATTTTCATTAAAGATTAAATTTAAATAATTAACTATATATTGTTTAATTTAATATTAATATTAAATTAATTAATTATTTAAATTTAATTAAATTAAAATTTTAAATGTTTTAACTTTTAATCAACAATCATATTTTAATTAATTTAAATGTTTAATTTTAAAATTTAAAATAGCTAAATGCTAAATAAATATACGTAGCGTAGTTTTATTTCATTTCCAAAAAATATTTGTATAATATAATGTATATTTATTAAATATTATTATTTTAAATTTTAAAATATATTTATTAATTATAGTATAAGTATACATATACACATCAACGCAACAAGATATTTACGTTTTCTATTAATTCTTCAGGCAGCTCTAATTCAGCGTTTTGGTATGCACACCTCTCCATGACACACGCGTTCACCGGGCAAGTAAACGTTCACTAACTAAATAATTATTGAAGTTGTCAAATTGAGTTGAGCTGTGATGCATTTAATATCGCTACTAACAAAAACAACATAGACATTTTAAAGTATTAACGTACATGTACAAACAAGGCCAGGCCCATGGATATAATATATCCATGGCCAGACCAGTCCAAGACACGGTAAATTACAATAGTGGAGGCCCTAGGTACGGAGAAGTGGAAGGCCTTATTTGAACAGTTACTTTGCATTTAATTTAGATGATGTCTCTAATTTTTAAAATTTTAAATATATTTGACAAATATTTAATCGAAAAATCACTTGAAGTTACATTATCTTTCTTGTTGCATTATTGTTAAAAGTACTACAGTTATTTTTGAACTTTAAAGTCTTATCGCTACAATTATTTTTTATCAACACTTCATAATGGTTAAAAGTTTTATAAACTCATCCTAAATTTCAGAGGAATCCACAACATACAAACAGCATATTTGAATGAGTGCTAAACGACACACCATATGCAAGGTATGAATCCCTTTTTCCTGTTAAATTCTGGTCACGGCCCGCATTGCGCAACAGGACTAGGCACCTTTAACTGCTAGGCCATCAAAACATTAGTGCATCTGAAAACTATCTTCAAAAATCACAAATTTTTGCAGGCACCAGGCGTAGGAGTAAAAGATATAACGAAATTTTGCTTTATCGATCCTGCGAGCTTTTTTAAAAATTCTTATGTTTATGAATTCTGGTTTTATGTTCACCCTAAGCTCAAAAAATTTTACTGGTTCCAAATTCTCCTTCATAGTGATGATTGTTTATGCATGAATCAAATCTCCTTTTGTTCTTCTTTTTTCTAATGCTGTCAAACCACAAACTTGTAATCTGTCTTCATAAGGCATACCGAGACACAACTTTATCATTCTTGTTGCCTTCTGAATATTATCAGTTCGATATGTTATTTTGGAATTTGGCGCTGATATAAAAGTGTTTTTATTGGATTCATTTTGTACTCAATCTCCTGAGCATAAAAACGTATTATTTGGTAGTTGAAATCTTGTTGTTTTTGATATATAATCTCATGAATTGAAAAAATAGCTATTATTATGTATTACTGAAAAAACACTATAGTTTGATTTTTTGGGTTGAAAACCTGTAGTTTGTTACTAGATTCGTGTAGTACTCAATCTCCTGAGAATGAAAATGTATAATTTGGTAATGGAGATCTCGACGTTTTTGATATATAGAATTTTGAGTCGACAAAATATTGTTAGTTATCATTATGTAATACTGAACACGCACAGCTTGGTTTTTTTGAATGTGACGCTGATATAATAAATTAAGCTGGTATTTTTTTTAATAGATTCATGCAGTGTTTTAGAGGCGGCCATGAACCCCCGTTGTGAACAATAATTTTATTAAAATTCAGTAAAACTTAGTTTTTAGTCAAAAAGTTTCTAGTAAGATCTGAAAAGAAAGAAAATGATTAACTAAGGAGGAGCTGAATGCTGGATGATTATTAAAAACACAACTAAAATTATTTTACTTAAAAAAATTAAATGTTTCGATATATGAACAGTGGCGGATATATTGGGGGCCCCGTTGTTAGCGCTATATTTGTGTCCGAAGTTAGTAAAAGTCGTTGTTTAAACAAAAAAAGTAGTGTTTTTGAAAGAAAAAAAGAAAAAATTAACGTTATAAACTACAAAAAAGATCGTAAGTAACAATTTGACCCCATCATCAAAAAAGTTGGCCCCCCTCCAAAGCATGGTTGGACTGGTATAAAAAACCGAACTCTGGTGTGAGTACAGTTACTTGAAATTAGTAATTGAGCTATCAAGTATCTAAGTATCACTACACATTACTGTTTGAAAGTTCACATTTAAAAAAGATAAACGACACTTCTTTTTTTCTTGAAAAATAATAAGATATATAGGTTGGCAGCATGTCCGAGCAGGGTCGGTTGGAGACGTTTAGTTCAAATGACAATTTTGAGCGTAATGATAAACAAGACTCGTTATCATTTTCTACTGCTAATATTTCCAAGAGGCAGTTAAAAAAGATGAAAAAGCGACAAGAATATCTGAAAATAAAGTCACAGAAAAGGTTTGTTTGAATTTTTGCAAATTTCATATTCATATGTATTCATATATATTTAATTTTAATAGGAGTCCGGCACATCGCTCGCTCAGTAAATTTAAAAACAGGTTATACTACTATATGCAGGGCACATTGCTCCCTGTGTAATGTAAGGGAACAAAGCGTTTTCTTAGAATGAGCAAAAACATGTTTTTAAATTTAAATTCATAAATTGGGTAGCATGACAATTTAGAATTTATTGGAAAATTTGAATTAATTTTAATTTAATCTTTTTTTAATAACTTTTCATACAAAAAATGTTATATTGCAGATCTATTTATAATTTATGAGACTAAAAAAGACTAAACTAAATATACGTCTTCTATATGAGTTTTATTCAGTGTTGGGGTCATGAATCGGTCATTAGTGTTAGTCGGAGTCAGAGATTTTGGCCGGAGTCAGAATTTCTTAAGGGCCCAGAGTTGGAGTAAGATTTTTTGAAGGGCTAGAGTCGGAATCAGATTTTTTCATTCGACTTTGACTCAGAAAATAAATAATGTCAATAAAATCACATAATTTTTTTTAGTTTTGATACATAAAAGTGATAATTTTACTAAGGAAAATATTGATTAATTTTAAGTGTTTTTAAAGTATTTTTTTTATTAGTGATGAAGTGGAGAAATTATGATCCAAAAGTTGAAAAATTTTTTTTCAGTCTGCTTTAAAACATAATAATACAGTAATTTTACTTCAAACAACAATTATATTAACTGATTTTATGTTTTCTTTCTAAGTATTTACTATTTACTAGTGATAATAAGGTGAAATTATAATGCAAAAGTTGAAAATTTTTTTTGCGAGTCGGAACTCTGAGTCAGGAGTCAAAGTTGGAGCTAAAATTTTTTACTCAGAGTTAAAATTTTTTGAAGGGTCAGATTTAGATATTTTTCATCCGACTCCTACACTTAGGTTTTATTACCTTTTAAAAACATAAGCTATCAGTTTTAGCAAAAACACTAAATTTTTTAGATTTTTTGGGGTTCATGTTGTAATTTTATACAAAATCTAAAACGATAATGATTCCAGATTCTTTCGAAAGTTGAATAATTAAACAGGTTATTTAAAAATAAAAATGTTAATAGATTTCAACTTTTTCAAAAACGAGACTAAGATGTCAAAATTTTGAAAAGAAATTAAGGGAGAATTTTTGAAAAAGTCAGATTTGAGCTGGATTTTTGTCACCTAAGTTTAAAAAATATATTGTTTGTGTTATTTTTGAAGCTTATTACATTCAATCAATCAATCTTTGTTTAGCGTCAAGAAATTTAGTTCCCCGTGGTAGGGCATTGTTTTCTTTCTCATCAATTTTTTGCGCCAAATTAGACGATCAATTGTATCCATTTCATTTAAATTTAGAGCTTTCTTGTCTTGCTCAATTGTTTGCGATCAGGACTTCTTTGGACGGCCTTTGGGACGTGTGCCAAATACTTCAACATCTGCAAGAAAAGTTATGGCACTGTTTCCACTTCGTTTGACATGACCAAACCATCGCAGACGGTGTTGCCGGCATTCGTCCTTTATATCATTTAAATCAGCACGACGCGGGATTTCAGTAGATTTGATGTGGTCCTTCAGACTAATTCGTTGCATCTATCGGAGCATTTTCATGTCGGTTCGTTGAAGTTGTTGTTCCAGTTTGGTTGTCATTGGCCCTGTTTCTGCAACATATGACAAGATCGGATGTATCACAGATTTATAAAGTCTTGATCGTAGTGGTAGTGGGATGTCACGTTGCATCAATATAGAGGCATTACATTATTAAGCATAATCTATCCATTTGATATATTTATTTAATTATTATATTGGTGAGTGTGTGCAACATAGCTTAGGCCCAGAGTATGTTGGAATTACGACTGTGATGCTAATAATCCGGAATTATCAAGATTCAAATGAGGAAGAAATACAGAACCAAAATTGTGAAATAGGGAAATCCTTACTACTTACTTACACTATAATAAAATTGTATATTATTTTACAGTGAAATGAAAAATAAAATATTGAAAGTTCTTCTGAAAACCTTTTTTTTCAGCAGCTCCATTTTTATTGTCAATAACTTTCTCTCTCACATCACAATCTTTTGCTTTTTCTGATTCTGATATTAAAATAGTGATCGTCATAGAATAACTAATATTAATAAATGATGTTGCAATTTCGACCTAAGTAGCGCATATTTCTTTTTTGCTTTTCTCAGCCTTTGAATCTGTTATCGAAACATTCTGTGAAATAAAAATATTTCTCAGCAAGTCTCTAACTTAGATACAACGACGCATAAGCACAATTACATATATAGGCACATTTACACATAATATAGTCAGGCATATCAAACGTTGTTGTCAATGTCAAACGATTAATTCTATTTCACTCAAGATTTATTCTTTTTTTTTTTTTAAATGTAGCGAATTTGGTCGTGTTTTGCTAACATTTCCGACTATTTTTTACTATTGGCCCAATTTTCTTCTTAGTCATTAGCAGAAACCGCTTTTTCAACCTTTTCTTTAGTATGGTTCTTTTATATTCACTTGTGATGTAGTTATAAAAAAAATGATGCATGATGGAATCCGATAGTTCTAATCGCTTTCGTTTCATGTTCGACGGTCTTTTGCTCATCAACTTCTCCATTCAGAATAAAGCATCCCCAGAGTTGTAATTGACGTATCGTGTCTTTCAATATTAAAAAACAGGATGAGCTGTAGATAATAATAATAATGTTTCATTTATAAAGCATCCTATGCATAGCATGGATATATATAATCCATATATATCCATGATGCATAGCGTCAGGAGCGCTCTTAATTTTTATAGCGCCCTACTCTTGGGAGCGCATGGCTACTGTTGGCAGAAGTCCTAGATTTCTGCTGTCAATAAAAATGCTTCGGAAGTTCCCTATAATGTTCATTGAGTAGTTGTTGGTGAATGTATAGAGGTAGAAATGTGTAGAGGTAGAAGATTGATAGAAGAGTATCTCACATGCAACACGCAGGAAGGACTCTTTACGAGAGGAAACTTTGTGAGCGATAACAAGCTAGAGCCGTTCCGTTGGCTTTAGCTTTCCGGTCGACGATGAAACTTTAGCAATGTTGGCAATAGAGTTTAATTGACATATTTTTGACGAAAAGCAATCCGAAAAACATTTCCGCAGCCTAGAATTGCCAAAAAGCCACGTCCGAACATGAATGTCAACATAACTTATTATCATTAAATTATTTTTTATCTGATTGTTTAAAATCTTAATTTAATTCATTTTCATAAAGACTTGAAGAAAGGCAAAAGAAGAAATTAAAAAGGGCTAAAAAAATAGCTAACAATGAAGTTTTAGGGCCATCAAAGAAACAATTGAAGTTGAATTCAATGCAAAATTCCCAATGCAAAATAAGGGTTGTCATTGATTGCTCTTTTGATGATTATATGTCTGAAAAGGTTATGTTCTGTTTTACATTTTTGTTGAAATAAGGTCAAATCGTGAATTTACCTGTTTGTTGCTTGTTTGTTTGGGCGGCATAATGGTCTAGTGGTTAAAGTAGCCTAATCCAGTTACACAGTGAACAGGTTCGAATATGGCAAAAGGTTCCCCGTATATCAAATGCATAGTGTGTAATGCGTCGTTTAGCACATATTCATATTCGCTGTTTGTGTATTGTTGATTTTTCTGAAGTTTGAAAAGGTGTGATAGACCTTTAACCTTTTTGTTTGTAGGATGTAATGAAGTTCAGTCAGCAGTTGCAGTATTGCTATGCAAGGAACAGGAGGGCTGCCAATCCATTGCAGGTCTTTTGAGGTATTTTCATTGTATAAAATTGTTTATTTTTTATAAAAATTTTCATAAATTGATTTTCAGTTCTACATTACAAGTCTTGAAAAAAAAACTTTATCAAGATTGAATCAGATCGGGTCCTATAAATCTTGGGATGTTAGTTGTTTTTAATTTTATAATCATTAATGCTGAATTAACTTTGTTTCTTTTTCAATTATTTTTGTTCTTTTTAAATAATTATTTGCCTCATTTCTTGAAACAACGTCCCAGAATGCAGCTTTGCAATTTTTGCTATGTCGATAATTTTTATTTCCAACTGCGGTGCAAAGTTGAATTTTCGTCATTATTTTTTATGGTTTTGATTTTTTATACGTTATATATATTCACATATTTCGAATGTGTTAATGGCTCCTGTTTGCGCTATAAAAGGGAGCAGGTACATAAATCAGGTTTTCACCAATGATCAAACCAGATTAGGGATTAGCCTTTAATGCCTCAATTGCATTTTTAATAGGTTCTTGCTTTTTAATTGAATATATCCTTGAAATTTATATATTTGTATACATTTTAATGATTAGATCAACATTGGTCACAAATGTTATTTGGAAACTTTCCAAAAAGAAGAAATAGTATATTTGACCAGTGATTCGCCAAACGTGTTGAGTGAGCTATCGCCTGAGAAAGTATACATTATTGGTGGTCTCGTGGACCATAACCATCATAAGGTTGGACTGACTTGCTATATGTCTGCATTAAATTGGAGTAGTAGTATCGATTTTCATATTACTTTGTTTGATTTTGAACTTAGAGTTTGTGTTACAACCTGGCTGTTGAACGAAACATCAGTCATGCACAACTGCCCATTGGTAATTTTTTGCAGTTGGCCAGTCGAAATGTGCTAGCTGTCAATCATGGTTATTTTCATTTCACTTTTTTACTTTTTTCTTTCAATAAAAACTGTTCGTTGTTGTTGACGTGTTAAGATTTGTAAGATTGATTAAGATTAATACCTCACTAATTTTTACTTAGAAACATAACGGTAAATATTAATAGCAGTTAAAAACCTCCATTTGGGGTCATTTATTCAAGACTAACTCAACATCACTCACAGTTTTATGCACTATAAATTGTGAGTCATGTTAAGTTAGTTTAAGTTCATATTTTATATTATATATATATTTATAGCCATCAAGGGTTTAACTTTAATGCTTTCAAATATCCTCTTCATTAATGCGCTTCATCATTTTCATGTCTACTTGTGAAGAAAATTATTAATAATCTCTTTTCTCTTCATGGATGGGAACTATCAAAATGTCTTCCCGAATATGTTTCTCCATTTCTATTATTTTGTTGAATAGATCTGTCAATTTATCTGCTTTACGTTTGCCTCCTGCCTTCCGCAATTTGTACCACAACCTTGGAACGACCTAGAGCTATGCCAATTTTCGTTTTTTTTTCAATTCCTATTTAATTTTATGTTTTTTATTAGCTCTACCTCTGCATCATCTATATTAACGATTTATATTCCATTCATTTTCCTCTTTTAATAATTTTTCAAATTTTTTCTCCATATCTTTTGCTTTCTTCGGGATCTAAACAGTTGTTACCTTTTTAATCTTTTATACAATCAACCTGAACAACGTCCTTTCTTTCTTCTTACTTAGCCATGCAATTTATTGATCCTACTTTTTTTGAATTTATGAATGCAACTAAGTTTGTTTTTTTTTCTTTATATATATATATATATGTGTGTGTGTGTGTGTGTGTGTGTGTGTGTGTGTGTGTGTGTGTGTGTGTGTGTGTGTGTGTGTGTGTGTGTGTGTGTGTGTGTGTGTGTGTGTTGGAAGGAGACCATATTTTATACAGCTTTGTATGAATTCTACCGAATTGTTGGCATTAATCAATTTAAAGTTTGTCTTTTCAATTATCCTTACTAGAATTTTCTGGATATATATATATATATATATATATATATATATATATATATATATATAGTTTGTGTGAACTTTGTTATAGTGACAATGATAATTTTTTGTTATCTTAGTCATTGAAACTAAAAGTGGCATTTGAAATGCTTTTATTTATTTTACAATACTTTTATTTTAAAATTTATGTTCTAGTTTTCGAGATCTTGCTCAAATTTACTGAAAGAAATGATTGGAAAGAAGCATTTTACTCCGTGATACCTAAAAGAAAAATAGCTTTTACTAATAACGAAGAAACGTCAAAAAAAATTGATGAGCTAACTAGTGAAGAACATTTGAAAAATAATGAATTAATTTAATAGCCAAAATCATTTCTATCTAATTTAATCTACTTTTTAACTACAATTTGTTTTAATAAACGATGGAGTAAAAATGTTTCACGATTTATAAACTTTTGTTGGAATTCGGTTGACGGCCTTCATCATCTTTTACATCTATTTTTATTTGATTTTGATGATAGCTGTCGTCGCCGGAACAATTTACAGTGAAATCAGGTTTCAATTTAGATTGCTTGGCGTTTATTGTCTCGTCTTCTGGCATGTAAGGATTGTTCCATTTCGCTGAAACCATTTCCCTGGTAAATGTTTCAGTTGTTGTTGAAAGCAATTTTCTATGAAGAAGTATGTTGGAACTGTGCCTGTCTCTACTTCGTTTTGATGGGAATGATGCGTTGCATCCCGATATCTGACAAACAAAAGATTCGTTTGTCATGTTCGAATCCAAATTTGAATCCACGTTAACAGTCATTCCAAACTGTTCAGGTTGTAATAGTTTTGTGTTGTGTTGCCAAATCCTTTCAGCGGTCTCTGGGTTTCTGATTTTGTTAAAATCATGACGTAATTCATTTAGTTTTTTATTTGGCTGCACATCCTGGTTTTTGTTCGTTTCGTGTTTCTTCTGGTTTAGCAAGCATGAAATAGCATAGTATGAAAAGCATTTGTTTTCTGATTTGGTCTTCTCCTCCGTGCTGAATTTCGTATGGCATTTAACAATTGGAATTCGCGGTGGTGATTGAGAAGGCGATCTTGATGGTGTCACCATATCAGATCTGATTCCGTTTCTTCCGAAAGAGAATAGAGTGCTAGTTGAGCATCCTGCATTCATTAATTCAGTGCTTCCAACACTTTGTTTAGGTAAATTGTTAAAATATCTTTGAAAAGAAACATTTGTTATTAATTTTCTCGTTTCTTCGCCGCTTACAGCCAGCTCGCTATCGTAGGCTTCATTGGTAATATCGTTAGATGACGCTTTTCCACCGGACGATCTGTCATGCCAGGTGTTTGTAGCCAAGTTAGGGTAAATTGTTGATAAGTTTGTTTGATTTCTTCTTTTGTTATCCATGTGCAGTTTGGTGTTAGGATTTGCACTGTGTCTATTTCTGCTGCGTCTAGAGCTAAACAACATGTTGCATCCCTCTATAGTGCAGCGATGCATTTCTTTCAAGTGCACTGCACTATAATGAATTTTCAACGCTCCTTTATCGCAAAATGTTTTATTACAGGCCGAACACAATACTCGTTTTTTACCATTAGATGACATTAGAACTCCACCGTATCCTAGGGAGGACTGCCACGGTCGGCGAACGAACCCGCCCTGGCCAGATTTTTTAGGTTTATATTTTGTATCTTCTCTTATACCAAAATTAGAATCTGATGAAGATCCTTCGGTGCTGGACTTTTTTTTTCCTGAAGATAATGTCTTGTCCGTTTTTTCATACGTCACGCTGTCATGCTTCTGTTCTGATAAATCTGATGAGCTGGCAAACGACTCGTATTGGTGGGTAGCATCCTCGCCAATGTTTCTATTCTGAGAATTTATATTCAACGTTAGATTTGTAGCCGACTGATTTTCATCGCAGTTTTGGATATCAACATTTTCCAATCCATGCCTTTTGTATTCATTTTTCGTTATTTGAAGATCATTTCTATCTTGATCTTGACTCGATTTTGTATACTTTTTTATTGGCTGATATTTTTGAGCTGCCAAAAAATGGCTCATATATAACGGATTAATCGGCCAAATTTTGTCTGCTCTTAAATATCTAATTGGTAAGCATGCATTTGTTAATTCTGGGTAAAAGCGGGTTAAGAGGTGCGCGTAAGTCAGTTCGTGAGTTTTGATAGATGCCATTATTGTGTTGTACACGTTGTAACTGTTCAACGTTGAGGTCTGAGATATCATTTCTTCGGCTATTGATTTTGTTGCTTCGTATTTTAGAAACTGGTAAATAATAAGTTTTTCTTCGTTTGTGTTGATCATGTTCCAAGTGGATAATGTTTGACCACTGGAGTCCTGTAGTTTGAAAATGTTGTTTTATGTAAACGTATCTATGTATAATGAACATTAAATTAAAAGTTATAAATGCAAAATAATCATGAATGTGAGTTTTGGGATGAGCGTAGATTAATAAATAAACACAACACAAACGTGTTTGTATGTATGTGTAATATGGTTGGGACTATTATATATTTGCATACATAAAAACTAAATTTTAGATGGTTTATTTTATCTAAGTATTTCAAACACTGTTGCTGTAGCAGATAACACAAATTTGATTGCATACAGAACAATTGACGTACGCCTGTTTTGCTTTTAAGCAATATATTTTTGTTGACGATTTTGATTTTCATCTTCTCACTATATGTTTAAAATGCTAAGATGTTAACAAATAATTTTAAATGTAACAACACAACACACATTTATAAGTAGCATGTTTTTATGGAGTGCCATCGTTGCACAAGAGACAAATGAACTATACATTTTCAATATATGTTTTTATAAAAATGTTGCGAGAAAATTAAAGTAGTTGATTAAACAGTGTAAAAGCTGTTAAATTTAATTTATGGTAAGATGGCAAGTCACGCGTTCGGAACAATCTGTGACCAATTGTTGTCAATTCTTTATAATTTATCGAGTCGTTATAACGACATAAAGGCAGAGTCGTTGATTAAAATACGTGCATGTATATTTGCTTTCTTTACCCACATTGCACACTTGAACGCTTGTTTAGATGTGTGCAACACATTTGCACTACTACCCATCAAAAATGTTTATTTCTTTTTACGAATTAATTAAAAAAAACAAATTGGTTCGAAAATTATTATATCTCCACAATGATTTGGCTTTAACAAGACTTGTGATAGTATCTTTTATAGTCTTCAAATTTGTAGAAAGTTCATAAATGTATTTTGTTATTTTGCTTGACCTAAAAATAAAAAATTTCAAACATTGCAAAAAACGATAAAAAGCCAAAAAGAAGAAAAAGGAAGGAGAGAAAAAAGAAAATATGAGGCCATGCGTGTCTGATTGCACCCTGAGGTGTTATAGGCCGTTGCGAGGACAAGCTAGATGGCTGCATTTATGCAATTTCACATCTCGACACCGTGCCAGGCCCCAAGATCATCATCAATCTTCCCTCTCTGATCTGAAGTCGTGACAAGACTCGCACCCTCTTGTGTATACAAACTCTTCTACAGCACATGCACAGCGCACGTTGTTTACGGCACATGCACAGTGCGCGTACTCCTGCAGCACTTTCTACAAACACATCTACAACATACATGGTCATCTGACTTCCACATGTATAAACAATGCAATTAATAAAAAAAACAAAACGAATAAGAATAATATTTTTTGGTGGCCAACAAAATATTCATTTTGATCTTGACTTAATCGACTACTGATAACTTTTTTATGCTATTCAAACTGTGCGTGTGTGACAACAAAACAGTGCGCAAGTTTAAAAATATATATATTTCAATATATATATTTCAATATTTTATTTTTGAATGCACAAAATAAAACATTTTTAAAACAACGTCCAACACGCCATCTCGCCTACTTATAATGGCATGCATGCTCTTTACACAAGCAATTTCTTTTGCAATTTGTCATAGAATAAGAAAAACTCATTACCGGAGTATATAACCGACGACCAAGAAAGGAAAGGAACACTCACACGTGTGTATTGATATGAATGTGTGTTGTATACATGTTTAATGTATGGTGTTCGTGTACCGATTTTCATAGTGTAAGTGCAAGCATGCGTGTGCAAGTTATGGAATTAGCTGCTGTTTGTTATGACAAATGATATGTAAATGTTGCGTGTCTTGTGGAGTTATTCGTAGTAGAAATATGTTTGTGGCAAAATTTTTTTTTCAATCTCAACATTTTTTATAAGAAGAGATGAACATGAAAAAAGAAAAAGTCAATAAATTAGAAAACAAATAATTAATTAAACAATTGAGAGTGCATTGAGTCTATGTAGTGCAATTTCTTGAAAGGCTATCGTCATCAGCATCGAGAGCAAGATAATGTTCAAAGGAAACAATTAACCGAGCATTCTAACAAAGATGTAAGCAGCAACTCAGCTGATAATCTACAAAGAGGATGGATGCCAAGTTATTGTTATAATGTGCGTGAATTTGTCGAGATTTTTTCTGCAAATTTCACCACTTGTGCACGTGTGTGTGTGTGTGCCTATACATTATGTGCTTTTGCGCCTAAGTGTTTGTACTTTGCAACAGCAGTAAATAAAATATGCTAATTCAGGTTAACGGGGTTTAAAAAGATAATTTGACTAAATTTTTATTGGCTCTCTTCAGCATTTGTTCAAACTGCACACATGCAAATATAACGGTAACATTGCATAACTCAATTACGTAGAGGTAGCTGTAGCTCTTGACAACACAGATGAGCGCAGAGTCACACAGACACACAGATAAATAAGCGCATTCAAATGCACACGAACATACGAACGTATACACGATACCAGTAATCACGGGAGTAATAAGCCCGTGTAGAGACATTAATAAATGTGGTGTGCACGTGGTGCATTCTACTATTCGAATCTATATTATGACCTGCTTGGCGTTTAACATGACCTGACAAAAGAAAAAGAACTGAATAAAATTCGATGGCTGGAGGCGTAATTGTGCGTTGATGGACGTAGGTTGAGACAAAAGGACACTTGGCTCGTTTGTTACGGCAGACAGGCGTGAAGATTGTGCTCATCGTTGGTTGATGGCAGGTCGCTTCTGTAACAACTAAACAATTTAACCTCGCGATATTTGTTGTTCACGTTTTACCATACTACGCTTAATTGCCTAGTTATGATCCCACAAGAAATTTCTCCTTTTGAAGATCCACTGAAGTTGTGCTAGCATAAAAAATGGAGACTGAAACTAGATTTTATGCGGTTTTTTGGCGAGATTTGAAATTTTACCATTGTTGCAATGTTGTTTTAAAATTTGATTTATTTGAAGTTTTTGAATAAAATTTATCTAAAAAAGTAAAAAACCCTTACACGAAATCAAATAAAAAATCAGATCACAATTATTTTAAAAGAGTACAAACATTTTCCATGCTACAGAATAAGCTCATAATTAATATATATATATATATATATATATATATAAATTTAGTGTTTAGTGAGCTTCATTGTCGCAGCGGCAACAACGTCAGCAGCAGCCATCAAGCGACCGACGGTGGTCAATGCTTAGCTCAGCGACCCTGTCAGTACGGGCGATAAATTTGTGAAATCTTCTCATCAAACGTAACTCGAAGCTGTAGGAGTTCTAAAGTGCGAACGCTTAATATCCCATTAACTACGATCAAATACCATTAGAGGCAATACATTATTGTTCCTTGATATAGCGCTACATTATCATTGTTTACTTTTTCATCCCTAACGTGCATGACGCAACATTTTCGCATGTTTTTATTTATCGGATACAAACTGAGATGTTTACTACTAGCGATAATATTTAACATTGTTTATGATGTATAGTTATATGTCTTAATTCATTATCTGCCACAATGTATCATAACAATATTATCATATTAATATATCATAGATTAAATTAAATATTAATTAATTTATAAATTAATTAATGTTAATAAACATTAAATAACATCATGGGCCTGCCAACAGGCAGGCCCGGTTCCAGAAAACTTTTTGTGCATAGTAGAGCCCTGCGCGGTTGGAATTTTCAAAAACCGCAACCGCACAAAACCGCAACATTTGAAACCGCAACCGCACCGCAGCGTCGAAAACCGCAACCGCACAAAACCGCACCGCCGAAAACCGCAACCGCACCGCAAAAAATGAAAAACAACATTAATGCTTTTATTGGCATTATAAATCACAACTATCCACATCCAAATCACTGTTACTCTTAATAAATAACATTTTGTCAATTTTGTATGGATTTAAATTAAACTGGACCGTCTCTTTTGCAGTGTATAATTGAGAGATGATCCTACCCTTTCTGACGAAACACTCGAAACTTTTGGACAGCATCAATTTAATCAAAAATTTTAGATGATCCTATCCTTTCTGACGAAACACTCGAAACTTTTGGACAGCATCAATTTAATCAAAAATTCATTATCATCCTCTGACATTTTTATAAAATAATCGATAATTAACCACGCCGTAAATAAAATAACTACTTCTTTCAAAGTAAACAGGAAAAAGAAAATGGTTGCTTCAACGGCTTCCAAAGATATTAAGATTTTAATATATAAAATTATTACAATGATAATGCAATTTTAAAAATGTTATGGACGAACAAAAATATTCAATAAAATTTTTGCGGTCACCGCGGTTTTGATAAAAAAACCACGCCGCGGAAAAACCGCTTATTTCAAAACCACAAACGCGTAAAACCGCATGATTTTGCACCGCAACCGCAAAAAACCGCGGTTGCGGTGCGGTTTTTGCGGTTTAAACCGCGACAACATGCATAGTGCATAGGCAACATGCGACTTTGTCGCCCCTCTCCAAAAATATTTTATTTGAAAAATAAAATAAAATCTGATTATCTATATTATTCCAATCTCATTCAACTTTATTAGAAAAATCATTTGAAAACTTTAAACAAATAAATTATTCATATTTAAAAACATATTTACAAATTATTAATCTATATAAAATAAATTATATTTAAAAATAAACTTTTCTGGCTTTAAATTCAAAAATTTTTGATTGATTCTTCCATATCCAATTGATCGTCAATTTGCTTTTTGTTTGAAATGGCAGCAAGACATACCAAACGATCTTAGTACATTTGAGACATCAAATATGATTTTATTATTTTTGACTTTGAAAAACTTTTTCGGCACTAGCTATTGTAACTGATAATGTTAGTAGAATCCAAATAGTTATGGAAAGGTTGGGAAATACATCGACAAATTTTGAAGAAAAAATATATTGCTAAACATTTTTTTGGATCACTTTTTGATTGGAGTTCCCCTCCGTTGATATCTGATTCACCATCTGATTGTAACTCCTTACAGTGCTTTAATAACTCGTCATCCTTTAAATTCATACCGTTTAATATTGTACAAAAGCCCAAATAACTCGTGTTCTAGTAATTGAGTAAATCTATCATTTACTGCTTTAATTGATATGTCTAATATCTGGTTGTTTGTAAAAAGATACTCCAAACATTTTTTTCAGGTAATACTATCGGTTCATCATTGTCTCCATTTAAAAATTACCGGTTTTTTGAGCACACGTGTAGATTTCTCCTCATCGAATCCTTTACAAATTTCCTGTTCAATTGCTAACATTTTTGCTTTCTCATTCATTGCTGAAAAATTTTTATTAGAGCGATAATCGCATGGAAAAGGTTTAGTGAAAATTAATAATTTTTTTAGTGAAAATGCCGCCCCTTGAAAACCTTAAAAATGTGCCTGTGTCGCCTATGCTTAGAACCGGGCCTGACTGTTGGTCAATCACATGAAGATTTTTTAACTTTTTTCAAACGTGGGTACTCTATATATTTTGTCCACAAAAGAATTTACGTGCACAACAGTTTATTTTCTTATGTATTAAAACGACACGAAATATTTATGATTTGGCTTTGTTAGTTAGCATTTTTTGTGTTTTTAAAATCAAGGTACTTATATTTCAGGTACAAGAATTTTTACGTAAAAATTTCTCATGGATCTTGCACTCAAATCGATCAAACCGAAAATTTGTTTTATTCAGTTGTTTTAGTAAACATTGGAAGAATCAAATCTATCACAAATTAACTTGACGAATCTCTTGAGACTATCGACATTTTTGAGCAGCCACCTTTGAACCATTTCAAGTTTGCATTTTGTCATTCATTTTCAAAAAATTTCATCTAATGGCAAATACTCAGACCAGACTGAAAAACAACTACACCTCAGCAACGTACATTATTTTTTGCGACGCGGAAATGGATTTAAAATTAGCTTGGTCTTCACTCTTTTCAGAAAACATTATTGCGGTTTTTTTAAATAAAATAATGAAGATATATTCTTTGGTAATAAAAATCAAACAAGACAATAGAACTAAAAATTACTTCAAACTTACAAAACTAAATAAAACAGAAACGCAATGTTAAATTCTTAAATAATTTTTAGTAAAATTCCGAAAATATTTTTCCCAAGTTATTCGAAATTTACGAAAAACAATGAAAACAACGGAATTCAAACAATGTGCAATCGCAGATTAACGTACAATCCTAAAATCAATGCACGTATAGATCAATGTATATTATATACATGCATACATGAATGGACTCGTGTATAAGCAGGCACATATACGTAGGTGCATTTGAGATATTTGCCTGCTATGAGGAAGGGTCGTCTGCATGCTATTAAAACGTAACGTTCAGATTTGACCTGAGTCAGCCTGCAATAAATCTGGTGAGCCCATCTTAAGACATCGAACCGTCGCAATAACGCGTTGCAGCTATGTAATATTTGCAACAGCAGTTGTAGGACAAATTTATCGTTACCCCTTTCATAATATTAATTTTATGAATAGATTTTTCATTATATTTTTTATTAGTAAAGAAGTCAGTCCATTCAGTTTTTCATCCTTAACATTTACAAAAATTGTATAAAATTAACTTTGGACAAACAAACTCAACAACCAACGTCAAAATACAAAGAGGAAAAAAAAAATGTTCTTGCAGATTTACTTAATTTGCAATGAAATCTTTCACACCAGCAATATTTTGAGTTTAATTTAAATAATAAATGCATAATTTCGACGAAAACATGCTTTTCGTCAGTACAAACCAATAGAAAAAAACTTAGAAATATAACTTCATCTGTTTGGATGGGCACAATTTTGTATGATGTGCGTAATGTAACTTGAACCAGTTCATCTTTGAATGATTTAGTTTGGAATAAAACGAAGACACACTAATAAAATTAATTAAACCTGATTAAACCTTTCTAGCCGAATTATAAAAAAAAGCCGTTGATGAATGTTCTATGTACGTTTGATAAGACAACAAATTTGATTATGATTTAAAGCACGAAACGTAAGTAAACTTTATTATTGCACAAATTAGACTAAAAAATCTTACTTTCAAGAGATAGCCCCTTGTGTAGTCGTCCCACGTCCAGCCGAAATATTTCAGGAGATCTTCCAGCAGCTTCATATGTATGATTACATCGTCTGACTCCTTATAAATCTGACAGCACTCTCTGCCATATTGTCCAAATATGCGATCCAATAAAATTTTCAACTTGGCTGAAACTGCTTGCACTCCGAAGAGGACGAGACTCGTCATAGCGACCAGTGGACCGAGTTCCACTTTATGTTCCTGGTGTGACTTTGAGTCAAATCTCTCGTTCATTCCAGAAATGTGAGAACCACTGGTCTCTTCAGTGTTGGCGTCATCGTTGTCGTCTTCGTCATTTTCTTCCACCTTGCTCTGCTGCCGAGTCCATGTGCTACTGATTACTGATTGTTGTTGTTTTGTCAATTGTTAAGCGTCGTACGATCATCCATTAAAAATTAGTTTAATTATTAAAAAGGTTGGTGATAAACAAGTTATGAAAATTAGATTGACGAAAAGGCGATACGATCACCTTACGTGAAGAGTATCATGAAGAGTATCAAAACGTGCTCAATAAAATTATTGACTGCTACTTTTATGCAAATTATATTTTTTTAGCTTTTTGGGGGTTTAGCTAACTGATTTTTATAAATAAGGTCAGCACAAATTATTAACTGAATTTTTATTTTTGTTCATTTAAAAATTTATTGAAAGTAAGATTTTTTAATTCTAATTATTTAGTTATGCGTTTAAAAAGTTTGAAAGCATTGAGTTTATCAAATTTTGTTGTCGTTATTGCTAGCCAAAAAAGTGACATTTATTTTGTTTGTTACATCGCATTTTCAGTTAATGAAAATGAAATAAAATATAGACATACAGAAAAACAAAAATTTAAACCTTTTTTAAATTAGTAATAAAAAATAATGAGCAACTAACTGACCATGTGCGAACCACGTGTGCCCACAGTGGCCACAGAGGCGAGTGTCGAAAGCACTGCTGTTGAACATCAAGCATTGACAACCCGGCACCACACAGATCAAATTCTGCAAAAACGCATTTACTGATTGTAATTTTGATGATGGAAAGTTTGCTGTAGGAGAATTGATGAGATGATTGCATAGAACATAGAACACAGAATATATACTCAAATAAATCTCCGCTTGTTAATCTCTAACAAAATGGAAATTATTACAAATAATAATTTTATTTCCGGCACCACTCAATAATTTTCATAACTTAATGAGATTATTCCAATCTTTCAGAAGGGTGCATGTAGAGAAAGTAGACACTCAAAATAAATGAAAATGTAATATTTTGTTATCAATAATTAAGATCTTATCGTATCCATAATTTTAAACAAAAATTTTACATTAATTGTGAGTCCATAAGCACATGCATGCATGCACTTCCACCAAGGTTCTTACGAAGATAAATGGGCAAGCGTATAAATAAATGATTAAATAAAAAAATAACAAAGTGAATGAATAAATTGACGAATGAAACACTCAATAAATAAATAAACAAATTAATTAACTAATTAATTAATGAACGAATGAATAAACGAACAAAAAATACTATTTAGAAAATTGAAAAAATTATTGAAAAAATGGACGTTATATAACAAAACGGAAACAAAACCAGACTACAAACTTTCATAAACGATTCCATGAAACCTGGATCACCTTCTTACACAGCACCTTTACAATATCTTTCACATTACACAACTGTCAATTCTATTTATAAAAGGGAGAGTGGCCAGTCTGGCATTTTATAATGATTTTATGTATGTATATATGTACGTACGTATGTATATATATATGTATGTAGGCATATATGTACGTATGTATGTACGTATGCATATATTTATGTATGTCAGCACAGACCTTAGCTTTTCAGATGGGTCGGGAAAAACTTGTAGAGGCGTCCCTATGTATTATTGATATTAACAATGAAGGTACATTAGATAGCCTAAAATTAACGAACGAGTAGCTACAAGCAAGGCCAGTAAGGAAAAACTGTAGATATATGCTAAAGAGATTTTTTAATTAATTTTTAATCTAAGTTAAAAATAAATTTTTTTAAAGATAAGTTTTATTGAAAACAAGTATATAAATAAGGAATGCAACAAATACAAAGGGCGATTTTATTACACGGATAAATTCTTCTAATTAAATCTACGAAACATTGATTAAAGTTATTAAAATGTAACTCTCCTACGTTTTTTGTCAGCAAAATTTTTTATTAGGCTTGAAAAATCTAAATTTTTTGTTATTTCTTGCTTGATAATTTGCCAAAGAATTAAGTTGATCTTGCAACATAGTGCTTTTCAAGTGTATTTTAATTGTCTCCAGTTTAGAAAAGCTCCGCTCCTTACAGGTGCTGTAAGAAGAATGCGCAAAACAATCCATGTGTTTGGATATAATTCTTGTTCTTGTAATAAATATCTTTTTAATAAAATTCAATACAATGAAGGGTGTCATTTTTTCTACTTTTTCAACTTCCACTTCACCTATTTTAAAAAACTGAACACTTATTAGTTCGTCACATAGCATAGCACCATCAACATCAGACTTTGAACAAATTTTTTGCAATTCTTTCCACAATTTCCAAAGTTCACACTTGATGGACAAATTATCTAAACTAAATAAACAAACTCATATATTTACATATTCATCCAGTTGTTCAAATCGTTCTTTAATTGATGACAGACACGTGCCTAATAAAGGGTTAAAAAGATCCACTTAAAGTTTCTCCTCTCGATCCTGGATTGGTTCGTCAGCAGCGTTTTTATCAAAATGACATCTCAGTATAGACTCAGGAGTTTAAGTTTTCATCTAATTATTTAGCATCAACCATTGCTTGTTTAAAGCCAAACATTCTGTAATTTTCTAAATACTTAATATATTTTTAAGCATTTCAGTGCACTTTACCAGATCCATGTCCTTGACCTGCATCGCTTCACTAGCAACGTTTATTTGAAACTGTGCATTGTACCATGAAATTAAAGTGATTAGAAAGCTATAATTTTTTGATTGTTCTGCTAATGTAATACAATATCCACCAAAAAAAACGCCTTAAAACGGCCTTTAAACGACATTTGTTCTTCGTGTGCAATGTCAGGAGTTTTAAGTATTTGTTTCATATATAGTAATTAAAGCATCATGCACAGTACTTATTTGGTATCGGATTGCTTGGAAACTTTCAATTTTGGCTACCCAACGAATATCACATAACGTTTTAAGAGTAAATTTGTTACGTGGCTGAATAAAATATTCTAACAAGAAATGAACGCAGAAAATAAAGTGAATACTCTCTTTCAAAAATGTTGACAAATTGAATGAAGACTGTGCAGCATCACTAATAACTAAATTGAGGGAGTGGCTTCCACAAGGAAGGTTAAAAGCCAAATAACTTAAATTCCAAATTTTTTCTGGAGACCAATATTTTTGCTTTTCATATTTGCGCCATTGTCTTACCCTTACCTTCGGCTAAGACTTATATTCAATTCAAATTTTTTTAAGGCTCCAATTATGATTTCTTTTAAACCAAGATCCGTCGAGTCGTTAACAATAAAAAACCAAAGAATTGTTTATTTATTTTTATGGAACATTCTGATATATTTGCAATTTTAATCCGAGTGCAGTCAACAATAACAGAGTAGCCTGTATAGCTTTGGATATAATTATCTCTGTTATTTTTGATGCCATTACATCTATCATTTTATTTTGAATGGTTTTTCCACAGTAGTGATCAGAAATATTTCCTTCAAGAGCTAGCGTGACGTGGTTCAACATTATATATATATATATATATATAAATGTATAAATGTGTATATATAAATAAATAGATAAATAACTAAAACTATATGACACTATATACTAAATTCTTATCGTCATTATTTATTTTATTAACATTAGAATAATATACAGTTTTCCAATTCATTCTCGAGTGTATAGGACCTATTTCGATTTTTCAATCATCTTCAGCACTGTTTGCAATTTATATAACGAATTTGTATAACCCAGGCCTTTGTTCCTGTGATTTGCATTCATCGTTATTATTGTAACGATAAATGCAAATCATTGAACCAAAACCAAAAAACCAAAAAAACTTAACATGCGAACAAGAACGTGAGCAACGAATGCTCCATCTTTTTCGTGAATTAACAGCGAAGCAAAATTTAGTCACTCAGTTGCCTCCAAAACTAATTGATTATGAAATATACAAATTTCCTATATAAATTGCAACAAGTACTGGGTTAAACAAATTCTCTAGATAAACTGCAACAAGTGCTGATGATGATCGAGAATGAATTGGAAAACTGTATATTATTCTAATGTTAATAAAATAAATAATGACGACAAGAATTTGGTTCGAAATCTTGAGAAATGTTACAAAAAAATATCCAACGCTAGAATTTTTTTTAGATTTCATAATTACTGCATTAATTATGGTCTTTTACCTGCATTCAATAAAATTTTTATATATGAGGCGAGAATTGCCGACCAAAGGTACGTTACTGTGAGCACCTTACTCGTCTTAGGCTAGACGCGTTTCGTTCCTTATGGGACTCATCAGTATCCCGATTTAAAACGCCAACTTCAGAGCTGCACAGTCGACAGTACACGTATTTTGTGTCTTGATTGGATGCCTAAAAAAGGTAAATTACGGAAAGAGATATAAGATGGCAGGGATTGAATAATAAAACGATATATACATAAATATAAATATTTTGGTAACAGACTGTTGTTAACGAAACATTTCAAAACTTTTTCTGCAGAAATCAAAAACAGGAAAACATTACTCTTGAATGAGTTATTCAAAATTTTGAAATATATATATATATATATATATATATATATATATGTGTGTGTGTGTGTGTTTGTGTGTGTGTGTGTATATGTGTTTGTATATAATCCAATATAATCCACACTTATTTACTAAATTTTTGTTATTTGTGAACGTAACTTTTGTGCGTGTTGGTGGCTGTCAGTTTAACTAGGTTGCCATGAATTAATTTATTGATTCATAGAAATTATCTAATCGAACATTTTGTTTGAAAATTTATAAGACTGTAAATGCCATTAACTTGTTTACGAAACTACTTACCTGAACGTAATAATCGCGTTGAACGCATTTTATTACAATAAAAAAATTAAAAAGTTGTTGAGATGCGTGGAAAAAATGAAAATGAAACCTGAGATGGAGCATAAAAGACAACGTTGAGCCATCCCCCTGCGTGCATCTTATATCTTATTGGTTGCTCTTGTCATATGATCGACGATGTTGACGTTGCTTGAAGTCTTTGTATTGGATCACGTAGAATATTCTAATAAGTGCCAAAGTACTACTACGCTTACATACATACACTAAAACACACATACACACCAAAACACACATACACACTAAAACACACATACACTCAAACACACATACACTCAAACACACATATTTATGATTACGATTTTTAAAATAACTTTTTTTCTGCTCTCTGTATCTTCGTTATGTGATGAACGTTATAGAACGTTATTATTTTCCGCCATTCAATTTTTGTCGGTACGCACGTCTCATGTTTACAACGTAAAATACTATTTTTAATCGTTTAACAATACAGCTGTTTGCAATCAAAATATCTTTATAATATCTATTAATACATAACAATTGACAAGTTAGCCATTCTTATGCGGTTTTACAATAACATAAGATCGAGTCAACTGACTGCGTAACAAACTTGGCTGTTATAATTGTTGAAACGAACGAAAACATGGCTCGTAGGAAGAGTAAGTAAGGCGTGAAATGTGTCGAAATGAGCAAGGTAATATTATGATGGAAGTCCATTCAGTCATTTATCATTCAAATACTCACTGGACAAATCTAACCAATCTTCAAATTTTGCCTGCCTGTGTCGTGTGCTCGTCTGAGCGTGCCATTCCATTCAATGTCATTGTCTAGTTGTTATTGCTCTGTAGCTTAATCACATACTTTAAACACCTTCACGTAAAATTTGCATAAATTATTTAAAATAGTTTAATTTTAAACGTATAATTTGTGTGTTCTGTCTACTAGGTATGGTTTCGTTTATTTTTTATTTTTGAGCGTCGGCTTCTTCTTGGTAGGGACACTAAATTAGATTTCTATGCCTTTGGAAATTTTTTCAAATTGGAATTTTTATTTTCAATTCATTTACAACTTCAAAAAGGAATATCATAAATATACATACATGTACATTTTGTAATAAGCTTGCATTAAGAGTCACTCTTAGTAATTTACCAAATAATATTTGTTGCTTAATGTTATATAAACATTGACAGAGAATGGCATTGTTTTATGTTTTAGGCGGATGATGTTGTGTCGCGTCGATAGGAACGAAAATTTGCCTCGTATAAAAAATTCCGAATGTTTGCGATACTTTATTTTCAACTGGAGATCGTCTTGAGCAACTCTCATCCGAGTCTCCCTGGAACCACTAATAATATACTCAGTTCCATGATGCGTGTGCTTCTCTCCGTGTTTGTCTGTCTCTTTCCCTATCTCCCTCCCTCTCTTCCTTCCATCTCTGTCCTTCCTTACCAACGTTTCTTTCTTTCTTTGCTCAACATGGTCGAATGTGTGCCTGCTAAAAATGATTCCTAGAGCACATATCAGAAAAATAAAATTGTTTGTATTCTTTTCCTTTAAACATTTACCATCACAGTTATAAACATTTTAAACGTATAATTTTTTTAGCTTGATGAAAATGTTTAGTTATAGGCTTATGACTGTTGAAAATATTAAAACAATTTTGAAAATTTAAAGATTTATTTAAGCCAGCTTGGGTGCTTTAAATGCACAAGTGAATTCAACAGTGCCCTTTCACATTTTATTGCTTATTTTTTAAACTAGTTTTTGCTCTCCATTTTTTGTAGCAAATAATTTTGTTTTTCAAAAAATTATTCCGCAGGAAACATTAGGCATGGCACGATCGAAGATTTATAATTCCGGAAACTGCGGTAGCCAACTTAACTTACAGTTGACGTATAACAACATAAGACACTCGCTGAATCTGATAATGTTAACAAATAAAACTATCGCGGTCCCAAAACGGTAGTTGTGTTTAACCGGGCATGATTGTTTTCTATTCTGGCTTGCTTGCTTGTGTACCTCCATACTCATCGTGACGTGTGATTAGGAGACTTGTTTGGCTTGCATTTCTCACATACATACACAAACAACAACTTGCATGCGCTTGTCACTCAAAACTTCACACATATTGACTGCAAAGTCTTCATTTAATGATGATTAAGACTGGTCAGTGGTGGATTAAATTTTGCACTGTTGATAATATTTTCAGTAGATCGTCTTTCGTACTTCACGGTCTAGAAGTTTCATCATCACTATTATTCCACATTCAAAACCGTAATCGTTATCATTACAATTCAATCAGATGACCTTAGGTTGACCATAGGTCAAACGTAAAATTAAGTGGACAGGCGAGCGTTGAGTAATGATACTTGCAAGTAGATATGTGTCTGCCACGCCATATCGTCATCGTCGGCGCATCTTAATGAACTCCATTATTGCTCAGCAGCATTTCCATTCAGATTCACCATAGTTTTATTTATTTCAGGTTACATTTTTGAATGGTATAATTTCAAATAACGATTTGAGGGCAATTATTTGTTTTTATAAATTGCTAAAAACACAATTCTTCGAATCTATGTTAAATTTTCGCCAAATTTTTTAATTAGAAAATATATAAACGTTTCTAAGGAAAATAAACCAAGGCGTTATATAGAATTAAATTGAATATTAACAAACTTTCAAAAACATCCTTCAAGACATTTCCATGAAAATTATTTGAACAAATAAATATTTGTTTCAGAATATTTTGAACACATTTTCAGAAAGAATAGATAAAGATGCAGACAGAGAAACGCTGCTCGAATAAATCTCGGATAAACGTGGCAGTCTTTATTTAGGTCTTTCAGTCGTGTTGTCATCATCAGATGCCGAACGATCATGTGAAAATAAAAGTCACGTATGGTAGGGCTGATGAAGCGTGATTTGCTCGAACTGGAATAGAGTTCGTTCCATGTGCTCTCTTTTTATCTCTCTCTCTCTCTTTCTCATTCTTTTTTTCTCCATTTCTTTCTCCACTCTCTATCTATCTCTTGGCCATCTCAAACGTCGTGACTGTTTTTGTAACCCAAAAAATATGATGAAAAAATAGAAACAAATTTATTAATTGAGCAAAATATAGCAAACTAAACATGTTTATAATCAGTGACAAACCATGTGAACAGCATGAAGTGCTGATTTGTTTTCTAACACAATAATTCATTTTACAGCCATACCCATTAGGCAGAAAAGATCTTCGCATAAAGTTAACTTTTTCGTGTATATAATATAAATTTTTTCAAAAATTATTCAACCAAATAAGCAAATGAGAAAAGTGGATTTTGATTTTCAAAAATGAGCTCAACATTTGAAAGTTAAATTCAAAAATTACTGTATAAATGAATTGCTGGACAAATGAAAATTTTTTGCATGAGAATAATCATGAGTTAAGCTGAAGACAATGACTGCGATTTAAGTATTTAGACTAATGTAATTAAATATCACGTTTACATTATTGTTGATTACGATCGATAACCTTTCTCGTTGTTCTACAAATTACACATTAGTTATTCCAGAGTGAAGTCCGACAGATTGGCTAAAGACCAGTATGTCGGAGTCGGATGAAAAATATCCGACTCCGGCCTCTCCAAAAAATCCGACTCCTAGTCCGGCCCCTACAAAAACCCGACTCCGGGTTCAGAATTTCAGAAAAAATAAATTTTTAACTTTTGTCTCATAATTTCACCTTATTATCAGTACTAAATGAAAACTACTTGAAAAAAGAACTTGAAATCAATAAATGTAATTGTTTTTCGTAATATAATTGCTTTATTTTTATGTTTTACAACATACTTAAAAAATTATGTGGTTTTATTTACATTAATGGCATTTATTTTCAATATTAAAGATTGCTACATATGTTTATCTTCTAAAAAACACAATCTTAAAAAAAATTTTCCAGAAAAAAATAACATTTTTCGGAGTCGGATAAAAAAATCTGACTCCGACTCAGGTCTCTTAAAAAATTCCAACTTCGACAAAAATCTCCGACCGACTCTGACACTGCTAAAGACGTTAGCCTTTGTTGTCCTATAACGTTTACCAGATAAGTTTTAACGCAACTTCGGACTGTCATCGTATTTCTACGTGCGTAATCACGTATGTTCTTAGGAATGTCTCAACTTTTTGAAATGAAAATGCAATAATTTTTTTCACATGTAACTCTCAATCTGTAGGTTTTGAGTTTTTTGTCAAAGTGTTTTAGCTCGTCGTCTAACTCTGTGAAATGAGCATCATAGTTTTTTCTGGACAGAAACTTGCTAAAGAAGAGTTTTTAAGTATAATTTTCATTGTTTTTTTATCATTGAAGATAACAAAAAATAATTTATTTAAAGATCACATTGGCTAACTAAACGCGTCGCTTCTTCTTCTTTTAAAATTTCATCAAAAAAGGTCTCCGCTTTTCTAATCATCGTTTTGGTAAAACTGTTTCCATATTTTTATTCTCAACATAACTGCCTATACTATAAAATTAAATTGCATGAAAAAACTAAATTTTTTTTAATTTGAAGACAAAAATTTTATAAATGCAGTCACTATAATAATAATAATTTTCTTAGTTGCACACAATTCTTTGTGTGAGACCAAGTCAGACGCCTTTTAAAAATCTATTAAACTAAGGTAGGTAATTTTGTAACATTTTTTTGTCAATCACCTTGCCGAGAGATTTGGTGTGTCTTTTCTTGAACGTGTTTGCTCTTCACCCAGATCACTGCGTTTTTAGCAATATTAATTTGGGCAATTAGTTTTTTCTTCTCTAGTAGCCTATTACTAAGACTAGAGTTAACATCTTTCAGATATATGCAAGTGTCGGCGCAACTAGTCCGTATTTTCGAAATAAATATTGGGTTGAGACCACCAATGATAAAATTATTTTCTTCATTAAAACCTAAATGTTGTTCTAATTTTCCAGTTGTTCTTTTTTACAATGTCAATATGATATTGGCTGGCGAGGGCCAACACTCAGACGGTAGATATCCGCGAAGCCCATTGCTATTGCGTGATGATCTAGTTCAAATACTCCTCATTTTACCCAAAGAACAAAATACCAAATGTTAAAAAAAAGTTCGAAAAATTCTTTAAAACTAAACGTATTGTTACATAACCTTTTAATCGTTATATATATATATATATAAACATATATAATTATATATATAATTATATATATATATATAATTATGAGCCACTACATCATTAGTTAATATTGACATGCCCTTTATCTCCATCTTTTGCTTATATCGTTAATTTATAACAGTTACCTTATTGTATAACAATAGATTTCTCGTATCGCATGAGATTTGAGACGAAGCGAATATCATGAATATGGATTTTTTTCAATACATCTCGTTTATCGTTTTGGAAAGCTTAATGTTGTCAAAAATTTCATAATAGAAAAAGTAGGCATAATAGGGCGATTTCAGTTCAAAATTCCATGAATAAAATTATATTTTACTTAATACTGTCACTTCAATTTCTTGGCTATTGGGGAATACAATATGTAATAAATATATTCATTTATTTGTTTGCCTTCCATCCTCATTAACCGCAAAATAATTATTGTTTGTTTATAATTACGAAAACAATGTTGATGAAGTACCAAATAAATGTTAAGGAAACTAAACGCAACAATCTTAAAATTATGAATTGGCATCTTGTGGTCAGTATTCAGACATAAAAAAATGTATAATGAATCAAACTTGAAAAAAATTTGTTTGGATTTTATTTGTAACACAAAAATATATAAATCATCGAAATATATTAGAGATATCAAGAAATGGATTTATCCGACCCGTAATAATCCTAGGTTGAACAAATATAACAAGTTAAATACAGTATATTGTACTAACAAGATGCACTCCTGTTAACTTAAGTTTCACGTCATTGTATAATTTTATCTTATATATATATATAATATATGTTTATACACATGTTAATATATGTATATATACAAACATATACAATATTTAACAAGTTCATACAATTTTATATACTCACATACGCAGACGATAAGCACTTATGCACTTTGTAAAGTGGGCGAAATAACCATAAATTCCATAAGAGATTGTACACAAGTGAGTTGATACGGGCGGTAACTGTTTAGAAATCGGGGAACCAAGTCGGTTAAGTCACCCTTTGAAAACTCTTTATCACGGGATCATTCAAAAAAATGCATAACCTTAAGACATAAAATAAAAAACTAGTTTGCTAAGCTTTACTGGGTAAATATTATTTTAGAAATAGTTTAAAAAAATCATCTAGACAGGGTATAATTTTAGCTAGCTCAGCTCTACCACCAAGTATCTTTACATTATACCCTCATAATTTCATATTTTTCAATATTTTTGCGAGCTTTTTTGTCTGATCATAATCAAACATTCTGCTTAACATTATCTCTGATTCAACCTTTTCAAGGCATTGTTGCCAAGTTTAATTTTTAAGAGCACACCCAAAAATTTTCCGAGCATCTGATTCCGATTGTATCATTTTCAAACAACTCCAGACGATGAATCTCTTTTGTCCAACTCACGTCTGTTTTTCACATTCAGGTTCACACCTTTCTTAAAAATTCGTTTGACCAAGAAACAGCTTTAATTATTAAATTATTCCGCAAAGAAAACCACACATACGTATACACACATATACGTTTGGATGTCTTACATACAGAGTACATACAAATAGACATATATATATATTTATATATTATATATATATATGCATTATTGCATATATAAACACAAAATTAATATACTCATTTACGTATTTTCAATTCAGTTGAACACACATATATAAACAAAACTCTTCTCTTCATATATATATATATATATATATATATATATATATATATATGAAAACATATATATATATATATATAAACTTATAAAAATGTAGAAATATATAATATACCAACCGACTGCTAAGATGAAATTAAAATGCAATTTTATTTATTACCAAGTAAATAATGGTCAAGGGCTATTGTCACAGATTTTTGAAAATTTAACAGAAATATTATCCAAATGAAGATTTACTAAAAAGGTAGAATGAGAAAGTTACGATTCTATCTAAACGAGAATAAACAAGTGAAAAAAGTTATGTACACAATGGCGACCACGAGGAGGAGATAACATTCCGAACCATTGACCTAACTTCAATGAACATTTTTTAAAATGTTGTAACAAGAAAATGGATAAAATAGTATCATCACTAAAAGTAGGCCATAATCTTAAGAAAATTTTTATTTAAGTTGATATGTTCTATCTTAAAGTTTAAACATCCTAAACTTACTTTCAAATATATATATATATATTTATATATATACATATATATATTTATATATATATATATCTGAGTCTTAATCCAATATTTATATATATCTGTAAAGACCAAAAACTTTTCTTATTTCAATCTGCGAATACTCATTTATTACAAAAATCTTTGAATAATAATGTGATAAGACTACAATATTGAATGATCAAACTACAAGTAAACAATAAAAAAGTGTTAAACTATATGATAACCAATGTCTATGTCTACATATATATATATATATATATATATATATATATATATATATATATATGTATATATATATATATACATATATATATATATATATTTATTTATTTATTTTTTACAATATTCTATAAATTCTACCGAATGTTTGGCGTTAATATGTTTGAAGTTCGTTTTTTCGATTTTTCTCACTACTAAAAAACGAACTACAAACATATCAACGCCAAACATTCAGGTAGAATTTATAGAATATTGTAAAAATTATGGTCTATTACCAACACACACACACACACACACACACACACACACACACACACACACACACACACACACATATATATATATAATATATATATATATATAATATATATATATATAGATAACGAAATATTAACAAAAGAGATAACCATTTTTATTATATATATATATATATGCATACATACATACATATATATATATATATATACATACATACATAATGCATACACAAATGTTTGTTGCATTCATACACTTGTGAACATACAGTAGAGTTGTAATCAGGCTATATATATATATATATATATATATATATATATATATATATGCACACAAAATGTGCACAGATATATAGATATGTAATGCAACATGAAATAACAATAAGTTTGACAAATTAAATCATATTTAACATTAACTGAATTACCTTAGGAACAAAACAAAACATGCCAAATGTAAACAACACACAATCGTTGAATCAGTTATCCAATTACTGCTTGAGTATCGGGCAGCAGCAGCTACAGCTACAGCAGCAACTAATTAGTTGCCCCACCAATCCTGATCTGACTTGCTCTGATATGAGCCACCATAAGAACCTCCATAGCCTCCATTTCCAGAGCCACCGCTATTGTTCCTACTCATACTTCCTCCTCCTCCACCCATCTTCTTGTCCGAATTCATTTGACGATAATCCCTTGATGCAAAAGAGCTTCCACCCATTCCATACGTTCTGAGAAAATTAAGAAATTGCTTTTGAAGTATTTCAAAAAACTATAATTTAAAAAAATCTTTCAAAAATGCAAATAAGAGGTTTTTAAAAACCTCAGATAAGCAATTTTTACTAAATACTTTTTATTGGGAGGTCTTCTATTTCCAGAAGATGAATATCTAGATTCGTAAGCAAGTGATTCCAACCAGGGTGGTACTTCCTGATGAGCCTCAACCAGAATGTCCAGCAAATCCTTTAGTATGTTTTTATTTTTCTCATTGAAGAACGAAGTTGCCAGGCCTATAAAACAGACGTTTCAATAAAGTTGTTGGTGAATCCGTCATTATCTTTTAAAACTTTACGATGCATACATTATGTTCATATTATTATGTTTAATTAGGTTCAAGTAAAAGAAAAAGATTAAAAAAGCTCCAGTGTTATGAAACATTGAATGAGGCTAATGACGCTAAACCAACCAAGGTTGCCCACTCTCCCAGTACGTCCGATCCTGTGGACATATTCCTCGATGTCACTTGGCAAGTCAAAATTAATGACATGCTTCACGTGGGGAATATCAAGACCTCGAGCTGCAACCTGTTGAAAATTAAGTAGAATTTTGTTTATAAATAAAAAAACATAATTAGCATTGAAAGGTTATTGATTTGTTAAAAAGATCAAATTATTATGTTATGTAAGATATGCATTGTTACTCCTGCAGTTGACAAAAAAATATGTCCAAAAAGTAGGCTAATAAAAAGAAAAGAAATAGCAATAATTTTTTCCAATTAGATCCAGATCCTCCAAAACGAGACAGCATGAAATTTGATAAAATTAGACAGAAATAATTTATTTTGTAATAAAGAAATAATTTTATGTTTCGTTCAAATTAAAATGAAATAAGCGGATAGAGAAATGAACACTAACAGCCGTGGCGACAAGTATCGGAGTCCTGCCATCCCTAAAATCTCTCAAAGCATCTTCCCTCTCCTGCTGAGTACGGTCTCCATGGATACTTGTGGATGGAAAGCCTTCCTTGTACAGAAAATAATCAAGTGCATCCGCACCTTTTTTGGTCTCTACAAAAACCAAGGTCAGTGCATCTGGTCCTAAAAAACGATTGTCATGACATTAAAATCACATTCGCATCTTTACTTTTATTTTTTATAGACCTTTCAATTTAGAGATAAATTCAGGAAGAAAAGATTTTACAATGACAAACACAAATTATTAACTGCAATTTCTTTAAAAATAGAACAAATCTTTTCTATGCTGCAATACCTACTACTTCCAGTTCTTCATTATTCAACAGTTTTTAAAGTTTTATTGCAAAATGTTGAATGCACCTATGTTTAGAACAATTTAAGTGCTTAATTGCATATCTCTGGCAACACTTATAGCAAAGAGTTGGCAATTGATTTTTTTTAAGGAGTTGCAATAGCTCAATTTAAATTATTCATGCAAGTCTATTTTAATGACACTACATTTTTAACAATCACAAAAAATCAGTTCTTTTAATTGATCCTGATTAAATTTTAAACCCCCTCTTCAGTTAATATGATCACATTTTATTTCACAACTTTTTTTTCTATTATCATTTACCGGATTCCATTTTCCAGCCATAACTAACTCAAGAAAAAAAACAAACAGGTTGTTTGGATTTGAAAAAAGTACTTCTAAGAGATTTCATAAAGAAGAAAGTATATTAAATTATTCTAGATACATTCACCACACAAAATCTTAAATGTGCAGAATTTTTCAGTGGTAATGAAGAAAATGAAACATACCATTGGAGGCAATGAGATCGAGCAAGGAAGATCTCTTTTCTTCTTCCTCTACCCAAACCACCTTCTGGGTGATGTTTTCACTGGTACTGCCCACTCTCCCTACAGCCAAAAATATATAATCATGCAGAAAGTCTTTGGCAAGCATCTGAAAATAATTTATAATAAAGTTTCTAAATAAGTTTCAATACGAGCAATGAAAACCGTTAATACAATTTGGCGATGATCAACTGGATACCTGAATTTCTTTGGGGAAAGTGGCACTGAACATGAGAGTTTGTCTCTCTCCTGTTGTAGGCATGGAATCTTTTTCAACAATCCTTCTGATCTGAGGTTCAAAACCCATGTCTAACATGCGATCTGCCTCATCCAAGACCAAGAACCTGATGAATATTAATTAATTGGCATGTTTATTTATATTCAACCGACAAAATAATCTTCTGCTATTGAAAAAGTTCATAAAAAATCTGAAACAGAAAAAAAGATCCCAATGTTTCTAATGGACTTAAAGGGAACCTACCTTACATTGTCAACAGCAATTCTACCCCTTTCCATCATATCCACCAATCTGCCGGGAGTTGCCACCAGCAAATGACAACCTCTGCTCAAGTCACGGATTTGTTCACCAATGTCAGCTCCTCCATACACGACACACGGACGAATGTGAGAACGATAAGCAAACTGGAGAAACATCATTTGAAAATTAATTCTTGGTTATTTCTAAGATAACTGCCATAAAATATTAAAAAAAAATAGAGTGAACTATGAAAAGAGCAAGAAAATGTGACCTTCCTAGCTTCATCGTATATTTGTGATGCCAGCTCTCTTGTTGGAGCAAGTACCAGAGCAATGGGAAATTGACGATCATTCTTAAATCTTCCCACCTGAATTTATTAAACATCAACAAAGTCAGCAATTTTATAAAAATGTGTTCGATTCAAAACTTGATATTCCTGTTGAAATGAAAAAATTTATAAGAGTAAAAAAAAATACACTAGTTCAACATAATTAAACATGCAGTTACCAGAGAAGCATAAGTACACTTAGCAATCAAAGAAACAAAAAATTGAGTACACTACAGATATACATTATTCTTACAAACTGTTCATTCGTGTAAACAGAACACTGAAAATTGCAAAAAATAGGTAACAATTTACCTGACCACGAACATACATTTGATACCAAATGTAAAATATGATGCAAAGAGAGT
The DNA here is from genome assembly GCF_000326865.2 of Helobdella robusta. Taxonomy (NCBI): domain Eukaryota; kingdom Metazoa; phylum Annelida; class Clitellata; order Rhynchobdellida; family Glossiphoniidae; genus Helobdella; species Helobdella robusta. Next base: position 5,860,439 of record NW_008703570.1, on the reverse strand, counting down.
TTACAGAAGTGTGAAGGAAAAAAGATCAAAAGCAAAAAGTTAGAAAATTACGATAAATAACAGCATGCATTTACAATGTTATAAATTAATATAAAATTATTATTTTAGAGAATAATCTAATGAATTCTAAGAGGGATAGTTTGATGGGTAAGCGACCTGCGGCTGTTGCCTTGGAGGGGGAGGTCCTCCACTGTATATCTGACTCAATATGGGCACCAAGAAAGCTGCTGTCTTGCCAGATCCTGCTCGCGTTAAAAAATATTTTTATAAACTGAAATTGATCCTACATATGTGATATAAAATAATAAAGTTTCAACTATTTAACAACATTTATAACTGGCTACTCAGAATCATTAAAATAACGTTTAGGAATAATTTGACTTCAAGATTGCTGCTTGGAAAAGTCAATGAGTGTTATAGCACTAAACTTCTTACCATTTAATAACAACCATTGTGAATATTAAATTTCAGTGATTTGTTTTTACAAAAATAATTAAGCATGAAATGTTGTAAACGAACTGACTGAATATGTAAACATGTGATTGATATACAATAAATTTTAATAATTATTTTCCAAGGAAATCTTTTATTAATTCTTTCAAAGACAAACACTAAATTTTGTAACCAGTAGATCTGTAGAGTGTGGATGAATATTATAAAAGATGTACAAAACCTGTTTGAGCACAGGCCATTAGATCCCTTTTATTCAAAACAACTGGAATAGAATATTTCTGAACAGGAGTAGGCCTATCGTACTTGCACAGTGAAATGTTGTACTCTATTATCTCACCCATTTCGATCTCTGAGAACTGATAATTTCAATTATTTTAATAGTAAGCTTTATTAGATTTCACCACCCTAAAACATAAAAAGTGTGGTAATTGAAAAAAACTGTTGAGTCCTTTTGAGAAAAATTTGAAAACCAACTTAAGATATGCAAATAAAAGCAGCTGATAAAACATCATTGAAATAAGTATTGAAAAATTTGTTCATAAACATAAGTGCTTGAAGATTATCATTAAATAGTTAACTAACAGAGTTGATGGGATTGGGGCAGTCACGACCTGTGGCTTCAACAGGGATGTCCTCATACTTGTCAAAGTTGATGCCCGTGTTGCAGCTGCCAAACAACTCACTGAATCCAGTAAATAAGGTGAAAATAAATTGAAGTCCAAAAATGTTGTCACGTCTAAATAATGCCAACATACTTCTCAATTTTTTCATTTCTCTTGAGCGGCTTGGACCAATCAGCGTTGGAATCCTCGTCATACCTGTTCCATTTACCTCCTCCATGTCTGTTTCCACCTGCACCGCCACCTCCACCCCACCGACGATTTCCTCCATCATTTGCACTTTCAGACGTCAAAGTGTCCCATCTACTTTTGCTCGTATCATCTCTGTTTGAGTTGTAATTCCCACGAGAACCTCGGTTCTCCTCATAACTTAAAAAAAGTCGAACGTTTATTTATTTGTTATTGTCAATAAAAAAAGGTTGTAAATATTATAACAATAAAAGGTTAACGAAATTAAAACCTGAAGAACCTGGAATCATTTCTATCATTCCATCTCCTGTTAGGACCACCACCCTGATCTCTGTTGTTTGTTGATCTGGAAATGTAATTGTTGCCATTGTTCGCTCCGTCACCATCGTATGAACCTCCTCTATAACCTCTGCAAAGATATTTTCAGGATATTTGCAAAATTTGAAGTCAGAACAATTTTTTGCAAACGAAATAAACTCTACAAATAAACAATCTACATAATATCCAGAGTTTGTTTGAAGACCTGTTCAAATTTTGACTAGAATATCCTCCTGGTCGTCTGTTGCAATCTGATTCCTCAATGTGAGAGTTGCTTCTTTTGAAATTTAAATCGCCACTATAATCTGCTTTTTGGAAATTTAGTCAAGATATCATACAACACGATACAAACACTAAACATGATTTTATGCATAAACACCACTTGAATAACTGTATTAAAATATTCTGTCAAACAAGGCAGAACTGAGATAGCCTACTTTTAAGATCACACAATATTCATGATGAAAGGATGCATCATATATTTTATCACTCAATAGTTTTGCAAAAGTGTAAAAAAAATGTAACTAAAAACAACAATGCTAATACAACCTTTGCCTTTTGGGCCATTACTTGCATCAGAAGAATTGGAATCAGGTTTTGATTCTGCAAGCGGTTGTTTGCTGCTTGTTTGATTTCTCAAGTGTGGTGGAACGTACTTTACACCTGCGTCATTACAAAATCAGTCAATCAAAAATACACAATACAACCGGGAGGATATTCTGATAAAAATTTTACCATGGTCCCTTATGACATCATTTATAAAATACAGTGACATTTAGTATTTATTTAATAATTATATAGTCCACAAAAACACTATTTTGATGATTTAGCTACAGAGAAGATTTGCTCAAAAAATTTTCCATTTGAAAACTTTCGCCTAACAAGTATTACTTAAAAAACGGTATTCTTTTTGCTAGAAATTTTTTAAAATTTCAATTCCTTTTAATTCAAGTAGCACAAGCTCAAAAAATTTTCTTGTTTCAAATTAATGTATCTGTCAAATTTAACGAAGTTTATACATATGTCAAGTACCTAAGATATGGCACTAACAAAATGAATTTTCTACATCCTTCAAATTATAAATAACTTGCTGATGAATGCATCAGTTTGAAATTATCTCTGTTCATTTATGTAAGAACAGAAAGAAAACCATTTTTTTTCAAAATTTTCATATCTTATAACATTTTCAAAGTAATCTGATCTGGAGTTACTTTTTAATTAATTTTGCAATATGTTTAATGTTTCTAAATTTCCAAAATTTAATTTCAATTTCCCGCAAGCCATTTTGGTGTATTGACTTTGTGTTTATACCATGATTTCTAATTTGGTCTTAATTTATTCATAAATATATTCTGATTTTATAAAAATATCTCTATAAACTTATCAATAAATCCATCATATATGTTTCAAAATTTCAAATCAAACTTATGAACTAAATAAATAAGAGTAAAGATTCTGAATTATTTCAATATAAAAAAATTTAATATGCAAATATAAAAAAATGTTTATTGATGATTCCAGTTAATTACTGATTGCATAGAAACTTGTTCTAGTTTTATTATTCTGGAAAAAACTTACGCCTTGCTATTCAATTAGTCTTATGACTGTGTAAATAGTGCATTTTGGGACTCATAGTTTGCACCCAAGAAGATTAAAATTGTTAAGCATTCACCAATACAACATGACCAGGATAGTCTCATTCTCACCTGATACACAGCATGTAATATACTTTTAACAAAGCTTATATTGTTGAAAAGAACAAAAACCAATTTTCAAAACTCCAAGTAAGTCCTATAAGTAATTATTTGCTATTCAACTATTTGCATTCAAATTGACAGTCATCTTGAGGTTATTAACAGTACAGTACTATACAACAAAACTTAATATTATCAAGATAACATAAAACAAAGCAGGAAGAGAAAATAAAGCACAGGCCTAAGAGTGAACTTGAAGTATAATTTAAACAAAAAAGTTGTAAAAAAAAATTTTAATTTTAGTTACTTCAAAATTTTTATAATTTTTTGTACAAACACTCAAAACTTTTACAATAATTGATAAAATTTTAATTTTAACCCTTGGAGGGCAATGGATAAAAAAAACTTCGTTGGCCCCAGATTTAAAACATAAACAAAGATTGATTTCAGAAACATTTATTGCTTATTTTTATTCACTAAAACTTGTTACACTTAAAAACATATCATACTACAAAATGTCAAGAAACTACATAGAAATCGTAAAGGAATCACTGCTGGCCGATTCAATAATATTGTCATCCTCATTTAGGTTTTTATCCAACGCTTCGCTGGTACTGTATAATCGCTTAGCCATCTTCACACCAAATAATAAAACAATAATGTGTTGTTAAAATTTGGCTCAATTGCCGGTGTATTTTGTTTACTTCACAAAAATGATTGGTAAATCTATACTGCAAAATGGAGTTATGCTGTAGATGTTAAAGCAGTGTTATAGCAGTTGGTAAAAATTTTGGTTTTTGGAACATATTTGGCCAAGAGGGGTGCAAGTACACCCCATTAAAATTTTTTGCTTCCATTTTATCACTAATCAGTCAATTTATCTTTACTATTACATGTCGGCGTCTGAATTTTCCTTGTGATAAATTACAGGAAATTAAAGGCTTTTGCGGCTACTAGTTTCATTTCCCCATCGATTTTTTTATATGTGGAGTGCACCAGCACCCCGCATAGCCCTCCAAGGGTTAATTTAAAACAATATCATTATATTATATTATACAACAACTAATTATATTTATTATAAATAATATTATATAAAATTATTAAGTTTTAATAAAAACTGTTTTAAATTGATATAAAATTATAATATAAATAAATAAATACAATAAAAATATAGGTTAACTTTATTTTCTTGTGCTTAACACACTGATTTATTTTAATAACCAAATGTGAACACAGAATACTATAGTATTGTGTCAAAAAGAAAAATATATATAACATAATAATTTAAAATAATAAAAATTTAATATTTTTGAAATCATTAAGACTGATCAAAGAAACCAATGAATAAAAAAAAAGAAAATGAATTTGAAAAGAAAATGAAATTAAATATTAAATTAAAATGATATTAAAATTAATTATTAAAACAGACATTTACCTGGCTCTTGTCTTCCCCTATTTTCAGAAGACTTCAAGTCCAAACCAGCGACCTGCAATGATTATTGGGGCCGTTAAAATTAAAAGGTTGGCGAATATGAATTGTAGACCTGGGTCATGGAGGAAAATAAAAAATGTGGCACACAACAGTCAGGTGTGGCTTTTTACTAAGTCAATGCAATCAAAAAATTGAAATCAAAATTAGTAAACCTGCTGCTCTAGACTTTTGCCATCTTTGTTAAAATCAATAGGCATATTACAACAAGCAAGAAATTTATGATCTTCACTTCAGCTTTTGCCAAATAAACAAAACAAAATGGACAGCGTAATAATAGGAATGCACTTTTAACCGTAGATGTAGAAACTAGTAATTTTTTTATCTATGCTTTTAACCAAAAGCATTTATAGATATATTTATATAAAATAATTGTAGAATAATATATATATATATATATATATATTTATCAACCTTAGTACCCATAATATATATATATATATATATATATACAATATTCTATAAATTCTACCGAATGTTTGGCGTTAATATTTACAATATTCTATAAATTCTACCGAATGTTTGGCGTTAATATGTTTGTAGTTCGAACTATATATATATATATTTATATATATACAACTTTTTTCATAACGTTGAAGTTGAACTGCGAGCATGGATATATATATCCATGACTGCGAGTAATAATTGCTCGAATAGGAAAGAATGATTTTTTGTTTTTGGTTTTACAGAATCTTACATTCTTTCGTTACCTCAAGTGAAACGTATATAATTTACTGAGAAAAATGCATTTAGTATTAACCTAGAATCACTGGCGTACCGAGGGGGGGCGAGGGGGGCGGATCGCCCCGGGCCTCCGATTTGGAGAGGGCCTCCAAAAAGCCAATTACGAAAATTTTTAAATAATTTATTTATTTAGTAAGTGTATAGACGTGATTTTGTGTTTTGATTTTTTAATATATTTATTTATAAATAATCTGTAGTAATGCATATACTTAGTTAGAATAAACGCTTTTTTTAAATCCTGACCGAATTGGTAATCTACGTCTATTTTTAGTCGGACATTGACATCATTATGCTTGAATGTGATTAGTTGATATAGTTTTTGGACGAGTCGGCTTTTTCAAACTTTTTTTGTTGTCTGTTCCGTTTGGTTTATTAGAGTGAGTTTTAAATTTTATTTATATATCAATCAATCTCTTCTTTAATAAGTTTAAATATAACTACTATCTTTCAGGTAAGAAAAACAGAAAATATACTTTCACCCACCGGTACTGACTCACTAGTTTAAATCTAAGGTACAAAAAGTGTTGATAGGTATAAAGACGGATATCTGTTCTCCTTGGTTTATGTGACTGATGTTACACCATTTTTTTCACTTAATTTTTAAAATTATATTTTAAGTCCTGAAGTTAAAATAAATTATTAGAATTAAAACACTATCAACTTTTAGATAGATACGTGATCATGAAGAGACATCATCCAAGTGGAGCACAAAAACGAAAAATTTCGAAAAGTAGAAGGGAAGAAACCGAAGCTCTGCCTGGATCAATGCTTAAATTTGTTAACCAAGTTGCCAAACCAGAATCCATTATTGCTAGTTCATCAAGACAGCAGACTGATTTAGATACAACCGTAGAATCTGACCAAGGAAAAACAACCACCGAAACTCAAACGTCAAACCAACAATGCGAGGATGAAATCAATTTTTCTAGTGAAAATGATATTTTTTTAAATTGTGATGTGGGAAATTGGACAATTCCTTTATCAGATAACATCAGAATCAGTATAGTAAAACTAAAGAGTGAATATTTCCAGAACAAAAATGGTCCATTTAGAGGGGTTCAAAGAGTAGGTTAGCAAACAAAGGGTCAAACTCGACAGTTGACAAAGCATTGGTTCTACAAGCATCTTCCAAATGGTGAAAAAGTTCTCAGAAAGTGGATGGTTTATTCTCCTTACAAAAAATGTTTATTTTGCTTTTGTTGTCGACTTTTTGCTGCTTGTGATAAAGAAAGTAATAATTTTTCAAAATTTGTTACAGGGTTTAATAATTGGAAACTAAACCCTAAGATTTCACATCACGAAAATTCTGAAATTCACTTTAACAATCATGAAAAATGGAAAACATTAGAACTAAGTTTGAATCTTAATAAAACCATTGATGCCGTTCATCAAGAAAATCGAGAACTGGAAACTAAAAAATTGAATGACATTTTACACCGCTTATTGGATGTCACCACGTTTCTAGCAAAACAAAATTTACCTTTTCGAGGCCACAGAGAAGATGACTTTTCTAACAACAAAGGCAATATCTTAGAGTTAGTTGAATTAATTTCACACTACGACCCTGTCTTAAAAGAACATTTAGTGAGGGTCCAACATAGCAAGGCAGGAAACACGATTTCATATCTTTCCCCTAAAATTCAGAATGAATTTATTTCTATGTTGGGAGATACTGTGAAACAGAAAATTATTGATGATGTAAAGCAAGCAAAGTATTACGGGATAATGTTTGATTCAACACCTGATATATCTCACCAAGACCAATTAAGTGAGATTATTAGATATGTTCATATAAAAAACAAAAATGTAGAGGTAAGAGAATCATTTTTAGGATTTTTTCCTCTTGCCAGATAGAAGGCTATTGATATCACACAAAGAATTGTAAATATTATTGATGAAGAGGGTTTGGACATAAACCTATGTCGAAGCCAAGGTTATGACAATGCTTTGGTAATGTCAGGTGTTCATTCTGGGGTACAAGCCAGGATCCATCAAATAAATCAGAAAATTTTATTTGTACCTTGTTCTAATCATTCACTTAACTTGAGCGTGGTTCACGCATTTGGAAGCAATCCAACTTGTGTAACGTTTTTTGGAACAATTGAAAGCATTTACAACTTCTTTTCTTCATCAACTCATAGATGGAATATATTGTCAGAAATAGTCGGGATCACTGCAAAAAGGCTAGCAGGAACCAGGTGGAGTGAGCAATATCATGCGGTGAAACCTGTAATGAATCATTTCAGCAAGTTGGTACAGGCTTTAGAAAAATTATGTGATCCATCAGAAAATGTAGATACGAGAGGTTCAGCTCAAATTTAATGAAAAATATTCAAGATTTCAAATTTCTTGCTTATCTTCATTTCTGGAGCAGTACTCTTGAGGAAGTCAATCATTCTCAAAAATACTTGCAAACAGAAGAAATTGGTTTAGATAAAACCATTGAAAAATTAGATACCTTAAAACTTTTTCTGCATGAGAGTCGCGATGAATTGGTTGAAAATGCATTGATATTTTCTACAAAAATTTGTGAAAAAATGGGAATAGCTACAGAAAAATTGGGTCGAAAAAGTCAAAGAAAGCTTATGCCTGAAGAAGAAAGTAAAGATGAAGCTTTAACGTTGAAACAGGAATTGAGACGATCAACGATCAATTTTTATCAAGATCTTAGAAAAAGGATAGAATCAATGCAAAATGTATGTGTAAAATTTGCAGCCATTCAATCATCACATCTTATTGGAATGGAGATAGAAGAACTTTCAAAGCTGATACCAAATCTGACAGAAACATTTGATGAACTAGAAAAAAATGAAATGATACCCGAAATTAAACGATTAAGACGTCATCTTCAAGCAGGGAAAATTGAGAAAGATGATGTTAAAAAATGGTCTGTACTAAAAATCAAATCAAATCAAATCACTTTTATTCAATCAAACAAAACAAAAGCATGAATGATTCGGAGACCAAAAAAAGAAAATTAATTCTTGTGGGCTCGGCCACCGTGCAGCTCAAAATTGCTTCTCAATGATAAAATAAAATTGTCAATAGGAGAAAATGTATCAATGTTAATGAAATATGTACACACTTATATACATATATATACATATACATTATTATCCTTGAAAAACAGAACTTTTCGTAATTAAAAAATTTTTCAGTTTATTTTTAAAAAGATGCAAAGTGTTACAATCTTTAATTTCTTGTGGAATCGTCTCCCATATTCCTGGGCCGGTATGTTTCAAACTCATGCAGAGTACTTTAATTCTGGCTGGTGGAGCATAGAAAAGTGGCGTGTGGCGTGTTGTTCTTGCTTGAATGGAAGTTCCAAAAGTGAAAAAGTTTCTAAAAAATGCCGGCAATTGCTGACGTAGAAATCTAAAAATGAATGTTGCAACGTGGTAGATGAACAAGTTTTTGATGTTGAGTATTTTCATCTCGAGATAATATTCACTTGTGTGACAATGAGGATGAAGATTTTTAAATATTCTGATGAATCGGTTTTGGCATTTTGTTAACTGTTTTAGATGAATGTCAGGACTGTTTCCCCAAATTACGTTGCAGTAGATGAGGTGAGGAAAGATTAATGAATAATACAGGTCAATTAGAGTAGGTTTATTTAATTTATTTTAATTTGCT
>NW_008703570.1:5631088-5849390 GCF_000326865.2 Helobdella robusta | reverse complement strand
TTCATTGCTATTNTTAGTTGAAACAACATTTGCCGACAGGTCATTGACAACATTTGCCGACGGATCATTGAAACACCATTCGCGGACGATGATTTGGTCTGGCCAGTTTTCTGCATTCATGAACTCAGCTGAGTCTGTTTCATAAATACAAACTCTGAATGCAGCGCTTGTCTGTTGAACATCGATTTTGTCAGAGTTCGTGTTTTGTGTGTTGATCGATGTTGTAGCTTGCTTTGAGCGGCGATTAAAAGTTGAGTTTATGATTGCTGAGCAACCAAGCACCTCAATTTTCAATCTTCATTTGAAATGTTAACAAAAATGTTAACCTATATAATAGAAATTGATTTACACGAGTCAGTTCCAAACTTATATTTAGCTTTAAAGATTTTTTTGACAGTGTGCATTTCAATTTCTTCTTGCGAAAGAAGCTTTTCAAAATTGAAGCTGATTAAAAGTTATCTTCGTTCGACAATGAGTCAAGCAAGACTTAATGGCTTAGCAATCCTATCAATTGAAAACACGGTGGCGAGAAATATTAACTTTGATGAAACAATACAAATATTTTCTGATGCAAAATCTCGTAAAAAACAGTTTTAATATATTTTTCGATTAGCTGAATCAAAATTTTGTGGCATATGTGTACTGACATGTGTAAATGTTTTGTATCTATGTATATTGCATTTTTGTAAAACATAAAATATAAAAACATTTTTCATTTATTTTCTGCATCATCAGCCAATTAAAAAAATGAAAAAAAGAATAAGTGCCTTATCCTTTTCTGGACATCGGCTACCATCAATTTCCACAAAATATGGACTGTGGTTAGTTTTTGTCGATGAATTTCTTGGCAGAGGTATAGACATATGTTACCATTTCTTTTTGCCATTGCATCAAATAAGCGACCATATGATGGTCTTTGGGATGAACAGCATGGTATGCTTTCGAACTCGATGACACTGACTTCAACGACCAAGCAGATAATCATTACATCCACCATATAATATCTATGTATATGTAATACATATTATTTATTTATGAAAGGCATCACAAATATTTCCGCCCCGGGCCTCAAAGGCCCTAGGAACGCCACTGCCTAGAATTCTTTGAAAGCTTATTCAGGCCATGTATCTCATGACCGTTATCGCAAATATTTTTTGTTCCAACATCTTGTTGGCTCACAAAATTTTTATGTTTCAAATTAATATTTCAGTCAAACTTTTATCGTAGCTTGCATATTTGTTGAAATAAGTTGTATACTAGTTGTTAATTTCCATTATTTTGGAGGTTCTACAAGTCTTGAATGTTACATTGTCTTCATTCACTCCCGAAATCAACACTTGTAGTTAATCAGTTTTACGACCAATGACATACAGTGCAGAAAGGAAATTGACGGCAAAGCTATTGCACGAAGAATATACGGAATATTAAATGAAATTTGGAACAATTTGACTAGTTCGTGATTCTACATCCCATAACCAGCGATACCAACATGAAAATAATTATCCCTCTAGAGATGTTCTCACCGGAGAAAGAAATTATAAAAAGTAATATTTGAAACATGCATGTTAAAAATGTAAAAACAATTAATAGAAACAGAAAAATGTTGGCTATCAGTACAAGAAAGGTGACGAAAAACGAGGTCATAAAACCCCGACATAGGTAGGAAACAAAAAAGCAGATGTGAAAAGGTCAAAAAAATTGACTTTAGGTTTATTTGCAAATGAACTAAAGCTGGAAAAGTCGAAAGACCTCTCGATAAACGGATGATGGCTAAGTATAATGGTTAATGGCTGTAGCACAGTAGTAAGGATGGATGACCTTATCGCCAAAGAAAGGGATGGGCAAGTAATAACGGTGGCCAGAGATAAAGAAAAAATTTCAAAATCGACAAAACAGCTGAAAACCGTCATACTAAACGGTAGGCCTTTAAAGTTAAATATGAACCACTGATTGATAGACGTAAATTATATCACAGCACATCCCATGCTTTATATGCGTTACATAAGCCTATATTACGTATAATTCAGGCGGGATCTCAATCAAATATCAAATTAAATTTGTAACAACCCTCATTTTACGCTCTACCCCTCCATACCTATACTCATTTTACAACTGGAAAGTTTGAGCTAAAAAAATCAGACATAGAATGCAATAAAGATATAATTATTAAAAAATGTCAGCAATTTCAACAAAATTTGACAAAAAAACGTTCAAAAAAATACTTACTATTAAAATTATTAAAAACTATGAACAATTTCAACTGTAATACAATTATAATACAAATATTAATTTTATTTGTCACTAATCGACATAACATTTTTATATAAATAATTAGCGGAATATTTCAATAACAAAAATGCTAAAAGGTCAAAACAATTTGTAAACAAGTAAAAAAAAACTCAGTTTTAAAATGAATAAGAATAAAAAAAATAGTTTTCAACAACAACTAAAGTCCAAAAGTTTAACGGTTTTATCATAGGAGCCTGACACGATCATATCCTCATTGAACTGCAAACACGTCACCCCATCCGTGTGGTTTTTTAGTGTAACCAAACGCTTGCCTGTTTCTAAACTCCAAACCTGCAAACGAGAAAAACTTATGCAAGAAAACTTGGTAGTGAGAAATCGAGATAATATGTACTTTAATTGTTTTGTCATCTGATGCACTAACTACTCTGCTTTTATCGACCTGAAGACACCTGCATCAATTTATTAAAAAATTGAGTGATGAGTATCCATCTGCATACATTTATTATGCTAAGTGTTGAAATTGCCAGTGTTTGAACAACATAAAAAGCGCCAAACGGTAAGTTTGTCCCAATAAATAATAACTTTATAAAAAAAAAATTTCACAACCTGATGACCCTTGTGTGGCCTTCAGACGCCATCCAATCGATGACCTTCACACAACTGGCAGACCTCAAGTCCCAGTATCTGAGTGTGCAGTCGAGTGAACCGCTGACGATTTTGTTATTAACAAACTGCAGACAGCTCACAGCATCCAAATGTCCAGTCAGTGATTGAATGCAAGTCATTGTGCTTGTTGACCACACCTACAATTTATACAATTTTCAACAAACTCATCACAAATTTTGATGTAAACACAACATAATCATTTAACCTTACTCTTTCTACCCTTAAAATCTTACCGAAACTGTAAGCCTAATCAACAGAACACAAGTAGATGAAGATAATAATTCATTAAAAGAGTACCACCTTTATTTTAATATATTATTAATCAGATTTTGAGAAATGCAGACAACATAGCATACCAACTACAGACGACAACAGACAAATCAAACTATTGGCTGATCTCACGAACATGCTTCCACATACAAATATCAATGGTACGACCACAAAAACAGTTTAAACAACTAGAGTGACGGGCATATATGTATGTATATTTTTCCTCGCTAAATTTCATGAAATGCTCATGTTGTGGAGTATTTGAGCCACGTTTTTAGAGGTTTTCAATGAAATTCATTATGCAAATATATAGTCTAGAGAGCTCCATACAATCGTATATACATACACACAAACGAAAGAACAAATATGATACACGGCGTACATAATGGAACCTTCACCTTTATTGTTGAATCACTTGAGCCTGATATGATTCTGTCCTGATCAAAATAAATGCATAACACCGCCCCTTCATGGCCTCTGTGTAATGTTCAAGTATCAATGTTATATTCAAGTACTAATGTAACGTTCAAGTATCAATGTAATGTTTCAATATTAATGTAATGTTTAAGTATCAATGTAATGTAATGTTTAAGTAGCAATGTAATGTAATGTTCAAGTATCAATGTAATGTTCAAGTATCAATGTAATGTTTCAATATTAATGTAATGTTCAAGTATCAATGTAACGTTTCAATAATGTAATTTTTCAATATTAATGTAATATTTAAGTATCAATGTAATGTAATGTTTAAGTAGCAATGTAATGTAATGTTTAAGTAGCAATGTAATGTAATGTTTAAGAAGCATTGTAATGTAATATTTAAGAAGCAATGTAACGAAATGTTCATGTATCAATGTAATGTTCAAGTATCAATGTAATGTTCAAGTATCAATGTAATGTTTCAATATTAATGTAATGTTCAAGTATCAATATAATGAAATGTTCAAGTATCAATGTAATGTAATGTTTAATGTAATGAAATGTTCAAGTATCAATGTAACGTTTGAAGAATCGATGTAATGTTTCAGTTTGATTATTAATGGGGATGTAATCTAACGAGGTTTTATACCGGATTTGAGACTAGTGTAGGCAAGCTAATGAAACCGTAGCCACAACCGCAAGCTGTAAGTTTATAACATGCAACTGATTATGAAAAATAACCGACTTCAGCCTCTCAAAATACTTAGACTCTGATTAAAAATTTCCGGCTTCGAATTCCGGTTCTGGATTTTGACTCCCAAAAATTTTTTCAACCTTTGCATCATAATTTTACTTCAATATCATCACTATTAAATGAAAAGTACTTTAAACACACTTAAAATCATTCAATGCAGTTTTTTTCTTAGTAAGATTACTTTATATTTATGTTTCAAAACACAATGAAAGAAAATTATGTGATTTTATTCCCATTATTAACATTTATTTTCAGTATCAATGCCGATTGCATATCGCTACACATATTTACCTTCTAAAAACACGATCTTAAAAAAATATTTTCAGAACAAACAATAAAAAAAGATTTCATTTTCTTAACTCCTCCCGAAGACAGATGAAAAATATCAAAAAACTACTCAAAAATTCCGACCATGACTCCGACTCAAGCTCCTCTAAAAATTCTGACTCTGTAAATAACCTTAATTGATGAAAAAAACTTAAAAACTCACCCCATGCTTAATTTTGTTTTATTACAATACAAATTATAAGCAGAAGTATTTACAAACAAACCTCAAGGTGTTTTCGCATGCTCCATTTTTAATGTTCCAAATCTTTATCGTTTTGTCGTACGACCCGCTTATCACTTTTGTGTCATCTGCCTGCAAAGAATTTACAACTAATACATACAAACACACAACCGAAACCTGATCAACTATGAAATCACACAAATAAACAACAATACCTCATAAATTTCAAGTTTACTAACGAAAATTACGAACACAACATCACTGAAAGCATATTTTGTGGATAAAAGTATTTTAACTTTTTGAAACATTGCTTAACAAAGTTGAAATGCAATGTTTGGCGTCAGAATTTACATTATAACGAATACTCAATAAAACAATTCTATCTAGATTGAATCCATTTTTAATGAAGTGTCTTATATTTAATTATAAATTTGATATTTTTTGTCGGTATTATTTTTAAAATAACCCGAATATTAATAATTTATTCTCAAGCGAGCATGCCCCAGTGAGGTCCGTGTTAAATGTTTCCAGTCGTCTGGAAAATTTTCCACGTTATTGTTGCACCATTATAATAATAATAATCCCATAATTGTCAATATGTTATCATTAAGTAATCATTTGATCATATTAAATTGCATTGTATATATAATTATGGTTAATGCCTTGAATGAAAAATGTCTAGACAGCCATTTAATTTTATTAAAATGTTTGAAAGAAATAGACTTCATTTTCGAAAGTTTCAAAAATTAATGCTCTTAAATTTGTTTTACAAACATGACTTGTTTATCATCCAGATTTTAATCATTATCCTGTACCAAATAAATCAAATGACTCACTTTGGCGTCAACTAAACTTGAGCGCTAATGTTTTTCAATATGAAGTGACGACAACATGAAATTAAAACATTGAAAAAGTTTCAAACAAGTATTTCAGATCAGTAATTATTTCAAAGTACTTTGAACTTTCCCACGAATCAAATTGAACTCAAGAAACGAAAGACTATGATGAAAAAATAAACAAAATGAACAAAAACGAACAAGTGAGCTAACTTTTAAACACCTGACTGTATCTGTGTGTCCAATCATAGTAACTTTACACGCAATGCTGGCCCAATTCTTCTTCAAAGATAGGTCCCACACCTGATTTGATGTTGAAAAAAGAACGATTGAATAATCCATAATCAAAATTTTATTCCATTGGTGTCATATATCGATAATAATCCATCATTTCAAACTTTAAGAAAATAGAATTCTACCTTTTGGAATTGTGATCACGTCAGTTACCAACAAAATTAACTATCCAAAAGTCAATCATTTAAAATTAGGCATGCGTAGATTTGCGTTTATGACTCGTTTGTAGATATAAAGAAGAAAGCAACGCTTTAATGAGAACAAATCTAATTATACCGATTTTTAAATTTTCAAGTTTGAATTTAGTTGGTGAAAGGTTTGTGTTATGGAATAAAGATATAACTTTTAGATTAAAAGTTAAACTGCCGAATCAACAGATGATTAAATGGTTGAAGTGTTTGATGAACTGAAAGTGTCTGAACGGTGATAAACTGGCAAGAAAGATTTCAATGGTTGAAGATAAAAATCAAGAGTTAGTGTTTGAGTAAGTTGGGTGGTCGATGATTAAAAAATATGATGGTTAATTAATAAAACATTCATAGTCTGACGACATTGATTTCAACAATGAATGATGAAATGATGATGAGTAGCAATTTATAAAACCACCTTTATCGTTAGATCAGCCGACCCGCTGACCAGCCTGCTGTGATCCAGGTGCAAGCATCTTACTTTACCTTTAGTTGAAAAACGGGCAATTAAAAGCACGAATAATTAATTATTCGTAATACGATCCCTCCTCATGCTTCAAAAATATTTGTTCTACACATTTCTTTGTATAATTCTGTTAATCAAATGTTGATACCTAACATTAGTTAGCTCGTAAAACCCATTCGCGCAATCTTACATCAATCTCCCTGAAAAACATTACTAAACATATCAAAATACACTCAACAAATGTATTCCTTTCAACTTAACTCAGACGCGTATGAGTTCACTTTGTAACTTCAACAATTTTATTTCTAAGCGATTTGGAAACATGAGTCAAACTCTACTTTGTAGTTTAATTGTTTTTTTGTAATTCATCTCTTAAAATTAAAGATGTGGGCTATCAAATTAATAAATAAGGCAAACAACTATTACGCATATATTAAATTATTTCTCGTAATAAATAAGATTGTTCTTTCAAAAATATTTTCGGTAGTTACAGCAGTAAATTTCGCGTCAACAACATTAAGACGAATTCTGTTTCGTTCAATTAATTCCATGTCAGATACATTACAACAACTTTTCCATTTTTGCACACCCACTCTCACATCATGATGAGTTTCATCATCAAATTTTCGGCTTTCCATCAATAGTTATTGTTATTTCTCACATTACTGCTATTTACCTAAAACAACTCTGAAACTAATCATAACTTGTACAATTCAGCTCAACATTAATCTCCACACAAAGCAAATGCTTCGACAAAGTGTCTGTCAGAGCCGAAGTTGGAAATTTGTGCAGGAGTAAAAGTCGAAATTCGATTTGCAAATAAATACGATTTATAATTACCAGGCTAGCCTACTAATAAAATCAAAAGTCACCATAACAGAAACTGACTTCAAGTATCCCTACAGTTACCGCATTTAAATAGTTTTGAAACACAAATCAATTTTTCTATAACTGAATGCAAGGAAAAATATAAAACAATTAAAAAATTATAAATGATAGAAGAGCAACACCTGAGTGGCCAACCAGCGTTTGAACAGCCCAAGAGCTGTTGGTTCTTATGTTCCATACCTGAAGAATTATACATATCGTTTATTTAGTTTTTTTTATACAAGGCAAATGATAACCATACAATAGAAGGTGCACCATTTATTATGATATTAACGAGGTATGTTATAGACGTTATAAAACATCAAAACATTAAAATATAGTTATAAATAAACTAATAATAAAATAATTATTTGGTTCATTTATGCCAGGTTTCAAAAAAGTGTATACATCTGGGTTACAAACAAATTTAAATTAGGTTAGTAGAAAAAACCATATAACGCTTTTTCAACGAGCGTATATTAAAAGAGCAACTTTGATAATGCTTCTTGAATGAACAGAATAAGTCAGATAAGATGAGTATTTGATTGATTCTACGATGAATCATAATAGTCATGCAAAGCCAACATCTACCTATTTGTATTAAAATCTAGCCAAACATTTCCAATTTTCCAACCGACAATCATCTGAGAAAGATTTATAACGTTAATGCAATAGCTTAACTGCACCGTACAACTTTCATAGCTCTCTTTGACGAATTCCTGAATTTTTAGACTCAAAATTGCGTTATTCAAGAATCCTCATGTTATTCCATGTGACCTTTACTTCTCCCAATGTCATCCCATGTTATTCCATTTTTACGTGACTATTACTTTCATTAGTGGCTTAACTACCCCGGGTTCTTCCATCAAACGCGATCATCTTAGGTGTGTAAATCAACCCTGTTCTTACAAAAATTGAATTCACAGCCCTAGCATTTTTTTTAAAAATAACACCGGTTTTGGAAAAAAATATTTATTATAAGTTATGTGGAAAATTTATTTATATATTATTATAAGTTATGTGGAAAAAATCCCATTTCAAATGTCTCAAACAAATCTCAAATTTTTACAGAATTTTCATAAGAAATTTTCTTGGTAAGGGCTGTAACCTCAATGGTAAACTTCAGCAACTAAACCTTAATTGTGTTGTCAGACGATCCGCTGACAATCCTCGTATCATCAAACTGTAGACAAGACACACCTGTAAAACAATGTTAATGCTCAAGGTTGTCAAATTAATGTTAATTCACTTGTTGTTTATTTTACTCAATTCTTAAAAAAAATCTATTTTAATTATTTCAAACTAAGTAAGACGATCTTAATAAGAAATTGATGTATAAATAATTATTATTGAATGTTAAGTAACATTCAGCAAACATCAATCAACCCTTATTGACAAAAAAGTGTCTTAAAATTAGTTGATTTCAAAGAAATTGTACGAAACTGCAGGAAATACACTGAAATTTTCATAGCTCAACTAACCACTTTTATATACATCTAAACCCTTTCTGCCTTTTTATAAAACAAAAAGTTTGACAATTTCACAATTGACTTTCCCAATTGAATGCACAGTGCTTGCAACAGGCCACTTGGCTGTTATGATCATTCAAAGCATGAACACGTTCAAAGTAACTAACATATGGTCAAAACATATATACAAGAATATAGATCACAAAATTGAATGCAGTCACGTGATAAAAAAATTATGAACCTTGAGAATGACCTTCAAATGTCCTAACGTTGCACCTTCCCTTCAACCAGTTTAGCTGCAGTCTGTATTTTTCTATGTACAGCTTTTTCCACTTTATTTGAAATTATGGTAGTCAAGTTCAAAATGTAATCATGAAATTTTAATACAATTGATAACGATGGAAAAATGTACTGACATCAAAAGCTGAAGACTTGCACTCTTTAGAGAAATTAACATCATCCCATTGAAAGTTCCAACGTGAATCCCTGCATAACTTTCTCCACAAGTGTTGTCCATTGGTCAGCTGGTGCCATTTCTTATTGACCAATGATGACTTGCACAAACTGCCTGTTGTAATAATTGAAATAACAATTTTTTTTAAATTTTCTAAGAAAAAAAATTAATCTGTTAACAACATGAAGAACCTTGCATAGATAATGTTTAAATGATGCAAACCTGCGTCAAGATAAGATAAAATTTTTGATGAAACAATCTCAGGAAGGACAGTCAGTGGATCCTGACAGTTAGCAGGACAGCCCTGGTGCATCCTGTGAGACATGACCATTGACAGGAGGTGAAACTGGGATTGCTCACATTCATTCTGTCTCAAAACGGAAAATTGAACCACATAAATAAGAGATCATCCAATAATTTTTAAGCAGTAGCAAACAAATATCTTGCTTGTGACCAGATAAAATTTGTAAAATAATCTTGCTTGTGACCAGATAAAATTTGTAAAATACAAGTTGTGTTGAATGTGTTGAATTTTTGCATTTAGGAAGTAAAAAAGTTAGTAAAGTTTGGCTAACTTACAAAAATGAAAGATTTTTCAAATGGTAAACCAAATGAATGGACTATATTTATTTGATAAGCAAGCTTACATAATGACTGTTTCTGTAGAGCTTATTTATTAGTTATATGTCAGAGTTGTAGTTTTCTTACATTTTTTTTATGAAATAGAATTTTTAAATTATTTTTGTAATATATAATCAGGAAATCTATTGCCTTTTAAATGCCTTTATTCATTATAAAAGTTTGAAATAAAATCATTAAATTTGTTAATTTTTAAGATTTAATAAAACTAAATATGAGTCTAATAACATTCATCAATACGACTTGAAAATTCAGAAAGAAAGAATCTTCTTATTAAAATTTTTTTTTGTTAGAATCCTTTAATTTATTCTTGTTAATTTTAAAGTAAAGACTCAGTTCTGACATGTCAAATAAATTATATTTTATTCCCTCAACTAACTCGACCAAAAGTAATTTAAATAAAGTTAAATAAATAGCAATTTGCTTTAAAATTTTGAGCAGAGCTACAAATTAGAACATTTGTTTAATACGTTAAAAACATCAAAATGAACAAAATCTAACAATGAAATTTTTCAGAACAAGATTTTTCTGTTCATCATTGAATTCTTTGAACCATTGTTTTAAAAGCTGAAAATTGAAAATTTTATGTTTTAAAAAATATATTTATAGAATATTTTAGTTAAAAACTGAAACCAAGATATTAAAAATAATTAAGTTGAATAATTTAATTATAACATAATTTTTCATTACAAATCAATAATCTTTGCATAAATTCTTGGAATATTATGAATACAGGAATAAAAAGTTAAAAAAGCTTTGAAAATGATGCACAGGACTAGAAAAATTTAAAATAAGGTAAAAATTAAACCTTTAAAGTATCAGCATAGTTTATTTCACATAATATCTTTATTACAATTATATACAAAGTACACATTTTTTATGAATATTGCAATCATTGTTGTTGCAATCATTGCAATCTAAGTTGTGTTTACCTATTTAATAATTCTGAATGATTGAATTTAATTAAGATGACATTTGTATGTGATATTTAGTGTATATGACTATATGTATATGTGTTTAACTGTAAACTAAAAAGTGTAAATTAAATTTTTTTTAAACTAATTCTCTTACAATGCAATAAATAAACCTTAGCCCTGATTTAGTTCTGACTAAATTTTTGGTCAAAAATAGTGGAAAAACTAATTTATTTTATTATATTTCTATTTTATTCCTTAGCCTAAACTAAACGACTGAGTTTAGTTTAGAGTTTAGTTTAGTTAAGTAAGTGAGTGAAATCAAATCTAAAAACGGACTTGTTCACTTCACAGTAACAATTTAACATAGAAAGAGTAATAAATAATATTAATACTTAACATTAAATTAAAATGGAGAAGGTAGTAAAAGCTTATCTCATAAAAATTTACGGAGATAAAAATATTAATAAAAAAAACTAGAGCAAAAATTTTTAAAAACTAACACTAATTTTTTGTCTGAATTCTGTTGAAGACACTTTCCTTTTGAATAATGTTGGCAATCCAATTCCTTGACTTTGACTATTGTTTGCATCAAACACATTATTATTGTTTGAGTTATTTAACTTATTTTTCATTAAATTTTTAAAATTTTCTTTAAAAGTTTCAATCATTGTCTTTCTTTCCTTCAATGTTCAACTTACTTAATTTACCTATTTTTTGTCCTACTTCAATTTCAATGCAATTCAAATTCAACCAAATTAATATTAAATTATAAATAATATAATATTAATAATTTAGTTTAGTTAGTTTAGTAGTCTTTAGTAGTGTTTAGTAGTGATTAGTCTTAAAAGTTAGGTTAGTTTTACCTAGTAACTAGAATCTAGTTGATAATTTTTTCTATTAATTATAATTGGAAAAAATTTATCTTTTTGTAACTTTAAAATTATAAACCAAACAATCCAATTTACTCGGTGCGTGATGAAGAAAATTTGATTTTAATAGAATGAAACATTGATATTGCCAAATTGAGTTGAATTAAATTAAATATTTTAAATTAACAATCAATTTTAAAAGTGCATTGCATTTTTTGGCAGAAACTATTTAATTATAGGCGCATACTTATAAGTTATTGCAGACCATTGAAACACAAGTTGTTAAATAACACAGTGTAGTTATGAGAATAACTTTAGACATAATTTACTCGGTGCGTGATGAAGAAAATTTGATTTTAATAGAATGAAACATTGATATTGCCAAATTGAGTTGAATTAAATTAAATATTTTAAATTTTTAGCAAGTGCTTTGCATTTTTTGGCAGAAACTATTTAATTATAGACGCATACTTATAAGTTATTGCAGACCATTGAAACACAAGTTGTTAAATAACACGGTGTAGATTATGAGAATAACTTTAGACATAATAAGTAGTCAAAATCATACATTTTAATTTTACGAATTAACATATGTGATCGAAACATACTAGTAGCTGAATAAAATTAAAGTTCCCGTTAGCGATTCAATAAAAAAATCATTTAAATTCAGACGTAAAATTCAATGTCATTCCACTCATCTATAATATTTATAAAGTTAAATGTCTGGTACGCATTTCCGAAGTTTTGAGAAACCAGGAAGATACAAACAGCGTGCATGCATACTTGCTATGCGGCGCATTCGATCCGGTCATTCCGTAACAGGAACAGACGATTTTTACCCTCACGCGCTTTATGTAATTCAACAAAATATTCAAGATATTTATTTGTCCTCATTTTTTCGTTCACAAAAATTATTTATAGGTGTCATGAGGAAACTTGTTTAAATGTCCCATGAAAATTAAGGTACAAGCTAAATTTTTGTTTATTGTTTCGATGTGTCGGTAAGGTGGTCGGTCATTGAAGGTTGTCATTGTCAACTTTTAAATGTGTTAGGTCGGATGAGTTAAATTTTTTGTTGGCAATTTAGAACCAAGTGAGAGAGTTAGAGGAAAAATAATTCATCGCCTTCCGCTGATTGTTTAAAAATGCCTTATTTAAAAGTGGATAAATTTCTTTCAGCAAGAAACCAATTTTTTTCTTCGCTAACCATTTGTTTTGTTGCTTGTATATTCACCTTTGATTTATTGCTACCCAAATGTTTCTATGTTTTCATTTTTGTCTAAAGACAATGCTACTTACTGCCTAACATAAATTAGTAAACATGCCATGATATGTTCAGACATTAGCCTCCTATAATATAAATATATACTTTTACAATGTTTTAGCCTATACCTATAGGTTTTTCGTTACATATTCAATGAAAGCCATATTGAGTGGACTGTTGGCCTTATAAATGATGAGAGATGGCAAGATGAGTTAGCGTAAAAACTTTTTAATCAATGAGGATAACTTCTATCTCAATGTTTCGTCCTAATTAAGAAACAAACTGTAACAAGTCATCAAATTATTTTTTTATTGTTTGGTTTACTGACAAAAGTTATGTCAATCGTTTTTTTTTCAAAAATGCAGTTTTTTCGGAAATAAGGGTTAAAATGGCTGATCTTGAAAAATATTAATTTTACCGACCTGGGTATAATATTAAAATAACACGTTATTTTCTTTTATTGTTCATAACAAAATATTTGACCGTCATTTTAACATACTTTTACTGCTTCAATAATTTTTTTATATTTTTCAAATATTAAACACAGATTTAATTAAAATTGACAAAATTTATAAGTCCTCTGAAGACAAATTCAGCAAAACAATCTTAGAACTAAAAATTGAAAACGTTAAAGATTAAAAACAAATATTCTAAACATTTTGATTGATAATATTCTATTCGTTTTATAAGAATTCAGCAAATGATTTGCATTTGAATGAAGGAAAAAATTGAACTGTTTGTTTGGTGGTTGCAGCTGGGCAATCAAGAGTGAGCGAACGTGTCCTGAACTCGCCTACATCAAACACGTCTTGAGTCTTACTAACTCTGAGTATTTCACTACTGCAGTTTAACATATCACTGACTTCTGTAACACACGTCTCTAAAGTTAACATTTCAGTTTTCTTCATTCTCCTTTCCGAAACTGATAATGTTTCTTTCTTGGGTTTATTATCAACATCATAAAATCTATTTGCCAACGGTTGGTTCTGAACGATCAGCTGAGGAATAATTTCTTCGAATTTCTTATTATTTCTTTTACTGTATCTGTGAAGGATCATGACGTCTGGAAGCTTCAACAAACTATTCATGCTTTTCTTTGGATTTTTCCCGACTTTAATGCAATAAAATATAAATCATCAACTAAAAATTAAATTCAAATAAATAAATAATATAACTTTTAAACTTTTCTCCCACGGTAAATGTCATATTTTGAATTCCGTTTCCCAAAACTGGAACTCGATAGTGCTTCAAAATTTTTTGTTTGAATGATGCAGTTGTAACAGAGTATATTATTGGATTAAGTGCGCTATTTATAGGAACAACAAATATTGTCAGCCAAGCGTAAAAGCTATCTGAAAAACGTAAGTAAACTTAGCATATTTCAATTCAACATTAGAAATATCAGAATAAAAATACCTGATATTGTAATAGAATTTAAAGCCATGATTTTAATTAGAGTTATAGGAAACCAACACAACACATTTGTCCAAACAATCAAAAACAATCGTTTATCCACTGTTTGAATTTTTCTTTTCATTACTTTATTCCCCAAATTATTTTCATTATCGTACATGTCGACAATGTTAGGGATTTTAGTTCTTGTATATTTCAAACTAAAAAATATGACCGTGTAACAGACTGTGATGATTACGATAGCAGATAAATTAATGAATATAAATATGAAAGTGGAATACTGCCAGCCATTAACAAAGGGGTCATGGATGTGAAATGGCAAACAGACTCCATTATCGCCATAGAACCGTCCGAACGACGAAAGGAAAACTATGGGCACACCTGCAATGACAACTCCTGAAACCCAAATAAACGTTAAAACTAATCCAGCTCGGTGTATTGTCATGATACGAGGTTTTAGAGGAAACGATACAGTTAAAGAGCATTCAATACTCATGCATGTCAAAATTAGAACCGAAACTTCGAGTGCAAGCGTTCCGATGAACCCAGTAACTTGACACGTCCAGCCGTCCATCCACTTCATCGCATAAACGTTGTACTGGTTCCTGTAAAGAACATCGTGGCTAGCGATGATCAAGAGATATATGCCTAGCATGAAATCGGCAGCTGTTGCAAAATAATTAAAATTTAAAATATTTTTACTTTTTTAATGATAGCGAAAATGTAACCAGCAAGATTTTTAATAAAGAGTGAATGAACATTTTTCTCCTCGTTCAACACGATTCTGCAGATTATGACCATAGCATTACCGAAGCACGTGATGAAAGCAACAATCCAGACAGAAAATCCGAGAACCGAAAAATGGAGGAGGTTGCTGACCGAAGATATGCCATCCGTTTTTGGCTCACACACCATTATATGAGGCACATACCGACACATTTCAAATCGGGAGAAATGACTGTTGGTGGTCGTATCCATTGAATGTTAAAAATAAATAGAACGAAAAATGAATGCTTTGAACTGTAAAAGTTTTTGATGACTTACACAGATTTCAAGTTATGTAACGGTTCAAATAAACTCGTCTTAAAATGTGCTACAGAAACATTTAACAAGTTTCTGAAATGTAAGTTTTAGGTTATTTAAAATAACTGAAAATAACTGGCTAAATTTTTAAAATTTTGTAATCCTACATTAATTTAATTTTGGTCAGGTTTTCAAATAGTTTGGCTGGTATTTCCGAGAAAGGATTGTTTGCCATGTTCCTTGGAAACAATAATATTATGATCCAATCATCAAATTAATTTAATGTTCAGATTTTTTGTAACTCACAAATATTCCAACGAAGAATCTTTACGTGAACTTTGGAAAGTTTGCGGGAGGGCTGAGAGTTCATTATTGTTTAAATCTCTGGATGGGAAAAATATTCGGTTGATGAATTGATGTTAATGTGATTGAAATGCACCACGTTACAATACCAACATCTCAACGAGATTGTGACATTCATCAAATGCATTGTCTTCTACCCAGCGTATTCTATTGTAATTCATTAAACTGTGGTGAAACAAATAAATTGCCTTATCGTTAATTTAACATTTTAAAATCATTTGAATTATCTGTAGTGCAAGGGCTAACAGAAACTCCACATTGCCACATTTGCCAAACGTCTGCCTCGAGATTTCTTGGATTTCGTTGTGATCGAGATCTCTGGTAAATTAAAAATAATTATTAGATTATGTTTGAAATGATGGATGCTGCTCGTTCGTACATATAAAAACATGTCGGTGGAAGGTTGAAGGAAACTGAAGTCGTTGCTCCAATCCTGTTGTTGTGCAACTGTTTAATAATTTTAGCAATATTCTCACCAATCAAACAATTAACACATGGACGTATACTTGTACCTATATATATATAAAATTTTAATGGAAAAGACAAAATTCAAATAAATAACAATTTTAAATATAACGCAACTAGATATAATGAATTAATGATCAACCAAACTTTGCAAAACAAAGAGATAAAAAAAGAATGGAAATTTCGAACATGCAAGCAGTTCAGAGATAGGAGAGCATCAAAGGCATCGTGAGCAATGTGATCAATCATGTTATCGCGTAGGTCCCTGCGTTTAACATTTTTTCATAACATTCAGTTAAATGTACTTGAGTTTGATAATTTTAATTTGAAATAAAACAAGTGCAGCTTACAGCAGTAAAAGATTCCGCAATCCTAAAAATGTTGTCGAGTTGATGCTGGTTAAGTCGTTTTCACTTAAGTATCTTAATTGAGAGGAAAATTAATTAAAAATTGTAAGCCTTTTGCGTTATAAATGATCATTGCAGACTCACAATTGCGTTAAAAATTTGAGAGTTCTAAATGATTCGTCTTCAACTTCAGAAATGTTGTTTCTCTGCAGGCTTCTGTGATATAAAAAAAATTAACGAAGATCAAGTGCAAATGAATTCGTTTTATTCAGTTGTTCAGATAATAAATAAACTCACAAATGCGTTATATGTTCTAATGCTTCAAAATCTGAACGTGATATCTTTGAAATTTCGTTTTGAAAAAGAAATCTGAAAAAATGAAATTTGAAATCAAAAATTACAATAAGAAAAATTATTATCAATCAACAATACGTTTCAAACTTTGATATGTACAAAAATTATTTTTCCTTTCATTTAACATTTACGCAAAACTTGACGTATTTCTATTTGCAAAATAAGCTATTATAAAGTATTAGTACAAACATTTATATATAATTAATAATTGTTGCTAACATTTTTTTAATGGTACTCGATATGTTGGGAGGAATGATCGTGAGACCAGCTTTGTGGCATTTTAGGGACTCGGATGATTCGATGTTACATCGCTCTTAAAAATGTGATTGCCATGTAATTCATGGGAAAAATTAAACATTTTTGCGTTTCTTAAAAATATTTTCAGACGTTGCAACACTACCTCTACCTACATATTTCAACTTCATTTCGCAATTGATAGCTTGATTCAGTGCTTATCGTTAGTTTAAAAAATTGAACACATATTTGATCTGATCAGGTAACCTCGCTTTAAAAATCTTAGACTTATTTATATAGATACAAGTAAATAAAAATTTGAGGCATGTTTGAAATTGTAATACATATTAATGCATTCGGGAAACTGCTTAAAAGCTAAAAGCTTTTAAAATTATTTTCCAACCATCTAACGCTAAGATACATAAATCTCAAAGTCTATTCTTTTAAAATCGCAGTTTCAACACTTACAACATAAAAATTTAAGATAAAAAATTGCAGATATTTTTAAGAGAATTTTATCCTACCAACCTTTATAGCTAGTATAATAATAAACGTCAAATTCATCGGAATGAATGGTATGAAAGGAATCATTTCGCTGGTTGTCAGTGAGAGTTGCCGATTGTGCAGATTGGTTTTTTGGCTTTTTGGTCTTACTATTTACTTGGTTTTTTGAAATAGTACTTTTAACGGGACTCTTTTCAAATTTGTTGGCATTTTTACTCATTGGTGATCCCAGGCCATCTTGAAGTGAATGCACGGGTTCCTGCTGCTCTTCTTCGCATGAAAAGAGCTGGTCTTCAGTTATAATTGAAGAGGATGGTGAGATACCATAGGTAGAAGTTGTGGAGACATTCGGCAAATCTCTCACAAATGACTCCAAACATGAACTTCCGGTGCAATTCTCTTTGTGTTCAGCGGATGAACCTTTACATCTTTTGAAAAAATTCAGTAGAAAGATCCTGTAATGCATTTCTGAAAAAATTAAAATATTATTCTTCAAAAATTTTAATGACAACAAACATCATCATAACGCGATTTTAACAATAACAACGTCTAGAAATAATGATGTAGAATCATTACATTTATGAAACTAATTGATTGATTACTGACTGCACGTGCGGAAGTCTTCATCCTCTCCATCCGGGCAGTCGATGACGTCATCACACCACTGACGTTGTAGGATGCACTTACTCGATTTGGAACATGGAAAGTATCCGACGGAGCAATTGTTGTGTCGAAAGCTCAGCTGCCTGACATCGTGCACAGTGATGACTGGAAGATGGAAAATTAAAAAGTCGGTAAATAGTCTTTATTGGAACGTTTTTATGTCATGTTTTTCTTGTACAAACGTAACCATTTCGTAGTAAAGGTGTAATCATGTTAGTTTTAACGTGTTATTTTTACTCGTTGTTATGAAAACATGGTTGGTTACATTATATATGTAGTGGTAAATTCGTTTAATTTGTTAAAATTTTTATGTGCATGTGTCATGTGAGCGTGCGCTCGTGTGTATGCTTGTGATTAAAAAAAATTTGTTTGTACTTGCTTTGGTTTCTTTTTAATTTTGCACTGCAATGGTTACGTTCTTCTTCCTTATTGAAGAAGATGATACATCAAGAATTGTGAAAAAGTAATATTCATTCATTGTTACTTCATATAATTTTTATTAATAATAATGTAAAAAAGATTCTCAGATTTGATTGTCAGTGAAACTTCCTGGTCCAGTTTGACGGCATTTGATGGTTTCAGGGATTTGAAATTGGGCAGCAGCAACAATCCATGTGATGTTAAGCCA
The DNA here is from genome assembly GCF_000326865.2 of Helobdella robusta. Lineage (NCBI taxonomy): Eukaryota > Metazoa > Annelida > Clitellata > Rhynchobdellida > Glossiphoniidae > Helobdella > Helobdella robusta. The sequence goes on along the minus strand of NW_008703570.1, from coordinate 5,830,265 downwards.
TCATCTGCCTGATAAAGTAAAAGATGGCTACTTTTATTATCAGAGAATTTATATAGCGCCTTTTAGTCTTACTCAGAGAGTTTTCTCAGATTTAGTCTTCTTGTGGTAAGTGGAATTGATGTATGAAAAGAAACATTTTTAGTTCTTTACAAAATTGTTGAACAATCAATACTGGTTGACGCAGACTGTCTGGCAAACTGTTTTAAACATTCTCTGATTGTTAGCTAATGAAAGTCAAATAGGGCATGGCCAAAATTGGTTAAACTTCTATCTCCGAGAAATGATAACTGCCGCTCGATTCTGAATAGACTGCAGACGATCAATCATTCTATAGGACACTCTATAACTAAATACTGTTGCAGTAATCCAATTTTGAATGGACAAATGAAAGATTTTTAATAAACACATGTGTTTATGTATTGATGTGTGAGTGTGTGTTAATGTGAGTGTCTTGCGCGTGGAAAGTATCAAAATGAAGTGTGAAGTGATGTGTGTGCATGCATGCGTGTGTGGTCCATGCGTGCGTTAGTGTGCTCGTGTGTGTCTGCTTCGTTGCAAATGTGTGTGTGTTTGTTTGTTTGTGTGTGTATTTATGTACCTGTATCAACAATAGAGAAAAACTAAAGATGTATGATGAGCAGTACAATATCGAATATCAAAAATGTTTTAATCATGAGCAATTTTGTTTGCTAACAACATCAACGCCGGCAAGGCCAGGGCTCTTCTTTTTTTAAAACACACAACATTCTTCATGTTTTGCTTTGCATGCAAATGGCGTTGTCCTCACCGTTAATTGATTTTTGCTTTCATAATTATAAATTTTTGTATGTGAAATTACTTTTAGTTTTATTTTTTGTTGCTTTCATATCTCATATGACTTACAAATGAATTTGTCACATTGAAAACATTCCTTCATTTTATTTTGAAAAAGATATTGAAAATATCTTTCAGACAAACGACCAGACACATTGCATAAATTTTAAAATAGTATTTAAAGAATTTCAACTTATTTTTTTAAATTTTGCTAAATTTAAGAAGACAATCTACGAAAATGTCATTGCTCGTCGTAAATTGCCATTCAATTGATTTCAAAGGGACCACAAAGAACCAATGCGAATGATGATGCCCTGCATTGTTAAATTCAACGTCTGACAGCCACGTAAGGCACATGATGTTGTCAAATTTGTTCTAACTACGCGGCTAAATTTAACTAAACTTCACACATAAAATTAGTATGGATAAAATTATTGCTTCCAGCGTGTTTGTGGACACTGGCCCTTGCTGTATTAAAAAATGACTTGCTCCACATTTTATATCCAAAACTTGTATAAAAATAAAAAAATATTTTGAAAATTTTTTTAAATTTTTTTAAATTTTTATTAATTAATTTTTATTAATTATTAAATTTAATTTTTTTTAAATTCTTTCTTCACATAAATTCAATGCTACAAGGTTTTCTTTCATTAAAAATTAAATAATTTAAACTTTTGAAATTATTAGAAATTAAAAAAGAAGTGAACAAAATTGCCACGTGATCGTTTGCTGGAATTTTAAAAAATGTTTGCGAATTGTTGGAGTGGCGACATAAGCCGCTTATGACACCATCCTTTCATTAACAGCATTATTTAATTAGCAACATCATTTATCGAAAACCAGCATGCCTTTAAACTTTAAAGGACCCTAACAACAACAACATAAGAAACGTACGGCTTTTGTAAACAAATTAAAATTTTTTAACGTCGAAAATTAAATTTTTCAAATAGAAAATTTTCTGTAAAATCAATTTTTTCAATTAATAAGTAAATGATGATGAGTGATAATAAAATGTTAATGATGGTGAGTGATAATGAGATGAAAATTATGATGAATGATAATAAGACGCAATTATGATAAGTGGTAATAAGATGTAAGTGACTTGGCACATAAACACACAAAAGTTATATTTTAGTTTGTTCATTTTTTATGGTAGGGCGCGGAGACCAATAAATAAGAATTTATAGCACGAAAAACTCTTCGGCAATAAACATTGGAAATTATATTTCGATTTTTAATTATTTTTATAAATGAACAATCTTTTTAAAATAATTCAACCACTTTGTTATTTATTTGGTTAGACAGCATCAGCGCATTGTATCATTTGACTCTCTCCCATCCTTGACAACACATTAATTTTTATTTGTTTTTTTATTGTATCACCACTTTTATAATCACCCAGAAAAAATCAAATTATATCTGTTCTTGTACATTTTACATTATATGTTTGGTTATGAGCTTGAATATGTTCAACGCCTTCATCGATTATTTCGAGAAACAATCGCCTGTACGCCTAGACGTATGCAATCGAAAACCTTCTTTTTTGGTTTCAACCTGTTACACACACCTCAGAAAGTTAAGCTGCTGAACAACTTTAAAATTTTTGTTCACACACATCTTAAAAATGCAAACATAATGTGAATATGTGCAACAAAGCAGACTGAATCAAAATATTAGGAAGGGATAAAAAGAGATTCCGCCTCTATAGCTGAGGCTTACAAACACGTATTTGTATATTAACCAAGGTAGCCGATGACTAAATGACAAACAGTGGTGTGTTGAAGAGATGCACGTTGCTTGCAAGTCACGTTCGAAATGTGGTAATTAAATTGAATAATGTAAACAACGCAGATAGCAAACATTTTCATCAATGTATTAATTGTTCGGTACATACAGCTTCAATCAATTTTTTATGCACTTAATCAGGATTCAATTTAATTTGTGAACTTATATGTTATTAACTTTGTTTATTGGTTTATTTCATTAATAATTTTATTTCATTTGAATGAGAATAAAAATAAATTAATGAAAAGACGCTAAGATTTACAGTTAGTCAGTAAGCGATGTAAAATGACTTGACTGCACCTTGTTATTCATAACGTCTTAGGAGTCGTTCCTAAAAATTTTTGTAGCATGGCAAAATGTAAACGAATTTCAAACGAATTGTTTTTAAAATGTTAATTTCATCAAAATGTTTACAAAATAATTTTTTAAAAAAGCCCAAAACAATAAATCCACTCCATTTAAATATGTTAAACGTGATAGCATCCTAGAAAACCCTATTTCGAGCCTACCCTTCTGGAAAATGATTGAACCTGCAATAAACACAGATTTAATGGGACGTAAAATGTCTGAGAAAAGACACATTATGTGATCATAAGTTAAAGAACTTCTTCACAAAATATTAGCAATTTCATTATTTAAAAATGGATGGATCTAAAACAGATGAATCAATGATAGCACATAGCAGCAGTTATCACAGATAAAACAAAAATTATGGCGCAATTACCATACGATGCTCTTTTTTCACTGCGGAATTTCAAAGAATTTTATGGCCCTAGATTATGTCGAAAACAGGACTAACAAAACAATTACTATGAAGGTTGACAAAACTTTCAAACTAATCAATTAGATAATAAGCAGAACGTTCAGACAACGTGACAGATGTTTAAAAAATGGTTGCAATTAAGTTGTGTAAGATTTCAAAACCAATTTTTAGATATCAATTTTAAGAACTATTGTAAATACTGTGAAGGACTTATCAAAGACGTTGAAAAGGAATATCTGCCAAACTGGCTAACTTTGGCAACGAACCAAAAAATTCTTATGACGTCTAGGTGAAGGAACTTCAAAAAGATTTTGTAAAATGGGGTGTGCTTTTTATTATTTATATTAGTTAAAAAATTAAACGTAGAAAAGTTTCTATCTACAGACTCTTTGAAAAGATGTAGCCAATGACAAGAAGGACTTTGTGACGGGTTTTTTTTATAAAAATACCCTCACAAAATTTGTTTGGATATGCTACTAAAATCTCTCAATGGCTACCTAAGCTTATGTCAGTTGTTGACATGTTTAAGACTTTACCTACTTTAATTTATCTGTTAGTCGATTTTTTAACAATTGTTTTTGCATTTATGCTTATGATTGTAAAATGTCAGCTAAATCTAAGACATACATGCATACACTTGTTTTTCTTTAGGAACAACTTGAATGAAAATAAAAAGAACTAACATATAAAGATGAAAATAGGAATGAAGGTAGTGAAGAGCAGAAGTCGAAGTTCTCGCGATGTTTTCAAGTACTTCCAATTCAGCGGCATGATAAATAATTTCATTGAACGGTTGATGTTATTGTCGTTAGCGCCTCTAGGATCTTTTTAAAAGGCGCTTACAAACACACCTATAACAATAATAACAATTATAATAATATTGTTGTGTGTTTGTTTGATGTAGGGTGTTTGTTGTTTTATTATAACCTATAAATGTCGTTTAAACTTGCTGTGTTGGAACTTTATTACCCAAACCAGTTATGTTACATAACAAATCAAAAAATTTAATTAATAACACTTTTATATTGTAAGACTATGAATACAATTTTATCACTTGAAATGAACACAAATTACTCTTTAAAATAGAACATTTCATGTGCAAAATTAACGTATTCAAATAAATAAAATTGAAACGCATAAAATTTAAAAATTCTTATTGCTTGTGAAACAAGTAATTTTATAGAGCGAGCATGAGACAGCATGAACTGTATGTATATGGTGCATAATCTTTATAGAGATACATGTTACGTGTTTCAAAACAAGTTGCCAATCTCATCTCATTTACTTTCAATTTTAAAACTAATCAAATAAGGGCCAGCTAGAATTGAATTATTTTAAATATGAGAGCTATAGTAATTAAACGACTAGACACCATTGTCCAAACCATTTTGACAACAATATGATTAGGCAATACAACAGTAATAGAATCACTAAACTAATCCAAGTAACTACATAAATCACAATTACAACTACACTTCAAACCTCGCTAAAAACCTAGCTTATACACAAAATTGTTAAAATCCAAAGATTTCAAACATAGGAAAGATAACAAATAATCAAGATAACAATAACCAACTACTGATATAGCAGATATAACAGTATTGTATCTTACGGACACAAGCCGCTTGTTTGAACAAACGAGTGTCTGGATTCAGAAGATATAAAATAAAATAAAGTTAAGATCGAGGGTGCCATTCATTCCTTGTTTGCTTGTATCATAAACTGCATGGGAGTATCAAAAAAACTGGTCATTGTAAGTAAGTAGGGTAAATTATAAAAATTCGAAAATGACAGTAAAAATTGGGGCACAACTTTGAGATTGGATCAGAAAAGAATTGGCAGCCGACGAGAAAATCCATTATTCTACTACTGTTCAAGTGGTGGAAAATATGAAAACCTCATTGGTGGATGAAAGTTTGCTGATGATAATGATCTACAAACAGTTATGAATCTAGACAACTTGACGAGGAGAACCAAAAAACTTTGAAAAAGTTAAATTTTTGAGTTTTTTAGGATTTTCAAGGGGAAGCCAAAATATGTTTTAAATTAGACTTCCTTTTTTTGCTAACCACGAAAATTTTGTTTGATTTTCTACATAAAACGGTGTTTTATCTGTGCAAAAATTGAGTTTTAACACGAAAAAGGCCCACACCGGCCGCCCTAGAACCGCCATTGCCTAATAGCAACGGTGAAGATATTACAAAACCTGATCGAGATGTAGACGAGGGCTGTTAGGATGATGAGTTGTGTATTAACGAAAAAAGAAAACAAACCAAAAGTAGTGATTTCAAGAAAAAATGAAAAATTTGAATTTGAAAAACAAGTCGAGTAATTCGTGTACCTGAGCGGTCGTAAAGGCTCTTTTTATCGGTGACGTATTTAAAACTTCATCAGATGGATGGATGTATTTTATCTCGATATTCCGTGCACTTTGCAATAAGATAACATTTATTGCATTTATTTGAAAAATATGGTTTGTTAGTTTACTATGTGAAACTACTAGAAACGCAACATCTACACTATAACATACTCACATTGACATAACATAAAAAAGAAATTTACTACTTTTTACACTTGAATGATTAGGCGCTATAATAACAGCTCATAAAACACTTTATTTTTGTCATAGCAACCGTTACTAGAGAGATCTTTTGTAAAGATAATAAATATTAATAGTGAATGCATGTTCAGTGTTTTTCTATCTTTCCATAATTATGAAGCAAAAATGTTAAGTTCTGATAAATCAATCAAGGTAGTTTTCAATTTTATTTTTTAAAGCACATTTTTTTATTGGTTCATTTTTTTTTAAATATTGTTTGCTAATGTATTGTAACATAATGTCTTATGTAACTCAGACAAATACAGAGCTTGCAATGTTCAGTTATTTTTACTTTTTAGTTTTACTCCGTTTAATAACTTAATCAAATTAATCTTTCGCCCTGTTATAAGAGAGTAAAATTAACATTAACATGCACATCACATTCGGCTGTGCAGTGCAGCATTACGAACAACGAAAACATGAAGCATAACTACTATATCAACTATGCACGAAAAAAAGCATGAAAAAAAATTTTCAATTTTATTCCCTTAATCTGCAGCTCATTACCAACTTAACAAGCCCAAATATATATATATATATATATATATATATATATATATATATATATATATATATATATATATATATATATAATATTTTTGTATATTTTTATCGTGAGTTCGACCAGTCCTGTGTGGCATTGGGCTTTTTCGTATTATATGATTTTAATGAGTAACACACGAACGCTAAAAAATATTCGATAACAATTTTATTAATCGACGGAAGTAAATGAAAAGGAATTGAACTAACTAAACTCTAGAATAATGTTAAAAATAATGTCAATGAACAAACTGGAATACAGGAATTAGAACTTCTTTTTGTTGAGTCGGGCAACTTGGGATATGTTTCTTGCCGTTCAAATCGTACAACCTCGACGTGTGTGACCGATGGTGGTGTCGATACAACTCCGAGAAATAAATAAAACGAATGCAGAAAAATTACAAAAATCGGAGCCTATGGAAATTGCAAGCTGTGTGCGAAACTACACCAATGAGTATAGAATCCAGCAAAGAACCCTAGGTCCACAAATAGCACAACAAAAACAAAAGAACGAGGCGGATTCGTTTTCACAGAATCCAAGGCCTGTTTTCACTGGGCCTGTCTGTCAGTCGGTTGGCTTTCGCACAAACCTGGCCTGTTTTCACTGGGCCGTCGAGTCTGGTCGGCTTTCGCACAACCAAGGGCCTGTTTTCACTGGGCCGTCGAGTCTGGTTGGATTTTGCACAACCAACACAAAACAAGAGTCAGAACAACACTGGGAACAAATTGTGTGACTTTAGTACGCGTGCGAAACTATGCCAATGAGCATAGAGTCTCGTACCAAATTACTTTTGAGAACTTAAGACGTTTCTGAAACTATGCCAATGAGCATAGAATCACGATTTAAGTCTCTTAGATACCAGAATAGGCAAAGATTATTCGAAGCTGCATAACTTGTCAACCCAGTGCGGACTCTTTCCCCACATAAGATAAAGAAACTCTATATCAAAGCAAAATTAGATTTTGTTTCGGGTGTTTTTAAACATAAAAATTTCCAAGGTATGTCAAACTAATCAAAAAAACTACTAATTAAATTTTAAAATAATTTGTAATAATTTATGACGTCATCTAAATTGCAAAACAAGTCACCTATCGAGTAAATTAACTTGCATCAGGCCCCCTATCGAGTGAATTACTTTGCATCAAGCCGCCTATCGAGTGAATTAATTTTGCGTTGAAGAACTTTGAAGTATTTTTAGTCAGTATTATTCCATAATTCGGACACATATATATATATATATATATATATATATATGTGTGTGTGTGTGTGTGTGTGTGTGTGTGTGTGTGTGTGTGTGTGTGTGTGTGTGTGTGTGTGTGTGTACACATATATCCCAACTTTAAGAAAGTAAAAACTTTGTAAACCACACCCATGGATATATTATATCCATGACCACACCATGCATTTGTAAACCAAAATCAACAGAGAAAAAATCTTTGATAAAGCGCGCAGCGCAACACATGCGAACTCATTTTTAAAAGAATGATTATTTGTACAAACATCTCAAAACATCATTCTGTGCTTTCAAGCTGGCAATCTTTTGTTTGGAAATTGTTTAAATAATAGATAATAATTTTATATAATTTTTTAATGCATATTAACAATTGTTTAACATTATCGTTGAAATGAAAATGTAAGGTTTTTAATTCTTGCTCTACTGCCACCCATTTTGGATTTTTTTTCTTGTTTTATGGCCAAGTAATAAATAAAACCATTCTTCAGTGGTTCTGATGGGTGGCGAAATTCTCTTCCAGAAAACTTTTCAGAACACCATTGCTTCAATTATCTGAACCTGAGACATGTTTAAATATAGAAGTAGATTTAAAAAAATTAGTTTTTATAATTGCAAACAATGATTTATATCTTATACGCCTAAATATATTAGGCTACTCCATTTGATTTTTACAGAAGGAACTTCAAAGCTGTTTTTCTCTATTCATTGGCTACCTCTCTTTATTTATTGTTTATACTTATAAAAATTTTACAGAATGTTGTTGAATGTTACAGAAAACTATAGAAATTAAAAATTTGTTGTGCTCCATTTAGTTCAAAAGTTAGTATGGTTTATCATCAAAGCCAATGTAGTGCATGGTAGACAGGAACTTCCAGGGGCGTCACTAGGGGGGTGCGGGGGGTGCGGACCGCACCGGGTGACACCCTCACAAGAGGTGACACCAAAATATCACTGTATATGTTTTTATGTCCCTCCATGAAATTATTCTTAGCATTGATTCAGCCCAACCCGCCCAGCGCCCAGAAATGTATTATGAATAAAATTTCTTTCGTTCAAATCATCCATTTTTGTATTCCACGTTTATACCATTTGACGTCCGAATTATTAAGCGCCGCGCATATTTAACTTGTTCGTGTCTAACATAACGTACAACAGTGTTTGTTTTGCCCACCTACTACGCGCGTGTGTTAGTCTAGTTTAAGAGAATAATCTATAATTTACTTAAAGTAAAAAATTATTTAATTTTTAATCAATTTAATGATATAAGACAAAAATTCAAAGTAATTTCACAAAAGTTGATCCGTAAGTACAAATATAATTTGTTTTATTAGCATTTAAATAATTTTAAAATTTTTACATTTAATTTAACCAACCAAATTTCAAATAATTTCATTTTATTTATTTATATTTATATATTTATTGTTGAAGGATATTATATCATGCCACGTGGAGGTGGAGTTCATACAACAAAAAGGCTAAGCGGATGTCAACAAAGAAAAGCCAAAATAAAGAAAGATGAAATACTATCTACATTGCGCGGATCTATGATGCAATATGTAAAGGGATCAGATGAGGCCCAGAGTTCTTCCAAAGACAGTTCCTCAACCACAAAATGATGAGACTAATTTATCTGATGCTGGTATGCAGTCAGCAGAGGAAAACATTAATATAGAAGAAAATAGAGCAGAACAAGATAAAGAAATAGATGGATTTGTAGCAGAAGAGTGGACTGATAATAGTGACTCTAAATATGATACTGAAAATGAACTTACGGGGAAAAATTGGAATGTTTTGGATGATGCTTCTTATTGGAATATACCAATTCCAGATCAATTGCGCGTTCAAATCATCAAAAGAGGAAGTGCATATCTCCAGAACAAAGATGGGCCTTTCAGGATGTTGACGAGGCAAGATCTAAAAGCTAAAGGTGATGTTCGCCAGCTATCTAAAGAGTGGTTTTATATGGTGATGCCAAATGGTGAGAAGGTGTTGCGAACATGGATGGTTTATTCTCCCGTCAGTGAGAAATTATATTGTTTTTGCTGCCGACTCTTTGCCGTTAATGCTACAGACACAACATCCAAATTTGTAACTGGATTTCAGACATGGTGGAAAATGAGCCCGAAAGTGCCTAATCATGAGACATCCGATGCTCACTTGCATTGCTTTGAAAAATGGAAAACCTTGGAGGTGAGACTTAGAATGCACAAAACAATTGATGCAGAAAATATTGCTTTGATAGACATAGAGAAGAAAAAGTGGAGAGACATCTTGCATAGGCTGCTCGATATTACATTGTTTCTCGCCAAGCAAAATCTGGCTTTTCGGGGCCACAATGAAGAAGAATCTTCATTAAATAAAGGAAACTTTCTTGAAATGGTTGAGATGCTTTCTAAATATGACTCAGTGCTAAAAGAGCACCTATTAAGATTACAGCAAAGCACACATAAAACTAAAGCATCAGCATCTTATCTTGCACCAAATACTCAGAATGAGTTTATTCATGTCCTAGCAAATCATGTGAAGGAGAAGCTTATCACGGATATAAAATCTGCCCGGTATTTTGGTATCATGTTTGATAGCACACCTGACGCATCACACAATGACCAAATGTCTGAAATTGTCAGATATGTGAAAATTCATAATAGAAAAGTTGAAGTAAGAGAAGTGTTTCTGGGATTTTTTCCTTTAAAAGGGAAAAAAGCTGCTGATCTCAGTTCTGATATTCTCGAAAATTTGGAAAGTGATGGACTCAACTTTATGATGTGCCGCGCTCAAGGTTACGACAATGCTGCGACTATGGCTGGAATCCATGGGGGTGTACAAGCCATTTTGAAAAGAAAGAACAGGAAAGCTATTTTTAATGGTTGTGTGGATCATTCTCTTAACTTGTGTGGCCAACACTCTTTTGCTGAAAATGCTTTGTGCGTGACTTTTTTTGGAACTCTTGAGACAATGTTTTCATTCTTTGTTGCTTCCACTCACCGATGGGATGTTTTAATGAACCACACTGGAGTTTCATTAAAAAGATTATCAACAACACGCTGGAGTTCTCATCACGCAGCAGTAAAGGTAGTGAAAGAAAAATTTGATGAATGTGTGACGGCAATAGAAGCTCTTTGTGATCCAGGGGAAAATCTAGACATTAGAGGTACAGCCCGAGGTCTTTTACCTGCTATCTGCAATTTCACTTTTCTGTGCTATCTCTTCTTTTGGTGTGATGTACTTGAAGAAGTAAATCTAACGCAGCTGTACCTTCAGACTAAGGGCTTAAGTCTTGACAAGGTGGTGACAAAGCTAGAGACACTAAGACTTTTTATGTATGAGAAGCGCAATCATCTTGTGGAGCAGGCAATTGAACAGGCACTTATAAAATCAGACCAATATGGAATTTCAGTAGAGAGCAGACCCAGGTTCAAGAAGAGGATGGCAGGCGAGCGCGAGAAGACGAGAGATGCTGGACTTACTCTGCAGGAAGAAAACAAGAGAGCGATGTATGAGTGTATTGATCGTTTCCATTCTGAACTCCAGATCAGATCAAGAGCCATCAAGGAAGTAGCAGCCATGTTTGAGGTTGTTCAAGCCAAGAGTTTGATATCTGCTACTGAAGAAGAGTTATTGGTAAACATTCCAAAATTGACCACATTCTATGATGAGTTATCAGAAATAGAGCTTTTATTAGAAATACCAAGACTGAGAAGATATCTGAAGGCAGCAGAGATTGATCTTGAAGAAGCCAAAGACTGGTCAGTACTTGACATTTTGAAATTCATAGTTGAATGGGACTTCCTAGAATCTCTCCCATATCTCTCAGTGAGCCTACAATTATTTCTTACAATCTGTGTGTCTGTGGCTTCATGTGAGAGGAGTTTTTCAAAGCTAAAGATTATAAAGAACTATTTGCGATCTACTATGGGACAGTCTAGGCTTTCTGATCTTGCAATATTATCAATTGAAAGAGATTTGGCAAAAGAAGTTGATTTTGATGAAGTAATTAACAAGTTTGCATCTTTAAAGGCGAGGAAAGGGAAGTTCTGATTTAGTTGAGATTTAATGTGACATATTTTCTATTTAGTTTTATTTCTTAAAATCTTTGATAGATCACAATTTTTTTTAAAGAATAAAAAAATCGACCTTGAATTATTTTTTTTTCTATTGTCGTTGTAAATTTATTTATAAATTATGCTAAGAATGCTGTATGTCTATGGGGTGTCATGAGAGGGGTGACACCATGAGTTACCGCACCGGGTGACACCAACCCTAGTGACGCTACTGGGAACTTCAAAGCTGTTTTTCAGTATCGACGACCCAATTGATTCTTATAAAATTAAACTATTGAAATTAAAAAAATTGATGTGCTCCATTCAGTTCAAAAGCTATAGCATGATTTATCATCAACGCCAAAAAAATGTTTTTTAAAAATACCTGTGGCCTCTTCGAACGGCTTCAGTTTTCAAATATAAATTAATAAATCCTTATTTTTATAAAATATATAAAAAATTTCGAAGTGCTTAGAAAAATAATTCGAAACTAACCTGATTGAAAATGGCCAAAGTTAAGGCGCGTAGAAATCAAAGAAAAGCGATTGACAACAACAACAAACCATATATTAATGATAACAAATCTTTTTAAAGTTAATTTATACCAATGATGACAAGATGTGTCAACGCATTGCCAAAAATTAAAATAATGCCTCACTGTGTTTTGCCAATTTTTTAGCGTCAGCGCATGCTTAAAAGTAGCGTGCTAAAAAATCGGGTCGAAAAGTTACCTGTTTCACTTTAACGTACTTATTTTGTCAGAATTTTTTGAAAGCCATTACGACGATATTCGGAATTGGCGAATAAACCCTATCAAAAACTAGCTGGACTGGCCTTAACATAAATTGGCAGTCTTCGAGTTGTTAATTAAAAGATTAAAGAATTATTTGAAATTTGTTGTGTTGTTTTTTTAATAACCCCAACAAATTTTTTACATCAAATTATATCTATACATTCTCGAGACTTAGGTATCCTTCACCAAAAATATGTATGTCATCTTCAGGCATTTGTAAATGCTCGATCACTTACCTCATAATTTAAAATCTTTATCTTTTGCCATTGGTAGTCCTTGAAAATATTTCACTGTTTATTTCATTACCATTGAAAACTTAACTAATTATCCAGTTTGATGCAGTTTGTTATAATTTTTTCTTTTATTTTGTTGTTCTGGATTTCCATCTCACTCTTATCTATCTTTCTATCTTTAAAAATAGGCTATTATGCAACAATCGAATTATATTGATATAACCTAATTGTTTAATTTAAATGCAAATGAAAATTTAAAATAAAGAAAATTTGGTAAAGAAAAATTTAAATAAACTTCAATTAATTTTGAAATCAAAAATAACGGTAACGATAACTTACGGTGTTTAAACAATCGATAGCTATAAATAAACTATAAGAATTGAACTATACTATTTGCAATGGACGTCAACTTGGACGTGCTTACTTCTCGTCTTATAGTCTTATTAGGCTTACTTATAATTTATAGTTTTTTGGATTTTGTTATTTTGAGTTTCCCTGCTTTAATTATAATAGATGTCTGACGGCAATATTGTTTTTGCTTCCAGTACAGTTTATAACAAATAGAAGGAATAACTTAAACAGAGCAATACCGGTTCAAAATTGTCTGTTTATTACTAATATAATTATCTTTTTTGATTTCTCTAAAACTCTAGTCAAAATTTTGCTTTTAGAAAAAAAACTTTTAATATATTAGATTTCTGTTTGTGCTAATTTTATTTAACATTATATTTTTGTCATATAAATAGGAAGAATCCAAGAAACGTCAGCGCAGAGGATATTTATCAAAAAGGTTTTATACTTTAACCTTAACATATACTTTAACAAAACTATTTTTTTTTACACTTTACTAGGCAGAAAATAAGTTTTATATAATCTAATACTAAACAATATCGCGTTTAATTAGTTCACTATTGGGTTTGAGATGAGGTATGAATGGCGCGCAAATTATCCAATTTGAATGATATTTGGGTTGGCATGTGAGTATGAGTGTGGATATGCTTGAGACGTGTGAGTGTGTGTCTGTGTATTACTTTTATTATTACTTGAACAATTTATGCTTTCATTTAATTAACTAATTTTGTGGAATTGGGGTTATGGGTTGTACACCTGCGCTCATTAAATCAGTAAACAAAAGTCGTTTTGTAGGTCTTTTACGTATCAGTAATGTGATATAACGATGTAACTAAAAATGATAAGTTTCGATGTTGTTCAGAATATTTTCCAACAACGTTAAATAAAACTGACAGCGATCAGTCGTCAGATTCTCAAAGAATTTGTGCCGATAGAAAACACTTTTGTTTGAATGGTAGTGAACATTTTTCGCTACAATATGACCTGTTCAAAAATTTTTTATTTTAAAACAACTGAATAGAGGATTTAATAATCATAAGATGGTAGCCCTTACCTAATTCTACTGTTTTGATAACTATAATCTTTTTAAACATCCTAAAATATTTTTCAACAACAGTTAGAGTCCTTATCATTAAATGGTTGGCAACAATTCACATTAGAAAAACTATGGTACATTTCATTTGTTATAAAGTGTTAGTGAATATAATGGGATAACTTACTTCAACGTTGGAATTGAACTAAACTACATGACCTGAACGTTAACATGGAAGCGTCTGCGTCGTTATATTGTATTTTGGATGTTTTGGGATACTATTATCTCATTCTTCCCTGTAACGATTATAATGAATGCGTGTGCATGATGTCAGTTATGTTCTTTCTTCCAGTAAAGTTTATAACGAGAAAAGCACATTAGGGCAATACCAGTGTAATAGGCTATACCATACCATGGCTGGAATGATTTTTTATTTTAAAATAAAGTTTAATCATAATCTTAGGTTTTATTAATTTACGCACTCAAACTTCATTGTTAAAAATTTACTTCAGATTTCTGAATTAACTTTATAAAATGATATTATAACGCGCGCAAAATTGAGGATATGATTGCCACAATGAAAGTTAGGAATTTGTTTAAACTGATGTTTTGGATTTAAACTGAGGAAGTTCTTTCTCAAATTTCAAGCATAAATATTTTTTCACCCAATAACTTAATTACTAGAACCGCTGTTACTATTATATTTTTTTACAAATTTTCTTCCAGTGAAACGCCTGATGAACATGCCAAATACGAAAAACTCATCGGCCAGCTCAAGTATTATTAATATTGTTGAAATTATATTCATGTTGGTGCATACGCTAAAACTTCTTCTTGCATAAATGTGTGCTTGGTGCCAGTTTAAATCATGAAAATGTTATGAGGTGAAGATTGTTATTATTTTGTGAGTGCTACGCCACTTGGTAATATTTTTACGTTAACTTATCAACATTGTTTATTACCGTGAATAAAGAAGTTCCAGATAAAAACTGATTGATAAGGAGTAAGCATGTTTACAACTTTCTAGATCACGGACTAGATTTCTAGATTCAATTTGCATTGCGAAGACGTCCATGACCTACTAACCCGTTATAGTGTCCGACATTTCAAATTTTATTTTTAATTGCTCCTTTTTAAAACATGATAGGACATTTTATTTTTTTTTTAAATAGAGCTTCAGAAGCAAAGTCAAGATTACAAACTTCAAAGCAAAAATCTGTTACTGACCAAGTGACTATTGATAAAATAATGAAATAAACGTGTTAATAAATATCGAACTTTTTTCTATTGAACGAAAGAGAAATGACTTGCAGTATATAGTAGCAAATCAGCTGACTGCAGTTTCAGCTGTCAGAATTGAAGCACTTTTACAACAGCAAGATTCATATTACAAGAAAATACAATTTGATAAAATTTCAGTAAGTTTAGTTTAATTTTTTCTACCTTGTGTTTATACAATGCTACTTTCTTTTGTACTCACGCGTGTTCCCTTTTTATTAAATGTAAATTAGAGAGCTCTACTTGAATACAAATGAACTAACTTTATGTTCAATTCATATCTTAAAGACTTTCAAACTGGTTTATATATTAAAAACAGTTGAAACAATTTGGTTAATTTTAAAATAATTTCATTCAAGAGAGAAAGGATCAAAAAAATCATGGACAATCGCGTTTAAATCTCTTCTGATGGGATTACTCGATCATGATCGTTAGAAGATGCTGTTAAAGACTGGTTAAAACATTTCTTCAGTTGCATCGTGAAATATATTTCTATTCTTTTTAAATAGATAACTTTTTTTGTTGATATTTTTATATCAACCTTATGAAACATTAAAAAATCAAACTGAACGTTTTTGATTATCCCAACATCAGTACAAAATGTCTAACAATGAATTTTAGCTGGTGTACTCCTTGAGGGTTTAATATTTATTTTGAAGCTTGTTTATTTCATATAAGAATGTATGTATATCACTTTTCGTTTATAATTTAAGCTGATGACTTACAAGATGATGTACAAGTTAACACCAACACACACACTACATTTCATATGTATTCTTGCTAGAGAGGAGATGGATGAGTAATGTCTAAGCTTCATTCATTTTAAATAACTAAACACAGCACACACCCGTGCAACGCAATATGTTTTTCCATAACTAAATATTTCATTATACAATGTATATACATATGTATGCATATGTAAATGATATATATTCATGTATAAACGTATTATATATATATATATACATATATATATATATATATATGTGTGTGTGTGTGTGTCTGTGTGTGTGTCTGTGTGTGCAAGTTTATTTCTTCATAATGTTTCTACTTTGAAGTACTCTTCATTGTAAACATTTGGATGGAAAGAATTATCATAGACTACACTATGTTATTAATTTGTATTGTGGTAATCCATTTTGCGTTGTTGCCTATTTAAATTGTTTCAATAATTCTTGCATTATAATAATATATATATGTCTAAATAATAGTATTAATAATGAATTGAAAAATTTGCAGTTGAACTTAACAACACATGTGAAGTTACATCCACAAAATAATCTATAGTTACACTTATAACGAATTAGATTGTATATAACACGGAAGAAATTACAGAATTCTAAGAATAGATACAAATTTCAGAAATTTTATGATTTAATTAGATTTTATATAACACGGAAGAAATTACAGACTTCTAAGAATAGATACAAATTTCAGAAATTTTATGATTTAAATAATAATTAAATAACTAAACCTATAAGTATATGATTAATGAAATTCATTTAAATGTTGACATTCTTATTAAAATAATTTGATTAGAAATTACACCAAACATATAAACAACATAACTGCCACAATGAGTGAGGGTTTGTTCTAAGGAATATCGGGAGGGGAAATTTTCGGAAAATTAGCAACATTTAGAAATCGGGAGAACGGGAACTAATTTTAATAAGAATGCTAGAAAATTTCATATAAAATTAAATAACTTCTTAAAGAACAAATGAATGCCAGATTCAGTTTAATTTCAAACACTCGCTTTAAAAACAAATTAGTCGACGGTTGGGTCAAGTGGTAGAAAAGCCATGTCTCGCGCTGTTATTACGCGATGGTCTGATTCGAATAAATACCGTCTGTTCAAACTCAAAGACTTTCATACGCCTTGCGTGTGTGATACAGTGCTTGCGCGTGCATTCATAATGTGTTTATACGTCGCGTGGAGTGGATAGTAGAGTATATTAAGTATAATATCATGTAGGCAGTTCTGCGTCTGTCAGAGCTGCATAATAAAAAAGAAAATGAATAACTTTAAAAGTTGAATTGCTTGTAATCTAGCTGTTCAATTTTGTATAAAAATTGTTAAGAAAATTTCTATTATTTTAAATTAAGTAGAAAAACAAATAAAGCATTCAAAGCTCAAACGAGACAACTTACATTAGACCCACATTAGATTAGAAGATAAGCTTCAAAAATTTATTGATAGTTTTTAAATTTTTAAATTTGATAACAGGATGGATGAGTCAGGTGAAAATGTCCTTAATTGCCGAATTCAAACTGTACGGAGTAACACGTCATAAGAGGACTCAAAATTCGTAATTTCTGTGCAACGCTCTTCCGTCTTCCGCCATCCTCCGTTGAAACCGAAAGAACTGTTTCTTCAATAAACAGACTGGCATGCAAAATTAGATCTAGACTAAGTGATAAACACTTTAACAATTTATTATTTTTGAATTGTGGCCAAACAACGTATCAATTCTAACCCTGAAGATGGCATAGAAAGATAAAAAGCTTTTTTGTTCTATCACGCTTATAATAATTAAAAATTTTGGTTTTGAACTCAAGAAACTTGACAATCATTTACGATTTACTGTTAGAAAATCGAAAAATTAAATAGGAAGCTAATTAACGCTGAACATGCTGTGATTTCCATCAATAATTGCATTTCTGACAGTCTTTATGAAATACATATATAATTATATAAAAATTATTAAAAAACTAAAATCAATGACAAGAATTCTGGCAAAAATTATTGTCTATTGTCAGACGTTAACAAATCACTAATTGCTTCGATATCAGCTACAAACTGGTTATATAAGTGATTTATTAATAAGGTATGCAAAAGTAAATTAAATAGTATTTCTTTAAAAAATCATCTTAACAAAATGTAGAATGAGAGTCAGGTCTTATCATTTATGAAAAATATTGATTTCTTGATGTTAAAATAGTCTTTGCTTTTTGTTGTAGGGTGGGATAACATTAACGTTTAATGTAACATCATTATGTAATGTGTCTTGGTTAGTGTCATGATGATACATATCATAAATAGAATTGTCATATCTATGCTTGTCATTTCGAAATCTGCTGCTGTGGTTATTAATGTCATTTCTGTTAATGGTGTTACCAAAGTTGTTGTCATGATTGTTGATTTTTTGAAAGTTGTTGTTTGTGGACATGCTGAATGATTTGTAGCACGGGGAGTTACAGTTAAGCCATCCTGAGTTACTTGAGGTGCGTATTGTGTTGCTGTTGTTATTGGAATGATTTTGATGACCAAGTTGTTGTTGTTGATCAACATATTAATGTCACCACTGTTTTTGTTGATGTCGTCATAAATGTCATATAAAATATTAGATTGGTTGTATGAGTTGATGTTGTTTTGCTTATACGTTGGTCTTTGATAGTTGTAACGGTTGTTATTGTATGTATCAATATTAATTTGATTATAGTTGTTATTGTATGAAGATCTGTCTGTTGTATGAATTGTTGAATATATGCGCATTATTATAGTATGCATTGTTTTCGTTGTTGTACATGTTATCGTTGTTGTACACGTCGTTTGTTGTTATGTCTATAGCTATTAGCATTATCGTGAAATTTGCTCTTCCCTAGTTGCTGAACATATTGGTCATTGGGATGTCCACTCCATGTATCTGCAGCTGCTGATGACGATTCATCCTTTTTCCTCCTTTTCCTCATTGTCATTTTTGTTTGTTGCACTCTTTGCTTGACCAATTAGCTTATTCTATTTATTCCATGAGTGCAATGTACACCAATAATATCTAAATTATCATTATTCTCTTTAAGGAAGGTATCAACAGCTGCGAAA
Source organism: Helobdella robusta (assembly GCF_000326865.2). Classification (NCBI taxonomy): domain Eukaryota; kingdom Metazoa; phylum Annelida; class Clitellata; order Rhynchobdellida; family Glossiphoniidae; genus Helobdella; species Helobdella robusta. The sequence goes on along the minus strand of NW_008703570.1, from coordinate 5,810,979 downwards.
AACTATCTAATAACTTAAGCCTTCGGTACTTTGTGGTCTTCAGTGTGGATTTTTTTGTATCCTACTCCTTGGTCTGTTATCAACTTATCAAAATAGTATTTGTTGGGATTAGATCAATCACTAATCCTAATTTGAGGTTCTGTCTCAAATGTAGAGTGAATGGGGCAACACCAAGTGGGAGGTGCCTATTAAATTTTTCAGCCAGAGAATTTTTCAATGCGATGAATCTCGTACCACTGATCAACTTGCCGATCGCTTCGTAGCTCTCCCATTCGTCCGAAATTTTCATTTTTTAAAAATTCTTGACCAGAATGGCCATTTCCCGTGTAAATAACAGAAAAATCCCTAAATAAATAAATAAATAAATATATATATATATATATATATATATAGGGGAAAACCGGTATAAGATTCATTTATCAAATTTTCTTCAGCTAAATCCTAACAAATCTGAAGTAATGTTTCTAGGTAATCCGCAATAGTTTATCAAATATTCCCCCCATCCCATTCTTCTCTCTCTTCAACCTCTAAACTTAAATTTTTAGGTTTAACCTTTGATTATTTTCTATTTTTTAACTCTCATGTTTTAGCTTTGATCAAATCTTGTAACTTTTATACGTGGACTATTCGTCATATTCGTAATTTTCTCACTGAAGATATTGCTTCTGCACTGGCTCGATGTCTCGTGCTATCACGTTTATATTATTGTAATTCTCTTCTCTACGGTCTTTCTTCCAACTTTTCAACTTTACTTCAAAGACCTCAAAATAGAGTTGCAAAAGTTGTTTTAAATATCAATAATTTATCTTCCAGCACAGATTCACCCATTCAACTACATTGGTAACCAATAGGTCCACGCATTATATTTAAACTCGCCGTCCCACGTACAAGTTACTTGATACATCTCAACCATCATATCTTCATCAACTCAGATCGCGTTGTTCATCAACTCGTCACTTCCTTCGTCTCCATATATTCAGTTGCATCAAGCTGTCAGCAATCCATCAGTTGCCAATAAATGTTTTACATACAGCTCTCCTTCCATATGGAATGGTTTGCCTGCCATCATTCGTCAACAACCAACCGTGAAACTTTTTAGGAAACGATTAAAGAACTTTTTGTTTATCTAGGCCTACGGAAACTATGCATAGGACGCGATATAAATTAATAATAATAATATTGATAAAATCTACCGAATTTTTAGCTTTTGAAAGTTGTTTACGATTGTTTTAAAAGTTCAAAAGCTAATAAATTGGTATATATATATATATATATCTTGTCTAATTTAAAACTCTCTGAGGGTTGAATATATATATATATATATATATATATATATATATATATATATATATATATATATATATATTATGTTGCATTAAAAATATATATTAAACACTCATTGTTTTATTTTCGTATATGAAACTACTCTAGTAAGAAACTGATTGTTAAAACTGGTAATAATTTATTATAACACCTGTTTACTGCCAACATTACTAACTAATAAGTTTAAAATTTGTTGTCCATGCGGCTAAATACCATGCGACAAAAATGCGCAACGAAAGCACTACTTTTTTTGAAAGAAATTTTGCATTAAACAAGCAATTTTATTTTTGAGAATTAGACCCCAATTAGGCAAATATGAATTATAGTTTGTCCTTGTTTTCACTCATTTCGAATTGCATGTTTTAAAATGTCAAAAATTATATTTCAAAATAATTTTGAACTTTAAACTTTTTACTCATATTCGTATTTTATTTCTTTTTTATTATGAACCAGCATAACCTCAACAAAAATTAAACCTTCAATGATGTATCCAAGTTATTTTTTCTTATCACGAACAATTGGAAAACATAATAATTTTCTAATTAAGGAGCCTTGAACAAATTTTGGAAACTTGTTGTTCGTAATTTTTAAAAAGTTGTTGGTGATTGGTAGATGCAGCGGTAATTTGAGGCAGTTGGTTGTGTTTCAACAGTCCCGGACTTTGTTTTCACAAGAAAAATTATTGACAGTTTTTTTACTGAAAACATTTAAAATTTTTTTACAGTTGAAAATTAAGCATCTCTGCTAAATACTGAAATTCTCACAAACTTGTGAATATGTCTTGCTTCCTACTATGATTGTTTTACGCGTGTGTGATCGTGCATTCGTGTAGGCGTGTGTGTATTTGTGTTGTAGTGTGCAGTTGTTCAAGTGTATCAAATAAACGTGTGTGTAGCTAGCTATGTGCTTGTGTGTGCGTGAAAATTTTGGTGCTCTTTCATTGGTGCCTTCTACGACAAATGACATATCGCTTGTTTTTGAAAATTCGACTTTATATAAAAAATGCATTCCATTTATTATTTCAAACAAATCAAATTTTTGAAAAACTGAGGCGCCCTACTAGACCTAGTCAACTTCTCATAAAAACATGACTTAACTTACGCTGTTGGTGAAGTAACCACTTTTTTTGCTTTTGCTTATCACGCCAATTTTTGGTCAATTTCTACGTAAAAACGGTGTTTTCCTATCTAAAATCAGAGTTTTACTGACATTTTATTAAAAACGCTGGTCAAAACAGAAGAGCCATGGCCCCCCAACTCCCATAGATTCGCCACTGGATGATGGCTTAGAGTTAGTAATGGCATTGAACATCCACTAAAATGAACCTAGTTAATTTCATCCATTTGTTCAAAACATCTAACTGGAAATAAGCTTAACTTATTGTTACTCAAATTTATTAATAAATGTATTTAACTAATCGTCTACATTTAATAAAATTTTCATCCTATAATACCACATTTATTGAATAAAATTCCTTAGAGATGATGAAAATAAGAGATAAAAGTTGAAATTAAAATGGTCTGATTTAAATTTATTAAAAAACTTTACTCAGTCGATATGTGCAATAAACAAAAAATTACAATATAAAAATAACTTGATAGTAAAAACAAAACTCTTCATCTTTAAGTATAAAAAACATGAATGTGGTGAAGAGTAAGCAGTACGCACGGGCTTCAAGTGTACCTACATGTTCTCAGACAAGTGAACCTTGTGCATCTTCTAACACAAACACATACAAATTATTTTTAAAATAACAATGAATAACTCTAATAAAACATCTTCATATTGATAAACTTTTACATTGAATATTAGCATCAGTGTTTTAAATGATGATTGCATTAGCTACTATAATAATATGATATGGGAATATTAATTTCTACTTGGGTTAATGTATGTACGTATGGACATATGTATGCACGAATGCGTATATGTATATATATATAAATAAATATATATATATATATATATAAATGTGTATATATCTGTGTGTATGTTAATGTATGAGGCATCGCAGAGGAGCATCTTCATTTAGTTCACATTATGTTTATAACTCCACGTACGAGGAGCCTGGATGTACAAATGCTCATACATTCCATACACCTTCCTTCATACACGTTCATAGAGTTTCGCACATTCTCACACAATTCCACGCACGTTCACACAGGTTCATGTGCATTTATGAGTTTGTGAACATTGTTACGTGAATAATAACATATTGAATCAGTTGGACAGTTTACGTTTGTATTTATACTAGCGGCATCTTGTGCCTCAATATGGACATGATGATGAACAAGTTCGGAGATAGCATGATAAGTTCCATATTTATCGATACTTTTGATACTTTTATACTTTCTGCACTTTAAGTTTGTCGCTAAACTATTTAATATATATATATATATATATATATAATTATATATATATATATAATTATATATATATAATTATTTATATATATAATTATATATATCTATATATAAACGTAAACTTGACAATTTTTTGAGTTTACACATAAACCTATATATATATATACACATATATACATATATTTAGATATATAAGGTTATATATATATATAAAAGACATATATATATATATATATATATATGTATATATATATATATGTGTGTGTGTGTGTGTTTGTGTGCGTATACAATTAACACCGTAGTTGGTGTAGTAATGTGTAAATAGGTTGAACAATCTCATCATAATCATATGGTGATGCGTTAAACATCTTTTTATTTGGTTTATAATTGATATATATATATATATACATACATATATATATATATATGTATATATATATAGTTACATATGCATATATTTAAAATATATTTACATACGTGTATGCTTATGTAGTTGCCTATAAGTATAGAATGTTATAAAAGTTGAATGAAGCAGTCGTAGGTAGGTTGTGGTTGGTGCTAACCACCAATTACTTCAAAAAAAGAGAACTGTCTCTAACAATTATTTTCTAAATTTTAAAATTGAAACAGTATCTTTAGAAAATAATAATTTTGTTCACGTTATTGCAAGATAGTTGAATTGATTGTTTTCTGGTTTATATTTATATATAGATATATTATATATATAAGTGTGTGTATATTACCTTTATAATTACAAAGATTCAACTGAAATTTTATTTTAAAATCGCTTTTCATCTATAAGGAAGAATAATTCTGCGGACAGTTGAACGTTCGATATTAAGAAAAACTGTAAAGCTTTTATAATAGATAGTAGTTTCGTACGTAGGTGATTACAGGAGAGCTTGTGCAGTCGGTAAGGATTTATTTAAACTTTGAATCATCATTTGTTAAACCAATTCAATGCAGTAGACTATATTTATGCTTTAAAAACTTTTCTTTGAGTTTTTGGAATTGAAAAAGACATTTTTACGTGAATTACTTTTTAAATTAATCTTTTTATTTGCAATAATATTTCGTTTCCTTGTTTGTTTCGGCCATTGCAAAAATTTTATTAGCGAAAAATTTATATTCGCTTATAATTTCATTTAAGGAAAACATTTTGACTGATTAATTAATTAAATAATTATAAATTTTTTATGTTCATATATTGCCCTAGAACTAGAAGATGCTACAAAATCTTTTGCACTGTTTGTTTTATTTTTGAAGTAAAAATGTAAACTAGACATTTGTATAAATAAAACTACCAAATTTTGAAAAAAATTGGGCTAAAGTTGTTGTGCCCTACAACCGAATCTTTGGCAGTTATAGTATTTGTTATTTTGATCTTGTGCTGAATGAGTTGCTTTCGTTTTTACCAACATCTGAAGTAGTTATTAACCTAATTAACAAACTTATTATTAACATCAAACAATTCGTTCTGTAAGTCACCTTAAATCACGCCAACTCTCAAACCCTGATCGACCGCGTTCGTTCAGCTATCAAATATTCTCAAAAGTTTATATTGTGGTTGACTTTTCTTTTCTAAATTCATCTTGTCACTTATTGGAAACATTTTTTTTCTGTAACATAATCAACCAATGCATTTTTATATAACTTTAAAACAACTTGCAAAGCACTCAGTTCAATAAGATCGGTCTAGCTTTCTGCTTGGAAAAATTAACATTTTTATAGTATTATATAGTATTAGAATATCCAAAAAGTGACTCAAAAATTTAGTAACGACTGTTAAACATTCCACAAGAATTCCTGCAAATTTGGACTTGTTTAAATACTTTAATCCAACCATAATGGTAGTTTCGAGAGAAGAAAATTGCAAACCCACTGACCTTGTCTGATCTTGAAAACACTCTACTGAAATAATTTGCTAACTCATTAGTAATATAATAATTCTTGTTATCTTTTGATGTTATATAAATAGTCAAACAAAAACTTGTTTTATCATCACAATGTTGTTCACGTGCTAGGTTAGTGTGATTTTTTTAGCAAGATATTCCACGATGGATAGAATGCTGGCTGCCATTTTTCAGGCCATAAATTTTTTTGAAACTTTAATGAAATTTTAATTTTATATGCTGCAATTTTTTCCATGAACAAAAAATGTTACATTTGCCAAATTGAATCGTTATTATTCATTTTTACATTCTTTTATTGATAATATTTTACGTTATATAATACCAGATTAAGATAATTTTTAAATCAAATGTTGACAAAAACTACAAAGCTGTTGTAGACCTATTTTGCATGTTGACAATCAAATCTTAGCTTTGTACACATGAATATCCAATGCCGGATTAAGATTTTTCGGCCCTGGCCGAAATGCATTTGGTGGCCCTCTGAACTGACCCTTCGATTTACGGACCTACATTTTTTAGAAACCCAAACTTAAAAAGCTGTGCGGCTGTTTATTTTTTTGATTTTTTATTTGTTGTGATCGTTATCTTTATCGTTATGTTGTGATCGTATATTTTTTACAATTTTTATTTTTTTAAAGAAGGATTCTTCGCTATTTTTACATTTTTTGCTAATAATGGTTCACTATGTTTACTTGGTCAGCTATGTTTTGAAATTTAATAAAATGGTGTTATATGAATTCCCTAACAATAATATGCAAACAATATTATTGGACGTAGGCTGTGTGGACATACAATACCGCGTTTAACCTATTGTTAATCTCAGGCTACTCTTAACCCGTGGCATAATTGAGAATGACCTCTCCTCTTCACAGTTGGTGCACATGAGGAACAAATAATTGCGCATAGCAACTTCATCGTTGGAGAATGTTGATTAAAGTCCATATTTAGTAATGAGGACTAACGACTGGACAGAAGACGGTTTAGAACGAACAAGATTTTCACAAAAGTGAACAAATTGCAAAAATTCGTTCGGAAAGGTTTCTCCAAGGTCGTCCTTAAAATGATTAACAAAACTTTACGCTTTTTTTAAATGATCGCTGTATCTGGACATTTTGTGTAAACTTAAAAACATTAAAAACAGTTGTATTCTAATTATAGGAGTTTGTCTGATCAGCGCAATTCGTCGTCACACATTTGCATCAATATATCTCGCAATTGAGTCGTTCAGCCATGTTGCCCTTGCGTTAAACCGGCACCGTGAACATCTACATAAAACTAAAACAACTATACTCTTTGAACATAAATTAAGTGGATCAAATTACAATAAATTACAAAGTAGACTCACCATACGTAATGCATAATTCTTTGTGGCCCTGTCCAATTATCATCATTCAGTCATTCACGCAAACATTCAATTTATACTGTCGAGCTGCATGAAATAAACTTTTGTAATCAGGCATATTTCTAAAGAACATGTATGTACACAGTAAGGCTGTTATATTCCGGACCACAAACATGCCCAACGTATATTTTGTGTTCATAGTGGAGAGGTAAGACTTAAATTTTTGTGTAGGTTAAATATAGCCGGCGAGGCCCAATGATGGATGTTATTAAATCTGTTAAATAAAAAACAATTTTAAAATAACTGTCAAATTTTTATCAGAAAATATATTTTATAAATAGAGAAAAGTAAAGTTGTTTATAATAGTTTTGTATTTCACATTGAAAACTATACTTAAAAATTATTTTTCGTTTTTTTTCCGTTTTTTGTTTGTTGGTGCATCAAACTTTTTATTAAACATTTTACATTTGAATAGTTATTATTGATCGTGCATGACAAACCTGTTAAATGATATGAGCGAAAGATATGGCATTAATGATTTAAAATTACCGTTTTATTACCATTTATATTGCCATTTATACTTATTTTACAGTTTCATTTTTTTGACATGTCTTCGCCAATATTTTCCTCATGTTGTTTTATTTTACTCCCACTAAATGCATCTTATACGTTTTATATTCATAATTTTATTTTCATCGTTTCCTACCTTGCATGCTGTTATTTATTCTGCGTCTGATAGAGTTTGATTTATAGAATAAAAAAAGAAGCCATCAAATAATCTCCAGCCTGCTCCATCGGAGGTAGTCGTACGGAAAGGTTTCATGTTTGCTGGCAATTAGCATTCAATAATTAGCTTTGAAACCAACTCGTAATTTATACATGCTTTCATAACATGTCCGCCAGCATTTAGATTTTCAAATGTAGATCAAAGGAATTCAAATAATAATTCGCAATATAATGAAACTATGATAGTTTTATGATAGTTTCAAATATTGTGAAAACTTGTTTTATTGTATCAATTTATTTTAGCTGTAAATTTTAATTTTAATTTGAACATACTAATTAACTTAAAAATGTCAGCTTGATAATTATTTTAAAATATTTTTTGAAGACCTCTGTTACAAATAAGTCGTATTGCAACATTAAGTTTAACTAGCATTTTTAAGATTTCACTGTTAAAACTGTTTTGTTCTTTTTCTTTACTAGCTGTTTCTTTACGTTGTTCGGTTCTCTCTTTCTTCTACATGTCTACGTCTATTGCTTATTACCCCTTTTTAGTCATTTTTGAAATAAGCATCTCTCGCTAACCCTTCCTCCCAAGCATTTGCAACTTACTACAAAAAAATACCAAACTTGGTCGAGTTTTTAGGGAAGTTTTGGATGCTTTACAGAGTTTTATCTCAACTAATAAACTTTTTCTCACCACATTAGAGGCATACTTCTTATGGTCTTACTTGAGACAACTCTGAGCTCTTTTCTATTTTTCTCTACAACCCAATCACCTCAGGCCTCGATCCTCTAGAACAAACTTTGAATGTCCTGTTCATTTCTTTCTACAACTTCCACTTAACATATTTTTGAAAAACCTAATTTTGATAGATATTACATATATTGACAAGAAACCATTTTTATTTGAACTGTTTCCAAACAGAGGCAGAAAACAAGACACGGGAATCAAAAATATGAACCGACCAACCCTCTTTAGGAGACGTTTGGCAACTATGCTTTAAATTAAGAAAAAATTCTTAAATTTCTTTTCCAGTGCGCTTTTTAGACCATAGATGTCTCGATATAATTGCTACACAGTCTACACAGTATCATGACATCTGCTCCTGAACACTTGTGCATTAAGTTTTTATCTGATAATTTTTTTAGAGCTCAACAAAAAATGTTTTGTATTTTGATGTGTTTGTACTTACTTGTTTAATTAATTCAAATAGTTAATAAATTGGTTACAAATAAGGCCTCGTTAACTGCAGAACTTTATTAAACGTTATAAATGTTTGCTTAAAGATTCATTTGAAATATTATTTGATTTAAATTTGAGGGCAGTTTTCTTCAAATTTAGTTGTCAGTCTTTAGTTACCCTCAATGATTTTGTTTAATATCTGTTGAAATGAAGCCTAACAGGAATGAGTGTCCCTAACATTTGCTACGATGTGGACTCATGCACGAGCATATGATAGCATATACGCGTATATTGTACGCGTATATATATATATATATATATATATATATATATATATATATATAGACTATAACATTTATATAAAATCCGTATAATATAGGCTTTCTGTATATTAGACCGGTAAAAATGAGCCAATGCATATCGTTCTCTTCAAACGTTGTAATAAACGTTTTAAAGTTTAATTGTGAGTACATTTAAAGAGAACGCAACACTATTGATATATTTAGAATGGTTATCACCTACAGACCAAACAAATTTAATTTACTAGATTTACTAAGGAAGGAAGCATCTGTGTGGAGTGGAGAAAACCTTGCTGTTGAACCCTGGCTCTCTTAATCTCCTTCTGATTTACTCCTAACTACACCATGCAGTTCGCAACAATAACAATACAACTTTTACTCATCTTTAATTTAGTTTTCATCAAGAACGCCCAATCCAAAGTCTCCAGAGTTAGTCAATAATTGATTAATTTTATCTTTAGGTTTAACGCAATCTTTCATTTTTTATACACACTCTCATTAAATTATACAGAACCAACAGGTGTAATTAAACATTCAAACAAACCTAATACCTTAGAAAGGTAGATCAAAAACATCCTTAAATTACAAATTGAATATTTTGCATGAACTTTGCTACATGTGCTTTTCATTATTCAAACTTATTTATACAAATCTGCTGGCTGACTCCAGCTGTGTTTGGAGGAGTTGATTTAACGTTTTGATAAATGAATAAATAGAAAAAAAATGAATGGAGGCATGGGTGGATGAAAAAATGGATGGATGAAAGAATGGATGGGTAAAAGAATGGATAGATGAATGATGCACGAATTTATAAATGAATGAGTGACGCGTTCAAAGGGATTTGCTGCAAATTTAACTTTCATTTTCTAATGAAATATTCAATTTTTTTAAAACTTATATTCATCAATTAAATTAGTTAAGTTAATGCTTTGTAAAATGATTTACAATTAAAATTAACTACAGTGTTTAGTTAAATTATTTAAGAGATAATTTCAGTAAAATCGAACAATATAAGTTATAAAAGTTTAGATAAAATGAGTCATACTTTGTTGAATTCATCCTCTTTCCATGTCATTGCACACGCATGATCGTCAAATCACGAACGGCTCATCTGATTCGTTTGTCTCTGTTTATATTTGCTATGGAATGATAACAATGGGAAAGTTTTATCAAGCAAATTATTATTTTTCTACATTCACTTGTGAAAGTCACCAAATGTAGGTTATAATCATGAACGAAAAATTTACTCTCCATAAAACAAGATTCATTGAGACCCTTTAGTCGTTTTAAAAACTAAAAAAATTAAATTTTTTGGTAAAGTCTTTAAACGATAACTTATTTAAATTGTTTACAATTTATTTTAAAACCAAATTAACAAATTAACGCGCTGATGAATGAAACAACATCATTTTGTTTGAGTCAGAATTTTTTTGGAAACGCCAAAAACGTGAAGGTTGCTGACTCGTCAAATTGATATTTGTTACCTTTATTGGGGGATTCTTTTTTGGTTTGGACTCCTTTTTGTAGAATCTGCTTCATCTGGATCTGGCCATGCACAGACAATTACTGAAAGATAATTAATAGCAAATGAAATATAATTGCATGCTGAAGTAGATAATAATCACACAGAACAGAGCTTGATGACATGCCACATTAAATAATAATGAGAATTATTTCATATATATAAATCATATAAATAATTATAACGTGAATTATTATTTAATATTAGTTTTTGCGTGGGGAGTGATCATATATCAATAATAACCTTAACCTAATGGCGTAATTGCATATCATTAAAAGTGGATCCAGGTTCTTGTTAGTATACATTAGTAGTAAAAACGTTTTAACAACTATTTTTAGATATAAACAAATCCCAATTAAATAATTTAACTCGTTATCTGATACAGATATATCGTTGTTCTAGAACGTTCTTACTGAATCTTATTTTATTCTCGTAATTCCAGTTTCGGTGGGGGAATAAGCTTCAAATTTTTTGAGTAAATGATTTTTTTTATACTTTGGGACGGGAGGTGCAAAGCCGCATCGCCTCTGCCTATTGATTATAGCCAAATACTAATTTGCGTTAAGGAAATATTAGGTAGCTGCAGTTATAAAAATTTATTTGCTGAAATTCTTACCAGTCGCTTTTATGTCTCCATAATTGGACATCTGTAAAAAATATTCTCATAAAATTTTTTTTTGTTACCTTTACACTGATATTCTTTTTTTGAATAATGATTAATAGTAGCCCTATGGAAAAACAGGGATCAGTCCAAAAAACAAAATATTCGATAGCGGCTGCGAGAATCACAATTTTAAAATAGAGTTTATCAGCAGTTCAGTTTCATGTTATGAAGTAAGAATTTCTAAAAAATTACTGGCGTCTGGCTGGTGCAAAAAGCTTTCTAAATCACTACAATGCTGCTTGAGAATGATTCGGCATAACATTGTATATTTCGTGTTAATCCGATATGAGGCAAATGAAAAAAAAATTTAAAAAAACAACATAAGATTATTCAATGAGACAAAATATTTAAAAAATTCCATGTTCATTTTTTTTAAAGAAAAATTTTGTTACAAAACGAGCAACGTTTGCTTAGCATCACATGCTACAGTAAATAACGATGTTTTGTTTTGCTACAATGACATCTTTACATCTGGTTGATTGAGTAATTTAACGAATTAATAAATTATTTAAATGATAAAAACAAATAACAACATGATCAAACAAATGGACCAAGTAATATTTAAATTAATTTTTAACTGATCTGATTTTGATTAACCAATGGAAAGATTAAAAAAAATAAGATGAAAAAATCGTTTCTATCCGTATAATAAAAATGAAGTTATTCACATAATTATTTATTTGTAAACATGAATATTTATATAAATAACATAAATATTTATATAAATAACATAAATTATTATTTATATAATTTGTTTGCACAATTAACACAAAAGTTCGTTTTTCTCAGCGCCAGACTGACACTGATGATGATTCTTCGGGTTTTGACGATAACGAGAATGATTACGACGGTTAGATACTTCTTTTGAAACTATTTTGATTTAAATGGAACATATAGATTTTTCTTAATGTTTTCCTATTGACATGCAGCAATAGCTCACTCAATATTTATGTTTTGTTGGTTAAAATCATTTTTTTATGCATGCAGATCCAGCAGAGTCTGACACGTGGTCATGGGTCTACACGTTCAAAGTCATCCCGGGATATCAGGAACCTCCATATTTAAGAGCTCTTTTAATGGATGAGAGAAATTTGGACAGAGTTAACGATTGTCTCGAACCTTTTGAAATTGTAGTCAAATACGATGAGAAGTAATTTCCTAATAATCATAAAAAAATAATCAAATTATATATATATATATATATACATATATATAATTGTATATATATATATATATGTATGTATGTTCATATAAATATATATATATTATTGTTATTATTAAAAATAATATATATAGCGCCCATTCAACGTTCTCACAGGGGCTCTCAAAAAATAAAACTTAATTATATACGTGGCAAACAAAATAGGTAAAAAATCAAATTCAATTCAACATCAATGAAAATAAAAATGTCTTGTTTTTAAATCTTTTTTAAATGATTGAAGATGAAGCTCAGGTTTTCTCAGCGATGCAGGGAGACTGTTCCACAGAGGGACCAGCAATTGCAATATCACGTGATCCCATCTGTTACCTTGCCGCTGGTACCCCTAAGAGATTCGTATCATCTGACTGAAATCAGAAACTACATGCCGTCCTTTTTCTGTAAATTTATTGGTTACGTAATCTGGTGACATTCCGTTTAAAGCCTTGAACATGATCACACCAATTTTAAAGATTATCCTCTTATCAATCGTCAACCAGTGCAAATCATTCAAAATTGGCGTAACGTGGTCAAACTTCAATTTACCAGCAACTAACTTTGCAGCTTTGAACCGATTGCAGAATAGAAATAGATTTGTCAGGTATTTTATACAAAAAGCTATTACAGTAATCTAATCGAGACAAACACATGCACCAAAGTTTCCAAGGTTGATCTGTCCAACCAGTGCTTAATTTTATATAAATTCAGGAGACAAGAGATTTATGAAACTGATATCATCTTTATATGATCCTTCATCAATAATCTACTATCAAGCAAACTCCCAATTTGGTGGCAGCATGAATGAACGGTATGTTAACATCATTTACTGTGATGGAATTTAAATTTAATTTTACCAACTGTTGCCATGTGCCAACCGGAAGCAGCTGAGTCTTGCACTGATTGAGTCTCAATGAGTTACATGAGATCCATTTTCCAACCTCCGCTAAGCATTTGGCAAGTTTATCAACCTCAGCCTTGAAAAAACCAGGACGACCAGTCACCAATATTTGAATGCCATCTGCAAATGCAAGACAGGCAAATCCATGAAAATTGGTAATTTTAAGTACATAATATAAACAGAATAGGTCCGAGAACAGATTCCTGAGGTACCCCTTATTTGACCATTTTGACATCAGACAGCACATTATTGAACAAGATCTGCTCGGTTCGACCCGTCATATATGAATATATAAACATATGAATATATATATATATATATATATATATATATATGTTGGTAATAGACCATAATTTATAAAATATTGTAAATATATATATATATATATATATAAAATATCACCGCATTTTCCACATTGTCGAGTTTGTAACTAAGTTTCTAAATTTTTCAAACAATTATTTTATCAATATTATTCAATTTATTCAAGCTTTTTTCAGTAATCTTTACCATCATCAGTGTAATAGAGTTTGTGACATTGTTATATGTAGTTCGTCAGGTATTTACAATATTATATTTATTATAATGTTGCATCAGTTGATTTTAAATTTTGTAATCAGAGACTGGGAAAAAAATTTCTACGTGCGCGTCATTGAGTCCCCATTCAAAGTTTTAGATAACAAAACATTATTTACAACCGTGACGAAATGTGCCCAGGAAACCTATCAAATTAGGAGGGCAATTTACGACTTCGAACGACAGTTCTACTTTAAAAGAGGTTGGCTCTTCCTGTAACTTTATTTTCAATTTTTTTAACTACAAATTTGTTTTAACATTCAAATTGATAACTTCGCTTTGTTTCAAACTTTTTATTTAATGTTTGTTTTACTTTAAGTTTTAAATAATATATATATTGATTTTTTTAAATATAACAGCTTATTTAAAAAGGCAGAAATTTATTATAAACGTTGTACAGTAAAGAGTAATGACCAAATTACACCCGGACGGCCGTGCCAACCTACCGAGTTCTCTTGTAGATACGGACTTTGCATTCCGCAGGATCAGTTCTGCGACGATAAGGAAGATTGTTTTGACGGATTCGACGAACAAGTTTGTGGTTAGTAACATTAAAATTTGAATTATTAATTTCAACTATCTGCTTTTATTTCAAAAGATTCGAATAAGCTTGTACATCAATAAAAATTTCGACATATAAAAGATAAAAATTTTATTGAAATATAATTAAGCATAAATGTTATTTTTGAGTTCAAAATTCATTGTTCATTGGAGTATAAATAAAAATAAAAATGATTTAGATGATTATTGGGCATTCTCGGTGGAATCAGATGACGACGATTTCCGGTTAAGTTTGAAATCAATGGATACGTTGGATGAACTGAATGAATGCTTCAATAATCAGGGCTTTCGGATTGAAATGCACATACATCCGTACGTTGCTTTTTTTAATATTTCGCTAGAATATGAATTCATTTGACACTCAATATTGACGAAATTAGGCTCTAAGTATATATAATTTGGCATCTCTGTAGATACACGGATGACGCTTACTTCTACATCAGCAGTGTTCACGATCGTTCGCCGTTCACTATTTTTGAACAAACGTTCATATGTGCTAATAAGGTGTTAAAGAATAACACAAGCAATCTTGATGAACAATTTAGATTCAATAAAGGTTTATTTTTGCTTAAGATTTATTTTTAAAATAACTTATCCGACATTTTACAATACTTTAAATTTGTGTTCTAATTTCACAGTTAAATATGGTCAACATCCAAGTTATGATGCATGCCGATCGGATCAGTTTGATTGTGGCTATGGTCAGTGCATCCCTGCCAGCAAGAGATGCGATGGAACACCTCATTGTTTTACAAAGGCAGACGAAAACTGCGAAGGTTAATTTTACATGCCATTGACAATTACACTATATTTACTGATTTTCTTTACAATTACATCAAAATTACATCACGTTTACTGATTCACATAACAATACGAACTACAATAAGCTTACATCACATTTATGTAACATACCTCAAACTTCAAACAAAACCTCCCTAAATAAAACTTTGATACTACTGATACTAATTAATACTTATACTTTTAACACTCAGACTACTTTATGTCTGTATATTAATTTTTAACAACAATCAGACAATATAAGAATGAGTAGAAACTTTTTTTAAAAATTTAAATTTTTTTTCAATAACTAGAGTGCAAATGTAAGCTAATGTTACTTTTTAAAATCAATCCGTATAGAACAACTTTTGAACCATAAAACGAAAACTTTTACGTGATAGGATTAATAAAAATATCAAAACTCCAAACACTGTTCTAAGTATCAAAAAATGATTTGGACAGAGGTAACGGTCCAGTGCCAAAGTCATGAGTACGCCTGCTACAATCAGCGCCAGTGTGTTGGTCTTGGAAAAGTTTGTGATGGCACACCACACTGTGACGACAAGTCAGATGAACTCAACTGCGGTTGGTTCAAGCCTGCCTAATTTTATATTATCCCATTTTATAATTTTTTTATTGTCATTGTTATTATTATTATTCGTATTATTATTATTAAAATTATTAGTCCTATAGGTTTCATATATATATTTATCTTTTATTGGGGGGGTAATTGACTAATTTATCTTGGACAGACCTTTTAAAGATAGCTTAATAAATTGCGTGATTAGTTCGTCGTACGCGATATATTTTGACAGAACACGAGGAACAATTTCTTGTAACATTTTTATCATCCTTGCACCCCCATATACAATCTTGTTAAAACACTTTGCAAGTACTTAATCAAAATTCAGTATTTAAATAGTATTTAAATCTCAAAGACTGGCCACAAGTATTTTAAAAATATTTTATATAACCATGCAGTTTTCATTTGATACAAAAATTTACACGTTAATAAAAAAGATTATAAATTACCAAATTTCTTTCTTTTTATTATTTTACACTCGCATTTCATTGCAGTAAGTTTCATAAATGTTTGCATTAGAAATTGAAAAGGCATTTAAATGTTTAACTACTATAAATACTTAACAACACTTCTTATATAAATGATGAGCACTGATCAATACTTTTAACATTAAAATGTATTTATAAAATTTGATTTTCGATCTTGAAGTCCAATAAAAAGAGTTTATTGTTATTATTATTATTAAATTTGAAAACTTTGCTCATTTAAATTTAGTACGTTAAAATGTTGATTCAATTATTTCCAATAAAAAAAAAGACAACCAGTGTCCAGCCACAACGTATCAGTGCGATGGCAAAAAATGCATCGAAAGCAGCCAAATGTGCGATGGAGTTGCCGACTGTGAAGATGGAAGCGACGAAGATTCCTGTCCAGATCCAGGTCAAGAGGGATGTTAAAATATTCTACATGCTTTCCTTCAAATATATTTCTTACAACAATTAAGACACTCATTAATCTTTTTTCTCAAGTTTTTTCAAAAAATGTTTGCAGATGTTATTCTTTTGAAGATAAGATGCTTCTGTCTATTTTTAATCCATTCGCTGCTGCATTCATTTTCGAATTTGCAACAAATGTTTTTAAGGTTTTTGCAGTCAATTGAAATTCGTTCAAGATTATGTTTTTAATGGTACTTTTATCTGTCATGAATATCTTGCTTTGCGCTGAATTTTGCACATATCAGATCAAATTTTACATTTATATAAGAATCTGTCAACAATCATAAATAAATCTCACAAATTAAATAAATAGAATACAAAATAATTTTATTCAGTTGTTCATTGTAGAGAGGAGGAATTCGAATGTAAAGTTCAGCGACAGTGTATCAATGGTTACCTCACCTGCGATTCTCGTCCAGACTGCCGAGATGGATCGGACGAGTGGGATTGCGGTTCGTCATTTTTAAACAAACATCCCGCCCAATCTATAAAATGCCGACTATGAAAAATATTAATATTTGAAATTTTTTTACTCTTAAAAAAAATTAGGAATCCGACAGGCATCACATTCTGTTAAAAGGTGCACGAAAATATTATAAAATAAAAAAAGGGTTATATATGGGAAATTAACCCTTTTTACTATGTTCTAAAAATCCCTAATATGTAAAATATTAGTGTATAAAAAATACCTGATATGGATATAATTTTCTAATAATATTCTAATAATATTATGTACATATTAATATTAATATAATATTAATATCTAAAAAATGCTGATAATTTTACAGATGACGTAGTAGTATCCGTCACACGGAGTTTGCCAGCTGCTCCTGCTGTGCACGGCTGCCGTCCGGATCAGTTCGTCTGTCACACGGATGCCTCGTGCATTGCAAGTGAGTTGAGGTGCAACTATTACCCGGACTGCAAGGACGGATCAGACGAGAGGGACTGTCGTGAGTGCTTTCAAACAGTTTTTAGTCATTTCAAACATTCCCCCAATGTTTTTCCGACTATTTCGTTAACGCTCTATACCATTTCAATGTGGTTTTTTTTATTGATTAATAATTAAATTGATGTTATTTTAATTTGTTCCAATATATTTATTTGTATGTGTGCGTGTGTGCGTGCGTGTATGTGTGCATGTGTGTGTGGTGTGTGCATGTACTTCAATGTTTACGGGTCAAGTGCTTTTCATTTAAATACTTTTTTATTCGTGCAGTTGTTTTGTTACATTGTTACTAGTGTATTGATATGCTAATTTGTAATTATTTTATTTTTTGTGTATTAATTTTTTTGTTTATTGCGTTCATTTATTTTATTATTTCTTGATCAAGTGATTAGATACTGCTAAGTTAATTTCTACTTAAATCATTTTAGTTCATCATTAATATAACTTATCACGCTACGATTTCCACTAAAATCATTATGTTCGTTTCTGTTGAAGGCACACGAACATCCCTTCACGTCTTTTCTATTTATGCTATTCTTTCGTTATAATTTTTTAATTTTTAAGCAGACTTTTTGTTGCTGCTGCCTCTTTAAATGCATGAATACTTTCTGACGTTTTATAATGTGATAGATTTTTCTTTCAATTTAAAGTTTGTTTTGGTATCATTTTTTTTGTTTTGCCATCTAAATATTTTACATCTAAATATTAAACATCTAAATATTGTTTTGCCATCTAAAAATTTTTAACATAACTAAATATATTTAACAAAAAAATTAATACTAAGCCAACTGATTTTGACAGATTATTTTATTTTCCATGCCATGCACGTTAATTTATTTGATGTCATTATTTTTTATTTCGGAAAGAAAATTTTTTAGTATGAAATTATTAATTGTTAGCATTAATTAATTATCATGGTTGATTTTTATTTTTTACAAATTGTTTTCAAAACATCATATCGATTTTTAATGATTTCTTCACCAATTACAAATAACCATAAAATTAGTTTAAACAAATAACAATACTAATCGATCTTTCGTTTTTCTACAACGGATACTAATATTCCAAAGTAGTAATCTACTAACCCTAACACCGTTACTTATGAAGCCACTTTATATCCCAAACCTGTGGCTCTGTACACAGCTGCTGCAGTCCCCGCTCCGTGCAGCCCACCTAACATGTACTTCAGCTGCTTGAACGGCCAGTGCATCCACATATCCCAACAGTGCGACAAGCAGTTCCAGTGTGTCGACCATTCAGACGAGGAAAATTGCGGTAAGTCAATGAAACATTTTTCAAATTCTCTATCGCAAATTTATCTTTTGTTTGTTCGCTGCGTATTGAATGGAAATGACATGCTGCCGCTCTGCAAGCCTACATCATGGAAGTACCAAGATCGATGTTTTTAACCATCTTCATACGATTTTCTTTTTTAATGCAGCTCGCCAGTTTGTGCCCTTGACCGAGGATAACACCGCAGCCCTTAAATGTTCAAGGGCTGCGGATCTTTTTATTCTGAATAAAAAATTAAAGAATGTAAAATACGTACCTGTAAAAATGCATCGGGCATTTAAACATTTGACAGACAAAAATGTATTTGCACAAGAAAACGTGAGTTAAGTTGTAATCGGTGGCACAAATGATAAAAAAACACAAAATGATTAATCGAATTATTTGGAAAAAAAAATTTTTTAAACTGTGGTCTCTTCAAATTTTGATGAAATATTGAAAATTTGGTTACACAGAAATTAAGGCCAAGGATGCTGTCGTCCTGGCACGAAGAGGCGAAAACATTGAACTTGTGTGTCTACCATTCTACGCCTCACCCGTCCCCATAGTTTGGATTGGTCCGTATGGGGTAAGAGAGTTAATTCATAAAAACATCACATTGAAAACAGAATGATGCAAGTTTTATTATGAACTCTCCGTTATAAAATTTTATAATTGTTCTAATGTTTCGTCAAACTTGTGTTTTAGTTAATGAGTTGAATTTGTCCTAATTATGAAATTGTCACCATTTTTAAAAATTTGGTTTTCAACCACATATAACCTGTTTGCAAACATTTCATAATTTTTTAGGGACTCATCAGCAGCCGAATGAAATCAGACGGACTTGGGAAATTGATGATTGCCGATGTTCAGACGGAAGACTCCGGCGAATACAGATGTATAGGCGGTAGCTACTGGGCTGCTGTTGCACTCAATATCGCTGAAGACGGTCGAATCTTCTTCTTTCATATTTCTTTTTAATTGCTGTTTATTGAAAATGTATGCTTTTTTGAATTATTATTATATATTTTGCTAATATATATATATATATATATATATATATATATATATATATATATATATATATATATTATAGCGTTTGTTACATTAACTTTTAACCGAACTCTTACAGATGTCGTTCCAACTCATTCAGGCACAAGTCGCAGTGCTCCAGTGCTCTGTGACGGACCATCAGTTTTCAGGTGCAACAACGGTTTGTGCCTGGCCAGGGACCAGCAGTGCAACAGAGTAAATGAATGTGGGGACGAATCAGACGAGGCCTTTTGCGGTACGCTAAACTTTTCTTTCTACTTTCCCTAACATATTTTTGATTTTCCTATTTTGTTTTTGTTTTCAAAAATTTTGTGAAATAGCATAACCATTTAAAAATTGAAACTATAAGTCATTGCCTATGCAGATAAAACTTTTTGTATAAGCGTATACTTATTTGATGTGTTATATTATTATACTGTGTATCATGTTTATTGTGTAAGCGTTTGGTTTTTACGTATCAATAATAGGCTTTTCGTATTACATAAAATAAAATGTTGACTTTGAAATAATTGCGTGATGGTTGTCTGGGTTGAACTTGCCGCATGCAGATGTGAGGGTATCTCCTTCGAAAACCTCGATAAGAGTTGGTGGTGAGGCGAGACTTGAATGCAGGACTCATCCATCTCTCCAGAAATCAGTAACCTGGAGCCGCAAGGATAACCAGGTCAGTCCTTCAATTTATAATCATACATGCATTGTTTATATCGTGATTTATTTTATTTTTGAGATGATTAGTTTTAATGAAACGAAATTGGTAAAGTTTTGAAACTTGAAACAATTCTAAAGAGGCTTCCACAACATTGGGCTTACGTTGACAATAGCTTGTGGATCCGTCAAGCCGAACCGTCAGATTCAGGGGAATACGTCTGTTCGGTTGGAGCCTATTCAAGTTCTTCTATTGTACAAATCGAAGATATACGTAAGTCTGTTTATTATTTTTTACGACAATTTGACGCACATCATATGTTTTTAAAACGTTGAATGTTTTAATGTCTCTCTATCAGGCCAAATAATGAGACTCTCTGAAGTCCGTTGCAAAAGATAATACCAAAAAGTTTTTTCAAAATTCATAAATGATGTTTAAATGCTGTTTACACTTCAACCAAATCATTCATTTATTTTATTTTGAAACCGATGAAGGCATCGTCAACCAGAGACCGCAGAATATTTTTCAAATCATTATTGAGTTGTTTAACTTCTTATAAATACTTCCCGAGCCATCAAAACATTTATTAAACAAATGAATTGTTTGTTGTTCAATTGTTCATTTTAAAATATATAATTAATGAAATTATTTTTATACGAAATGTGGAAGAGTTATAGGACTCTTACTAACTGTCCTAAACTTTTAAACAAACATGTATACACTAGGAATTCAACAATAGATAAAAAATTTGTCATTCAGAGACAAGCTGGCCGGTAAGCCATCCTTTAACAAAAGACGATGCTTTTTACAGCAACTGCAGTAGTTCGCCGCGCAGTTTCCAGTGTGCCAGTGGCCAATGTATCCTGAGAGATTACTATTGCGATGGAGATTACGACTGTAAGGATCGGAGTGACGAAATCAATTGCGGTTCGTGGATGATAATTATTAATTATTTTCCCCTACATTGCTCATTTCAACGTTACATCGTTTCGTCGTCTGGGGATTTCCTTTTTTTTTTAAATTATATATATATATATATAATATAGTATCCCTCCAGCCTATTTATATGTATGTAAGCATATATATATTATATATACATATATATGTATATATATTTCATTTAGAGTTACTGATTAGATAAAAATAATAACTTGAGGTTCTATCAAAATATTTGTTAAATATTAAATTATATAAATTAAAAAAAAAATTTTGCGATTTTCAGAACGATTTTTTAACATTATTTTCATTAGGATCAAAATTGTTGGCTTTTTTATTATTTGAATTTGTTGAGATCAAATTATTTGTATAACAAAAAGAAATACTTTGCTTGAAAATTAGTTTTTGCAGAAATTGAACTTCAACATTTCACAAATTTTTATAAATAAAAACCTCAAGTTTTTTCAAACAAATGTAATGTGATGTCTAATTAATTTGTTGGATGTTCATATATGCAGGGACTCCGAGCATGTGCGAACCAGACGAATTTAAATGTGAGAGAAGGTGCATCTCGAAGTTGTGGGTGTGCGATGGCGACATGGATTGTTGGAGCAATGATCGCTCGGATGAGTCTGAATGCGGGTCAGTTTTTTCCAGAAGGTTACAACGCAAATAAAATTTGATTAATTTACATTTTTATGTTTTCCAAAGTATTTTTGTAGACATTTTTATGCTTCAAATAAGAATTGGGGATAGTTTTTAAATGCAATTTATTTAAATTGAGAGTTTATTTAGTGTTCGACTAAATACCCTGTAGATGCGCCTGTATGCCTAGCTGAAAAATTCTCAATCGCTTTAAATTACATATACGTACAAATGTTTGAAGCGACAAAATCGAATTAAAAGCTGAAATTAAAACATAGTTTCAAAAGATTTAAACGTACTAAATAAACATTTGAGATTCAAATAACATCGGCAGTGCTTTCAATTAGTTGTTTCTATTTTTCGTTGTAGACAAAAGCATAACGAGTTCTGGATGTCGCAAGGATCAGTTCGCCTGCAGACTAGGCGGTGTCTGCATCCCGTTAGGCTTCCAGTGCGACAAAACAGCTGACTGCATAGACGGGTCTGACGAAGTCGGATGCAGTTAGATTTTAATTTGTTTTTAAATTAAAAATTTACATTAACTATTTTGTTATTGAGTTGAACGTGCTGAAAATTGAAAAATTTGTGATTAAGTCCAGGTAAAATTCAATAATGCACGTGCTATCTACGATTTGTTGTTGTTGCAACATGGTAATTTAAATTTTCAGCTAGATCATGTACAATTTTTATTTTTGGTTAATGAATTTAGACGTATTAAGTAAAAAAATAAATTTAAAACTTGTGCACTCAGTTGCGCCAACAGTTCGTTTCTTGAACCCGCTGGAAGTGAAAGGACGAACGAACGAGAAAGTTGTGCTGTCGTGCGAGGCAAAAGGAGTTGGAGCTCCCGTAATTGTGTGGCGTCTGAACTGGGGACAGATCCACGGTCCACCAAGAGTGACAGTTGAATCCGAACGCGTGACCCCGTACAGAAGAGGCAGTGAAATGGTTGTGGTGAAAAGTGTCTTGACGATACACAGTTTGACACTGGAGGATGAGGGCGCTTACAGCTGCCAGGGCATGAACAATGCAGGCGAAGTTTTCGCCATACCAGACGTCATCATTTATGTTGAACGTTGGTCCATTTTATTGTTTCGTAATTATTTTAAATAAATTAAAAATTTTAAAAACTATTTATAAATAAAACAGAATTAATAAATGTAAAACAGATTCTTAACAGAATCTTAAAGTGTGTGTATGTGTGTGTATTTGTGCGTGTGTATTTGTGCGCGCGCGCGTGTGTGTGTGGTGTGTGTGTGTATAATTATAAAGTTTTGAATAAATATTTTTAGTTAAATTGATCTATAATAATATTCATAATATTCCGACAGGAACAATGCTAATTGCGTGTTTGTTACATTTTTAAAAAATTAATCACACTTCTATACTTGAATGACTGTGTATTATTGAAAAAAAATAAATTTATAATGAGCTTTAAAGTAAAATAATGCGTTATGAACAAATACGTCATCAATTAAATTATAACGGGCATAACTTATTATTGAACGTTTGCAATGGAATGCGCCCGCCAGCTTCCTCCGTCTGCCAGCCTCCGATGTTCAACAAGCACGCTGTGCACAGAGGCGACTGCATCAACTGCTGGTGCTCCGGCGTCACTGACAGATGCGACAGCAGCGATTTGTACTACGCACCAGTAGGTTTTTTTTTACAAACTTTTTTCCATTTTTTTTTCATTTTACAAATTATCTTATTTATTAACTTTTAAAAATATTGAATAATTAAATTTTTGAAAAAGATCTAAATTATAAAAACATTAGAAACAATTTTTTATCGATCGAACTCAGAACATAGCAAAAATCGAACGCATAAACCGACAGGAAACCATAAACGGGAACGTGTTTGTGAACCCACAGTTCGCAGTGCCACAAGTCTCTCCTCCTTATACATTTCCTTATACGTTGAACAAATTGCAAAACTTTGATAAAAGAAATTTGGTAAATTGGTTTACGTTGATTTGTTACATACCATCTTATTTATTCATCGATCACGTTATGACACACATTCATCTCATCTCTCATAAATATCCAATAAATATCCAATTAAGGAATTTAATTTAATACATTAAAGACGTAATACATCAAAACGCGCTCAGACACATAGAAGGTACGCACACAACAGCAAATACAGAAAAGCAAAAACACAAATACGTACACACACACATACACACACACAAACAAACAAATATGCATACACTTAATCACAACCAGCTCTCAAGTTACGGAGGTTACTTTACATTTGTGTTCTTCCACATCTTCCATTCCCCCTCCTTTGCTCCAGGTCCTCATCCAGTCCTACAAATTCAGGTCGGTTTTTGATGGCTGATGTTGCACATTATGAGATTGTACTTATAGAAAGATATAATTGATGCTAATATCGGCATCCTTAACAATTTAGATTTCATGTTAATACTATTTTTTCCAACATATTTCAAACATTCTCACTTGGTATTATTTCGTTTTCAATTCGCAACGTAGGGAAAAGGAAAAACGATAAATGCTTTCATCGATGTCATTCCTCCATCCAATACCAGTTTCCCAATCAGAATACGACTGACTGAGGTACCCAAAACTAAATTATAATTTATTTTACGTATTTTTCTTTAGTACAAATATGAGCAGTTTGTATAATTTGTACCTCATACAGTCCCACTTTTCCTACATTCATCCATCCTACCCTGTTGTTTTTTGTTAAGTTTGATAGCATGCCTTTGTTATTGGCAATATCACTGAAATAAAGGCGAATGCAAGCAATAATATTTAAGCCATAGGTTCTCCATCAAATGTGCTATTTGCAAATTTGTACGTGGGTTTACTTGAAAGTACAACCTTTGGAGAAAATCCGCAACTATAATAAAAAATAAACTGCAGATTATGTATGTATGTATGTATGTATATATATATATATATATTTAATTAAATAAATAATTAAATAAGCAATTGAAGGCGAGTTTTTATTGACAGTCGAATTGGTTCTATGATATGCAAAGACGACAGCCAGTTTCACGAAACGATTTCATGGAAATTTTGAGTGACGTCGAAGGCATAAACATCATTCATGGCTTTATGGAATCATTTTATTCTCTCAGGTTGGTGAGAGCCAGACAGTTTGTCAATGATGTTGCGTCAAATTCTGACGAAACGGTTGCTATTAACGCTGTTCTAACTTACTTATATTGAGCACATTCCTTTACGAAGCTAGGTAAATACGATATAAGCCGGTTTATCAATGAACCGGTTAATGGGACGAGTCGTTCATTTTTTTGGCAACGAATTCAAATTATATTAAAAAATTTAGCTCGCATATTCTAACTCAAAATGCAAACGAAAAAACCACTTAATCGGTCGGACCACAAAATCAGCTGCCCCAAAAATATTTCCGCCCTCAAGTATGCGAACGTTTTTTTCTCGTCTGCTAATCATTAAAAACGTTACAGTCAGTTCGGAAGAGTGATAAAATATTTGCATATAAAAAGTTGCATTGCTAATGTTTTTAATGTTTGAATCATACAATATAGAATTTTACTCTTCTCTTTTCATATTCAGCGTAACTGATATAAAACTGTGGATCGCTACTTCAGAGAATTACGGCTTAGGCAGAGCAGACCTGGTGGAGGTTTGCAAATGTCCGGAAGGTTATACCGGATCCTCGTGCCAAGTTTGATTTCTTTGATTTTTTCTTTTATTAACTATTTATATTTTATTTGTTAACAATTTTTTTTACACAACGTTTGTTACACCTTTCTCTCTGTGTGTGTGTCTCTCTTTCACACACACAACACACACACACTTGTTGCAGATGAATGCACAAATTTCTTAATTAAATTTTCTTTTAACAACTTTTTAATGTATATTTTTTAGATGTGTGACCAAAACTACCAGAGGAATAACTATGGCCAATGTGTAAGCATTTGCACGTGCAACAATCACTCCAATATTTGCTACGAGAGCAGCGGGAACACAGTTTGCCAAGTAATTATCTACATGTACAATTATTATTTCAACATTTCTAGTAGCGCTTCTTCAATCACAATCTCAAAACTAAACTACCGAATATATTCTAAATTCTTCTAAGGCGAATAGATAAGTTTTTAATTATTTCTCTAACATCGCAAGAGATAATCCTGGTTGTCGTGAATAGCCAGGAAGACAGGAAGACCTTTTGTATTTTTAAAAACTTCAACATTTTCTAATGTTACGGACAAGGAAGTTAGTGGTCTCAGACTAAGCCCCTTCACTCTTACCATTAACTGAAGTTATGTTAAAATATAGGGAAAATTAGAAAGGTCACAAAGATTAGGAGAGTCACAGAAATTAAGAGGGTCTCAGAAATTAGGGGGGTCTCAGAGATTAGGAGGGTCTCAGAGATTAGGGGTCACAAAGATTAGGGGGGTCACAAAAAACAGCAGCCACAAAGATTGGTGACCACAAAAAACATTTATTGTGAGGCTAAAAAAACAGAAAATAAGTTTAAAAATGTGTGATGGGCAGAGCCAAAAAAGTCATCAACATCACTCCACATGGGCGCAAAATGTTTCTGGGTGGCTCTGGTTGTTAATAAATCTTTTATCCAGCAGTTCACCACACCTACGGCGTGATGGCCTAGTGGTGTTTCGCAATAACCGGGTTTGAATATGACAAAAAAGATCCCGGCCTATCACATGCTTCGTGTGTGATGCGTCGTTTAGCATGTATTCATATACGATGTTTTTGCGCGTTGTTGAATCTTCTGAACTTTGGAAGAGTATAATTGACCTTTGAACTTTTAAGCTTTTCTTGAAAATATTTATTAGTTTCGACTTCAAAGGAAATCAGAAGACTTATTTTCTTTTATATTGGTCTACAATTCTACATCTACTGTTATTCAAATAATTTATTGGTATTATCGGATATGCCGCAGTGTTTTCTAGACATCATTTTGTTCTTCTAAATTTTTTTCAGAAAAATTGAAAATTATTTCCATTAATTTGCTACTCAATGTAAATGCAAACTACGGTGTTTTGGTGTTTTATACTCGTGCCCTATTGTATTCTTTCCATAATAATCTCTACTGGAAGCAAGAACAGCAGTGACGCCATACATGCATAATTGATTCTGGGAGTTCGGGATTGTGTAATAGCGAGAGGTACAAATAGATAGAAAATGATGAAGCCAACGTTGTCAGGTCAACGTCCGATTCCCATGTGTATTTCAATGATCCAAACGGGTTTTAAGCCAAAAATTAAATCTAAGCCAAATTTTAAGGAAATAATTGAATTAAAAAAGGATTTTTTAAAAGCTACTAGGTACTATTTGAAAATATTTTTTTAAATATTTTAATTTCATTCGTATTATGTTAAATGAAATCTCTAAATTCTAGGTAAACGTTTTGGAATTCTTCAAAAATATTTATTTTAAAAATTAAAAAAAAATTTAATAAGGGTTGTTTGCATCATACGACTGGCGTCCATTGTGAGACGTGTGCTCCTGGATATATTGGCGACGCCACTGGAGGCACTCCGTATGATTGCCAACCTTGTGACTGCCCGGGAAGGTAGGATGTTAGCAAGTTTTTCTCATTTCATAATGCACAATGTGGCATCTGTTGAAAGTTAGTTGTCTCATAATAGATGCATGAAAATTATATAACAGCCTTTAGAAAGAGAATGGATTTCAAGCATCACAACACATATATCTATGCACGCTTCTTATTTCTTCGCTTACTTATATGAAGCTCTATAACATGACATAAAAAGGTTTACAAGAGAAGATAACTTTATTTTAACATTTTATGATCGTTTAAATTCTGTAAAATGTAAAAATAACGTTATGTAATACAAGTTTGCGCTAATGTGTGGTTTTTAGGTTGGTTAGTTGATAATTATAAAAATTTAATCATGAAATACCATTTTGAAGAAAAAGGAATGAAACATTTATATGAATATTCAATTATTTGAACCAAGAATAATTGTATTTGTTACTATCTAACTAATTATCAGATACGATAGATTATCGTTGAATTAGTTACAACAGGCGTTGAAGTAGCTATTAAATAATATTTAATTCGGTTTTTAAATATTGAATTGAAAAAACATGTAAGTGACTCGAATAACATAATAATGTAGATAAACCAGTATTGTTGGCTTATTGTTGAAGAACATGATGTAGAAAAAAGAATGTTGTCAGCTTATCGATATATAAGATACGTTTGCTTTGATAGTTTTGATGGCGGACTATCATCATGCCACTATGTTCAGTCTGGGCAAATCCAATGCTCGGAATGCTCGCCACACTCGTTTGGTCCCAGGTGTGAAAAGTGTCACTACGGTTACTTCTATAGGAATGGATATTGTGTACCTGGTATGTTAAATCATTTTTCAAATTCTCCGAAAATGCGTCTTTGTTAACATTCGGCAATTACTTTTAAAAGTATTCTTGATATTCCATTTGATAAATTTTTATTAAATGTTAGATTTAAATTTTAAAAAAGTGAAACAAATTGAAGTTAGTTAAATGACTAAAAATATTTATTTAGTTAATTTGAGGAGTGCAAGTTTTCAATATGAAATTGTTCCCTTTAGAATCAGAGAAAGGTTGCAGACCTGGACAATTCCTAACAGAACAAGACCAATGTGTCAACTGTTTCTGCTTTGGTTCAGTTACTGAATGCTCACCTGTTACTCACGCCAGAGCTTTTGTAAATATTTTTTTTTTGAATTATATGTCTTTTCCTCAATTTATATTAAGCAATTAATCACTAGCCATATTCACTTCTATTACTTTCGTTTTTGTTCAGATATTTGTTAGCGAACACTTCTTGAGATTGATTATATATGCATATATATATATATATATATATATATATATATATATATATATATATCAGGGCAACATTTTGGAGGAAGCATATAAACGCACATTCAAAGAGTTGCTTTCCTCAAGCCCTGACTCGGCGACCTCAGCTCGCTTGCTGGCAGTATCCAGCGAGGCGAGTTGTGGCTGGCTGAGATCTTTACCCAATACGTCGGTGGGTACCAGATTGAATGACGAAACGGTCAGGACGGCCATTGGTTTCCGGCTGGGGTTGGCCGTTCAGAGTCGATACACATGCAGGTGCGGCGCGGAGGCGGATGAACTCGGCCATCATGGTCTTGTTTGTCGTTTGGGCGGAGGTCGCCAACAGCGACATTCAGCCATAAACGATTTTGTGTGCCGGCTTTTCTCCAAGGCCTCAATTCCGGTTTTAAAGGAACCGTCGGGCATTGCGGCGCACGACGGTAAGCGCCCTGACGGGTGTACCTTGATTCCTTGGAGAGCCGGCAGGTGCTTGGCGTGGGACGGTACCGTTCCAGGCACCTTTGCTGAGCGCTACGTAAGGCTTACTAGCAAAGAAAGCGGTTTGGCTGCAACCAGGGCATCTGACGAGAAGATCAAGAAGTACGACGGAGCTCTCCCCTCGATGGAGTTTTTACCGATTTGTATCGAGGTCCTCGGCCCCATGGACCTTAACACCTCCGGGTTTTTCAATCGGATTCGTAAACATATCAGTATTAGGTCAGGCGATAGTAGGGAATATTTTTTCGCTATGAATAATATCTCGTGCATTCTGCAGCGGTTTTTGCGCGTCTGTGTGTTGGAAAATGTGGAGTTGAATGTCGACGGGGTTGAGTGACGTTATAGCAAATAAAATCAAATTTAGTCAGACGCTTGGCTTTTGGTGTCATTCGTCAATGATTTGGTTTTAACATATATATATATATACAACCTACATATAATATATATATATATATATATGTGTGTGTGTGTGTGAGTATGTGTGTGTGTGTGTGTGTGTGTGTGTGTGTGTGTGTGTGTGTGTGTGTGTGTGTGTGTGTGTGTGTGTGTGTGTGTGTGTGTGTGTGTGTAAGGTATCCTTTGTCTTTTATTGTCCTGAATGAAAGGCTGATTACTTAAAAATAACTTCTTTGGGATTTTTCTTAGCTAAATATATTGTTTGAGACTATGTATTATAAGGTTGTTGATTATTCAAAAATCAAAAAACAATCTCTAATGATGTATTTCATGTGAAGAGTTCCTAACATAAAACTGTTGGTTTCCATCTATTTAAGTCTACAAAAATCTACTGTCATTACCAATTACATGGAACCGACCTAATCTTTTCGACTTGACACCATCCGTTTGGTGAATTCAAGCCAGCATAAGACTCATCGTAGATGCAATATATTTTTTAAAACTGGCAAGCAAAATGTGACAAATCAGCAAAAATAAGAAAGTAGAAAACTTTTTTTAAGATATTCTCGCGCGAATATGACAAAATCGATTGGAACATGTAGTTTGTAGAAGCATTGAACTTCTGTATGTTTCTCGTTTTAGCATTTTACTTTGTATTTATATCAAAGACTTGTCCCGCTATCCAAAATCATCTATCCACTAACGAACGTTCTTTTTTGTAAAAATCTTGTTTTTTTATATTTTTAGCTAATTTGTATACAACTGAGCCCGTTGATATTGATTTATATATAAGAAATAGTTAGGATGTTATGCGTGCCACAAGGGCCTGGAACGTAATTTTCAAGTGAGGGTCTTATGAGGTTTTTAATAACCAAGCTTTGCTAATTGCTCTCAAAATTAGCCAAAATCCAAGTATTTACATAAAAAAACAGTTGCTTCCAAATCGTGGTCTTAAAGCAGATAAATGTACTCATTAATTTTTCAAATGGATCAAATTTTATAATTTCTGCATAGAATCTTCTTGTTACACTAATGTATGTGAAAAATCATTTGTTGGCGTTTCTGATACATTTTTACGAGTTTTATTGATTTCCTTGACTTGAAGATTTAAAAAATATCTAATTTGTAATTTTGAATATACTTTCATACAGATAAATTCTTCTTTTGGTGTTTCCTCTCAAGAGTTTGATGGATTTACTGTAGTGCTTAATAGAGGTGTCTTGGAAAGTGAAATAATAAAAATAAATCCCGGCCCTAAATATGGGATGATTCACATCAACACGCCCCACAGGTAACAATTGAAACTTTATGCATAATTGAATAACATCAAAATTTCAAAAAATTATTTATATTATTTTTGTATCCATGATATTTAAAAAGAATATATGTTTCTTGGTTTGTTTGACTCACGAATTTGAATAATTTTGCATTGTCGGAGAGATTTGAAATATGAATATTCTTCAACCAATAATCCTTGTTTAGGTTTATTAGTGGTCGATTCCAAATGAAAAATTGACCAAGTTATCTGCAATGAGAATCGTGAAAATAGATAACGATTATTATGCGAGGAAGACACGCTCTATGCATATATGAACACAAGAACGCGCAATAAATAAAAATTTACATCCACCCTCGACTTATTAGAAGCTCGAAACGCACAGTCTTCAAACATTCTGCTTGGTATCGAATGTTTTTGCAACGATGCGATGCGGTAACCTCAACATGAGCAAGTGAAACTAACAACCGAACTGATGATTATCAGTTGGCGCGTTTTTTACTAAATAATATCCAATCATGAAAATTTGAACTATTGAAATTGTAATGTTTAATTAAAATTAAATTTTTTTTTGCTTATATATTAACTAATTGCTTGAAAATAGGGAAGATGCTTATTGGATTCTCCCATCAAAGTATTATACATACCCGGTTAGTTAAATTGTTGCTTTATTCCGTGCTAACATTCAGTCGCTACTTAAAAATGAAATGATGAATACTTAATCGCGATATTGTTACGTTTCATTAATCGGTTTATCGGTGGAAATAACTTTTAAAAGTTTAAAACTGCAGCAACATACATAAGCATTTGATTGTAAAAATTTCTGCAGAAGAATTAAATGACTTGATTAAAAAAAACTGACATGTGATTAAACGTAGAATCAATCAATCGCTTCAGCTGTCTTTATACAAAGGTGCATTGAGATACACAGCCTCCTACTACAGCAGTTACCCATTTCATTATGGAAAACCTGACGTTATTTTGCGGGTAAATAATAATTTGCATTTCAAAATATTTGTATTATTTTTTTTAATTTAAAGCTGGTTTATTTTATAAAATGTAGTTTCCACAAAAACTATTGTGCGAAAATTATTTTTAAAATATTTGTCTTCAGGTAGAAGACACGTCTCAGTTTCTCTATTATACATACCCAGACAATACCTTCCCGGTTGATACTCCAAAGGAATTTGTCATTCCTTTATATGAGGTGAACATTTTTATTGGCTTTTTATATTTTTTTACAATGTTTTGTAAAAGAAAATTTTTCTAAAGAAGATATCCAAAAAACGCTTCTTATAAAATTAAGATTCGGGGAAGTTGGACAACTAATCTTTTAAAGCAAATGTTAATGGAAAAATAGACTGATGCAACAGAATGATGACGACGTGATAATTAAATTTTAACATACGACTTTCAAAATCTTTTGAGTGCTTTTTATTTTCACAAATGTGTTTAAATATATTTCAAGCAAGTTTACAATGGAAGATACTGGAGTGAATGATTGAATTTTGCATCTACAGGCTGGCTGGGTAGATGCACAAAACAATCCCGTATCAAGAGATACATTCATGGGTGTTTTAAAAAGTCTCCAGAGTATTTGGGTCAGAGCAAAGTTTTCAACTGGCGTTGATGTCGAAGATAGGTTAGATCAAATATTTCTAATTTGTCGCCTGTTTTGTTATTGCACGATGATCTTTCAGATTGTCAGCTGTCAGTGTTGAGTACTCCGTCAGAGATTATGAAGTGGAACTGGGTCAAAATGGCTACCCAATCTTAGAAAAGTGTCACTGCTTGCCGGGTTATCAAGGCCAGTGGTGTGAGGTTATTAGCTGAACCTTTTTTAAAGATGTTTTGTTACATTATCTATTTTTGTAAAAAATGTGCAAAAAGGGTTTTCATTTTTTTAAATAATAAAAATTTGTACATTGCTTTCAGTTGAATGGATGGATTGTTTTGCAAATGTACATCATATTTATTTAATACACTGTACCTTATAATTTATATAAAATGATATATTGCAAAATTGATGTGCATTTATGCAGAGATTATTGTCTGCTCTGTTGTTAGAATGGGTGAAAGTTACCTCATGTTAACTTTCATGAATGATTTGTATTTAGTGTTGGTATCGGATGGGGCGATGGTGTAAGAGATAAGATGCCTAAGTCTTTTAGGAACCAGGTTCCAACGCAAATAAGTTCTTGTCTACCACATGCCATCTTTGTGATGCATTGATTCGTGCGTGTTTACATGCATTATGGGTTTGTTTGTTGATAGTACGCTACAAAAGTTTGTAAAAAAAATTATGCATAACCATTAATTTTGTAGATAATATTGTCGGACTTTTTTTTTTGAGCTCGAACAATCTCTCGCCAAAAAGCGGAGTTAATTTATTTTGTTTCTCTTCATACTGCTTCTACTAAAATTACTGTTGTGCATCCATTTTTGAATTTATTTTACCATGACCAGCAATTTTTACGGTTAGTTAACGACAATAGCGACTACTTCTACTTGCCGCCTAACACTACAACAGCCATGTGCGGTTGCTACTGACTCCTTGTAACACCGACGTGTAAGTTCGCGCTGGCCGATAACGACACGTAAAAACATTTAAACGAATATTCATTTACCACTCAACTCTTTTAATATATTGAAGGGTTTGCGAAATAAATAACACATAATAAACAATCACGGAAGATTAACTGGACAATTAATAATCTGAGAACTACTTATTCCCAGACTAATGTTAGCGTGATCAAATATTTCTTATCACAAAAATAACAACGTCGGATCTCGCAATTACAATAAATAAACAGTCAAGAAAATAATTGATTTTTTAACTAAATAATTAAGCGTTCAAGAAAAAAAATCCAATTTCACGCTCTAACAAATAAAGTCAATTGTCCAAGAAAATAATTAAACTTTTTAAAAATACAATAAAAACGTTCAGACGACTAATTAAATTTGTTCAAAATAAATGAAACGTCAAACAAATAGTTAATTACATTTTTTTAATAAAAAATAATATTTTTTGTGCATTCATGTGTATTTCTTAATTTCATGCATTCAAATTCAAATGCCGACCAAATTAAATTTGAAGCCTTTAATTTGGTTTCAGTGATAATTACGAGAATTGAACACTTTCTCATTTATAAAGTTTGAGTCAAGTAACCTAAGTGGTTGTATAATGTTCTCCCATTTTTAATTGTAAACTGTCTACACATTCATTCAGGATTGTCAACCTGGCTATAGAAAAACCGTGGATGATATGCATTACGTGCATTGCGAACAGCTTGATAATATCCAATGTGACCCAAGAACTGGTCATTGCCAAGTAATTAGTTTTTATTCATTTTTTTATTCATTTATTATTTTTTCATTTTTGAAGACTGGAAATTGTAATTTTTATTTATTTAATAACAAAAATATTAAAAACTTAGATGTACACAATTTAGTTTCAACTAATGTAGACCATATACGAAAAGATTCCTTCCCATCACATGCGATTTATACGATGCGTGATTTTCACGCGTATTCAGATATGCTGTGTGTGTGTTTGTCGTTGATACTTCCTAACTACGTGCAAAAGAGAGCATGACCTTAAACCTGTAACAGATCTAAAAATTAGACTGCAATGATTGATGGTTGTTATTTTTTTTACATGAATAACCAAATTTCTGAACCGAAAATTGCAAGGGCTGCCCTCACAACACCGTCGGCAGAAACTGCGAATGCCCGCATGGGTTCTACATGGATCGTGCAAACAACTGCGAGCCATGCCTTTGTCCTGTCGATGCCTCCATCGATGGCAGGTCCGTAAATGCTGAAATCTTGTTTTTTCTTCCAATCACTATATCAATCATTTTCAACATCATTCATCCTCACAACTTGACATCGATCATCTGACTTGACAATGGTTGATGATAAAGATTGGTGGTGATTGGTCATTATCATCATCATCATTCCTCATCAGCATCATCATCGCCAATCATCTGTGTTTTTTCTCCGCCTGGCAGTTTCATTCATTACATGATTCCATTCTCCCGACTAAACTTCATAAACTTTCTTGAATAAATGTTATCTAAGTGTTATGTGAGGGAACACTAAGTGAACAAGCAGCTAATATTTTGTGCTTTTTTAAATCATCGCACAAGAGTCAGGATCATAAATCGAAACTGAAACCGCTTTAAGAATTTATTTTGAGATTGCAATGTACAAGTACATCTCATCACTTTAATTAACTTATAAGTTGTTCATCAAGCGAAGAAGATTGCTTCTATAACACTGTGAAGATCAAACAGTTGAAATTTTTTTCAAAACTTTATTAATTTTCCATTCAGAGAAAAAGTAAGTTGCAGTTTGTCGAGCGTTGGCACTCTTGTGTGCCACAATTGCCCGGTGGGAAGCACTGGCAGTCGATGCGAAAGGTAGACATTTATTCTCAATTAAATAAATATAAAATTGACATTTGTTCATATATATATATATATATATATATATATATAGTAAATATTTATAATATATATGACCAATGTATTTATATAATATATATGTATATATAATATATATACGGTGATATATAACGATTAAGATGCATGACACTCATGTTGCCTGGCAAATATTTGGCGTAGAAAAAGTGTGGGCAAATTACGGCCCGCAGGCCACATGCTGCTCGTGAAACTATTTTATGCGGCCCGCGAGGTCTGGTATGCCAAAAAGAGGTCGTTCGTCAGCCAGACATAATCAAAAAAAAACACTAATTTTTTCCGAGTCGAAAAAATTTGCTGTTTAAGTACATATGCGGCCTTCAAAGGTATAAAAAAGTTCTCAATGCGGCTCTCACATCTCACAGCCTAGAATGCTTTCTTACAGAACCTTATTCAGTTGCTGTTGAATTTTATAAGGAAAAAGCAGTTGAATCTACATAGTCATATTTTTGTGACACACGTACTCCGCTCACAATCTTCGAAAATGTATCTCAATAACAGCCGCTAACGTTGGCCTCGAACGATTTATCCTTTTTATTCCAATTTGTCTGCATCATATTTAAAGCATTGGCTTTCGTGAAATGAAAGTGTTTACTTTGCTTTCAGTACGGTGGGTTGCGCTAATTTTTATGCCATTGACATTTAAGTAGACAAAACTTTAGCCGAGTTTTTGTGATATATGTTTTTACTGATAGTTATTCATCGTAATGAATCATTATTTTTAGGTGTTTGTTTGATTACGAAGGCGATCCCAGCATTTTCGGCGGAAGATGTGTACCAACGTCGGGTATGACAATTTCTCATTCTTTGGCCCGAGTTTTCAGCGGTTTTTACGTCGATATGAATTAGTTTAAGCCCATGATGTTTCGCACTTATTACATTACACGAACCTCATTCATACTGCTCATTGCTTTTTTCAGTTTTGACGATTTGCTGCTTTAATGTTTTTTAAATTATCTTACCTATTGAAAAACAGTTCCTGCTTAACTGTTTCCACAAAAAGTAATCCAAAAATTATTTCATGTTCATAGTTTTAACAAAATATTTCGCAAATTCCAAAGATGTTCCACGGCCTCCAGTTATTGAAACTTCAGATGGAGACCAAAAGATTGATGACAAAAGCTTCGGAGACACAATGTAATTGATTTTTTTAAACTTTCTGAAATTTGGAATCAACGCTATATTCATTTATAAATTATAAATGATATTAATTGAATTATAATAAAAATACATCCTCAACTAAATTTTTCCAATTATTTTTACACAAGAAGTGATAGGCAAACCTACCTTTATTAAAATAAAAATCGTTAATTTTTTTATGAAGATTAGAAACGGAATATTTGTTTACCAGTTAGCAAGAGTAAGGTAAATAGGTAATTGCTGAGATGTAGATTGCGCGTTGGAAAGTATTACAACAACAAGCAAGAGATAGAAAAAAGCATGAAAGACTCGTAGGGTAATAAGTAGATGTGAATTTATTATGCACAGGAAAAGGAAACAATAGGATATAACTACAGTAGGCATTTTTAAATCAAAACTTTAAAAACGCAAAGGTAATGCACTTTCATTCACAGGAGGTTCTAACTGGTTTTGGAAGCATGGTTGCCAAAATCTTAGACCGGTACGGTGTAATCTAAAAAATGGTAAAGAAAGAGTTAAAAATTGCCGACTGATATTTTTGCAGAAAAAATTCTGTGAACGATTTAGCAATGAATTGAGCTGATGATAGTTTGAGAATTTTGAACAAAATTCAAGTGAGAAAGAAAGTGGGAAGAAAAGGGAATGATAGAAGAAGAAAAAAATTTATTTTAGAAAAAGAGGGGAAAATTATTATTATTATAACTATTATTATTATTATTATTACTATTATTATTATTATTATATGCCCTTTGTGTGGCGCCTTATGGATAGCTTTAGTAAAAGCTGCCTGCAAGCAAAATGCTATAAATATTCTTTACATAATTTTAACTTGCATTCGTACAGAAACATGGATTGCTTGGTTCGAGGTTCTGGGAGTGTTAATATTATGTGGTCTCGTTCTGGAGGACAGGAAATTCCTCATGACAGGTCACAAATTTTCCCAAACAACACATTGCAAATAAGGGACTTGCAAAAAGATGATGAAGGTTTATATGTATGCACCGCCGCAAACAGTTATGGATTCAACACCAAACAGTATTTGATTACTTTTT
Organism: Helobdella robusta; assembly: GCF_000326865.2. Classification (NCBI taxonomy): domain Eukaryota; kingdom Metazoa; phylum Annelida; class Clitellata; order Rhynchobdellida; family Glossiphoniidae; genus Helobdella; species Helobdella robusta. The sequence continues at coordinate 5,772,942 of NW_008703570.1, read as the reverse complement.
ACAGTAAGTTTTTGTTTCCATTTCCTGCAAACAATAAAAATGTTTAACCTATAATTTTTTTTAAATTTAATAGCTGATGCCGAAGCCGAACTAGAAATAAGGTTCAATCCGACGTCTCCTGAAGAAGGGAAAGCATTCGGTTTGGATTGCATCGTTAAAAATGCTATTTCAGTGAATAACGTGGAATGGTCAAGAGAAGGTGGAGAGTTGGACAGAAACGCCGTTGTTGCATACGGCTCTACACTCTTTTTCCATAGTTTGCAAGTGTCAGACTCAGGTATATTTAATTTCCACGGTTGAAGCAATTTAAACTTTCTATTCTGAAATTACGAATGTGTTTAAGCTTTAAACTTTGGCTTTTAAATTTTGCCAAACGTCCATAGTAAAGTCCTGACAAGAAATTTTGAAAGCTCGTAATGATAATTTTATTTAAAATTATATTACTGATAATCATATGAAAAAATAATAATAATAATTTATTGACGTGGCTTGCATGAACTAATGAGACCTCCAAGTCATCTGCACTTCACCACGGCTAGCAATTGAGTCTTAAATATTTCATGTAAAAACCATTCTTAGTGAGTTTAAAGTACAATATGAGGTATAATATTATAAGTTGACGTGAACATGCACCCTCATAAATTCTGCGTAACATTTTGCTTTTAAAGCTGAAATTAAATTGTGTTTCAAACGATACTCCATGATGTGGCTGAATGTTTGCACATTTTATTTTATTTGTATACATATTTGATATGATAACAAAAAGCGCATGCATTGTTGCAGGGAGGTACAAATGCACAGCCGACACCTTATTCGGCCCAGTTTCTAAGTTGGTAAAAGTGAACGTCAAACCGAAGACTGTGACCGAAACTCTGGTTGAAGTAGGGAAAAGTATAACCGTGGACTGTGTAGTTTCTCCCAACACTTATCCAGCGAAAGTGTATTGGTTGAAAAATGGTGATCATAATCTGGGGCCCCGAACAGCCGTCCTCGCTAATCACACCTTGCACATTTATGACTTCACGAGAGAAGATGAAGGCATTTACGCATGTGTCGTTGTCAACAGAGATGGCTCAACGAAAGCATTTTCATCTCAATTCACATTACTTGAAGGTATTTTTACTTCATTTCGGAAAACAAATCTATGTTTATCATGAAAATTTAGCGAAGGACTGTTATAAATTGAGTTAAATGTATGTTGTACAAAATTTTAATTGAAGTTTTTACCAGTGTTGTATGTCTTGTGAATGTATTGATTGTTAATGTAATGTTTGTTAATGTGATGTTCGTAAATGCTACCAGATATTTGATTTCTTAGTTAGAATTAATTATTCCATGTTTTCTATACATTTTTTTTGTCAAAACCTGTATTTTGAATTAATACGTTGTTATCCTGTATATAAAGAGGAGAGCAGATATAGTGCAAGGATGGGTCCCGAGAATGTGTAGCAATGGAGCGAATAAACAAATATGTCGAAATAGGAAATAAATTGAATTGATAAATAATGTATAAACATTTATGTAACGATTATTTCACGATTTAGGGTGGTTGGAATGTTGTCAGTAGGATGAAGCCCAGATGACAAAAAAAATATTGTAAAAAATAAAATTATTAAGTAAATCAAAACTGGAAAAAGAGAAAATAGCGGAACAGTCCTGTTGGACAAAAAATAAAAAGTTAAATTTTAAAAGGGCCAACAATTGAAAAAACGTGAACAATAAAAAGATATTGGATAGATAAATGAAAAAAACTGTAAAATGTCTTTTTAATTAATAACGTTGAGTTGAGACAAAAAAGAGAAATTTGTTGATAATGCGGCTTTTTTGCGTACAAATTCCTAAACAGGTCTAGATTCTTATGTTGGTCTCTAAAATATTGTCCAAAATTTTCTACATCAACTCGTTTATGCAGATGAAAGAGAAAAGAATGCCGTAACTATTTTTGTGGGGCAGAAACTTCAGGCTAAATGCTACAAAGATCCTTATGAGACTGTGTACTTCGTGGAATGGACGAAAGATGGCAACAATCAATTAGGTGATAGAGTTTACATAGATGCCAATAACGATCTCGAAATATCAAAAATCCAAGTGGAGGACTCTGGTTCGTACACTTGCAAAGTGATGTACGTCTCGGGACAATCAACTGAGAGCATTATCTATGTCAACGTTCAAAGTTAGTTCTTCAATCGTTTGCTTAATTTTTATTTTCATTTGATAAGGTGTAACAATAAATAAGTTGATTTACATCTGTTTCAATTTAGTAGAAATGACTGGGCATTAGTTTTCTTATTGAAATTTATCACATTTTGACAACTGTCTCACTCAAAATAGGTTTTTTGCATTACTAGAGGAAACATGCTAATAAACTTCTGCTTGTTATTTCATTGTTTTTAAATAATTAGATTATAATTTCAACTGTCATCCTTTTTTACTGTAAATAAATACTTCCAAGCAAAACATGCAAGCACTAGAGATAGCTATGACCACTTCTCGTCCTCCTCTATATTTCACTTTAAATTCATTCTCACAAATTATCACTTATCTGTTTTTCATTCAATTGCAATGTTTAAAACTCAACACTTTTTAGTTCGATAAAAATTTTTGGGTATAATGTATTTCTCGAACCTTCTTTAATTTTTATTCTTTGTTATCCAATTATAAACGTATGATCAACTGAACGCGCTGAATGTTCATTTTGCTTTGTTATACACGACAGAAAATCATTAGTGTCCTATTTCGTAAAAGTTGATGTGCATATATGCATTAGGTTAATGTCATATATTTCTCTCATTAATATTTATCATTATCGGCAATTACTCAAGAAACCCAAATTTATTTTGGTATGAGTTTTAAGATAATTTGTTACATTATAAACTGTTGGATGGACAGTTTCAATTTGGAATTTGCTTTATTTAACTGCCCTCCAGGTGTACATAAACCTAGTGTCAATGTGGAACAAGAACGCTTATTATTGAATGTTGGCGATCGTATGATTCTCACTTGCCGCATCGACTGTGAAGTGCCGTTCGTTTATAAGTGGACCAAAAATGGACAGGAAATCAGAGACAACAGAATTCAGTTGGACGAAAATCAAAAAACTTTGTTTATAAACAGCATTAGTTATGAAGATAGAGGCATGTACGTCTGCGAAGCTGAGAATGAGTATGGGCGCGACCAAAAAATGGTCAACGTTGAAGGTGAGCCGTTGATGCTTTCAACTAACGCTGGCATATCTTCAATACATTCATTGCTTACTATCATGATTATGGTATCTGATAATAATCTAATATATATATATATATATATATATATATATTAGATTATTATATATATATATATATATATATATATATATATATATGAAAATCACAGCATGTTCGGCGTTAGTTAACTCCCAATTTAACTTTTCGATTTTTCAAAAGGTTGATCCTAAGTCATTTTCAAGTTTCTTTAGTTTAAAACCAAAATTATATATATATATATATATATATGTGTGTGTGTGTGTGTGTGTGTGTGTGTGTGTGTGTGTGTGTGTGTGTGTGTGTGTGTGTGTGTGTGTGTGTGTGTGCTGCACTGCATGTTGATTCTAAAATTCTAAATAACGTTCTGTTGTTTATATGAACCCATGAAAGAAATTATTTTATTTCTTCAATAGTTTCATTTCTAAAATAATTCAATGTTCATGATTGTTAAATTTTGTGTCAGAACAAAAATTATTTAACTTTCTTTTTTAGAAAATTTGATACATATGTCAAACATAGTTAAGGGTGTCCTATCCACAAGTGTATTTTAACTTATGTTTGGTTTCCTTAATAAACGAATAAACGGATATATACATATATATATGTGAGTCACCTAATTTTTGGGTTGAAACTGCTGAGTATATTTTGGCATTGTTTAATTTGAATTTATACTTTTTGCATGTATGTTTTTTAATGGAATGATTGATTTACTTTTCCCCGACCATTTAATGGTTGTTGTCTTTTGATAGTGGTTAACGTTATAATGATTAGTTGGGATTTTTACAAACATAAACATTTAGTGGCAAATTGAATTTTTACATTTTTTTTTACATTTAACTCCTAGTTCTCAGCCAACCAGCTGTAATTGATTTGGCTCCACAGTACGATATTAAAGTTGGCGATACACTCACTTTGAGGTGTCAAGTAGATGGTCCACAAAATTACCAACTGCAATGGTTGAAAGATAACAATGTAATTTCTAGTCCAAGAGTATTTGTATCAGGTAACGAGCTCACTGTATCAAACATTCAAAATGAAGATGGTGGAATATATACTTGCCGCTTTTACGATCAATCAGGCGACTTATATTTTGATCAAAGAACTGAAGTTTTAGTAAGAAGTAGGGAAGGCATTTTTATCTAAACCATTATTTTGATATCTTTTTAATTTTATTTAGAACTAAAAAATAGCAGAAAAATAACAGATTACAGGTAATAATTATTTTTGACAACTAGATCCGTTGGCGCCAAAAATTAAACACCAATTAGTGGGACATCCGATATTGAATGTGAATGACCATACAACATTAAATTGCGTCGTTGACAGCGAGTTCCCCTTCGAAGTTCAGTGGTTCAAAGATGATGTCCTCTTGGACTTTCCCTATGTTCAAAGTGACAACAAGTTTACCCTGGCCCTCAAAAATGTACAGCCAAAAGATTCCGGTGAGATTCACCTTTTAATTGTCAGCGCCTGGATCAATTTGAAAATGTTGATTAATTTTTTCAACAGGACGTTACGTTTGCCGAGCTTTCAACGAATATGGAAGTGTAGACCACACCATTAACATAGAGGTGAAAGCGGAAGAAGCTAAAACTGAAAACGAACTCCGAGAAGGCATGTTCTAATTTTCATAATAATTTTTGCTTAGGACGTTTGGTATTTTGATTATATTCAAACCTTACTAAATTTTGTAATTTATACATATGATGCAAAAGTTGCTATTAGTGATTAGCTAGTTATTATTTTTTCCTAATATCCTTATTTTTAAATTAATGATTCAATTATGTTTTCAGGTAGACACACGTTCATTGAGCAACCCGTCCGTAAATCTGCCAGAGTTGGCGAATCAGTCACATTGACCTGTTCCGTGCGTCTACCTGTTAGTTGTTAAGTTACATACTACAATTGCATATGTTTGATTGTTGTTTTTTGCTGGCATATCCCGTTAATTAGTAAATTTTTGTGCAAATTTTGTTTTTTTTTTAAATATTTTTTTGTATTCTAAATATTTTTTGATGACCTCACTTTTTTGTTTGTAGCGTGTAGGTATGTGTCTGTTGACATGTCGTTTAATTTGAACCTTGCCAAATAATATAAAAAATATTTTTTTAGTTATTTTTAATTGATGTAAAAAAATTGTTTAAACGAAATTTTAAATAAACGTGCATATAATCACCCAACCTCCAACTAACAATAATTAAATCATTTAAATCTAATACATTTACAAAATATCTCGTTGTAATAATAATTAATTGAATGATATTTAAAATCTGCTATATTGCACAATCTATTGAAAGCCATTCATTTGAAAGGACAAAGACAGGCAGAACGTGCAATTCCAGTGGACTGACCGAAACGGAAATATGTTTGATGACGAACGATTGACGGACGACACATATGGCAACCTGATGATAACTGACGTCAAACTTGAGGACGAGGGCGTCTACGTTTGCTCGTCCTATCTGAATGAAGATAGAGATGTTGCCGAGTCCTACCTATCCGTCCGTGGGGGTATGAAGATCATTCACTTTTTCGCAATTTAATATATCATTTTTTATGATTTCATGAAAGATGTCATTAATTTCGGATTGTTTCATGTAAACGTATGGTTTCGTATTTCGTCTAATAACTTCATCAGTCAATTAATCAGGATCTAACAGTTTGATTGTAACACTTGAAAAAAATTCGAATGCTAAAAAGAAACAATGTTTATAATTAATCAAATAAAGATATATTTTTTCTTTTAATTGAGTCTCCATCAAATATAGTTATTTAAAGATATATTGTCTAAGAAAACGAAATATTAAAGTGAATAAGTTTTGTTTAAAAAATGAGCTTTTTATCTGCTGAAAATGTGTGCTACGCTCAAAGGGACGCCTGTCAAACACGAAAAGTTCTAATCAGTTACACCAGAAAAAGATACTAATACGCATAAATATTATGCAAATGCATGAAATAAATAAATTAAAAAATAATTGAAATGAATAAAAATTTTAAAAAATAAATAAATATTTATTAATGAATTATAAAAATGTAAAAATTATATAATTTGATGAATTGTTCATGGAAACTAATGAGTGAAACCAGACTAAAAATGTGCGAGGGTGCGTTCGAGTGCAAGTATAGGTAATATAAGTATATGGCGATAGAGTAATATGCTTTGCGCTATAAAAAGCACATGGCATGTTAATTAGCATATTGTGCTAAGAAGTCATTAGCATATGTACTGTTAGCATATTTTTTGCTAGAAAAAAATTGGTGTGTTAGGAAATAATTGGTGGGTTCTGTTAAGGGGTCTTTAACATACTACATAGTTGTTCCATTAAGCTATTCGAATCCATCTTTGATATACCGTCCCTTGGCTACACTCACTTGGCAAATTTCAAATAATTATCATAACCAATCTGAACATTTAAAAGTAGAGAAATGAAAGGAAATTAATGCTAAGATGAAATTTTAATCCAAATGTAAAATTTGCCGTGATAAAATTAAAATGTCTGAATGAGGCTAGAAAACTTTAGAGGTTTAAGCAGATTGGGACAGTCGGACAGATGGATCCGAATAGATTAATCTACGTAAAAAGAAATTAAAATGAAATGACTATAATAACTGAAATAACTGGTACCTTTTCAGTCTTGTGTGAGGATTTGATTCATTTGCTGCTAATAAATGTAGCAATCATTTTGACATGTATGTCTTCAAAAATGAAAAATGCCAGATATGCGGTTATGAAACAGACTAATTGAAAATAAATCAGAGAAAAAATAATTTTTTTTTTCATAAGGAGAAAACGGTCCGAAATTTGAATATGCGGACACAAATGTTGCGGTTAGCATCAATCCTGATTCGCAAACAGCCTTCACCGGCAGTAGAGTGGCGATTACTTGCGACGTTAAGAGTGACGTTCCTTTCACGCCTGTCATTACCTGGAGAAATGCCCACGCTAATAATCTGCCGCCCAATCATCAAGTTTGTTGTCGTTATTTTGTAATTTCTTCGTTCAGACATTTTTTTGAATGCCTGATCGGTCTAAATTATTTTGAATAAGTTAGAAGCAATATCTAAATTAGTTTGAAAAAGTTAAATATATATTATGAATATTTTGAAAAAATTTTAAGTTCAAGTTTATAATCTTTTTCGGAATGTGGCAGTTTCTGTCCCGTTAAACAATTATTAAAAAATATCCTTAGTGTCAATATTTCTCATAAAGAGGAAATACAATATGAAAAGTTGTTTAATTACGAATGTCTGAAGATCTCCGAACTTTGGTCTGGACATCTTTTTCATTCCTTACTCTTTAATCCAACAAAATGAATTTTGTTACTATCGAATATAAACTATTTTTTCATAGGAGATCTCTAGTAGCCCAACGTAATTTCTTTCAATTGTATTTAAATTCGACAAAATTGGCAGTGACAGACGCCTTAATTGCATTTCTCATTTGAACAAAAAAATTATTTAAACCAGATATTCACATTTTTACAAATGTTAATTTATTTAGTAGTCAATAGAAAATGCTTTGTTGAAATTTGACTTTATGTGTACGATCTTTTGTGTGTACGATTTTATGTGTACGATCTTTTAAGATGATTTCTGAGGGCTTTTTTATTCTTTTGATAACCAATTGATGAATGATGATGTCAAATTTTATATTTTGTTGGAAAGATTTCATTGTTGTTGTTATCGTATCCATCTTCAGACGACAATGTCTATTTATAAACTCAATTAAACCTTCTCATCAATAACGTTGTGCATCTTTTTGATAATATAAGTAGATATCATTATTCGTCATTAGCCATCAATTCGTCACTCTCATTAAAGATTACCCCTATTATTTCTGTTAAATTAAATTTTGTTTTTTTCAAAATGAATATTTCGTTTTGTTTTCTATTAAGACAATTGGAAACCAGTTGATATTTAACAATGTCAACGAGGAACATGGTGGACTGTACCAATGCACGGTTAACACGCCAGTCGGAACAGTGAGCGCTTATTCATCTCTCACCGTACTTCGCAACGATCAGGGTATCTGTTATAAATATCTCTAGATGTTTTATGAAAACTAATGGGCAAACTTTTTGTTTGTTAGACTATGAACGTGGCAGTCAACCTGCTATTGAAACAGTAGATGTAAATGGAGGCACCAAAACAATTTACACGGGCCAAAGCATTTATCTACGATGTAGACATCCCGAGAATAATTATCATGTCAGAATTCGTTTTGAATCTCCGAATGATGAGATTTTGTCAGAAGGGTATGGCGAGGTCTTTTATTTGCTAAGTGAAGTCACTCCTCAGAACAGCGGCAGATACACTTGCGTGATTGACGACGACTTATCGATCAGGCTATTTGTTTACATCACTGGTTAGCTTCTTTTATTCATTTTTCATTTAACTTAAGCTTTTATAAATTTATAAATGTTTCTATTCCAACAAAAAATTTTCAGTCGAGGAAATTGCTTACAACCCTTACAACCCTTCTGAAAGTACTTTGTACATCCATCCAAAATCCGTCTATCAAATTAAGGAGTCCAAAGTTGATTTGAATTGTTATGGTTAGCCAAGAATTTATTTATAAATCTTATCTAAAAGCGAATATTTTCTTCATTGATTAATAATAATCAAACTTGATAGTTTCAAAAACTGAATTACTAATCTTCTCCTAGTGATGAAAATGTTTGAACGTGTTTGTAGGTGATGAAAACGTCTCGGATTACAGATGGTTCAAATTATCAGAAAATGAAGCCTGGCTTCCGGTTAATCTAAAAGATGTCTTTGTAATAGAAAATAGTTTGCAAATTAGCAATTTTCAGCCTGAGCATGCTGGTTTATACAAGTGCACAGCCATTAATAGAGTGGATGGTCGCCAGTTAGAAGCAAACGTTATGGTGAAGATTACAGGTGATGTGTTTTTTTCGTTTTCAGTTGTTTCTATGAAAATTGCCGTTTAGTGCAATTATGACGCGTGAGCATATAGAAAAGCAAACATTTATTTTTTTTTTTATAAAAATAAGCCTGAAGGCGAGAATTTCGTGTAAACGGGTAAAGTCTCATTGGAATGTTAATAAATACTTTGAACTTAAACCAGCCCCTTGAAAATGAAGCAAAACTTGTAAACACCACAAATTCATTATAGTCTAGATAAGTTTCGTGTCTGGTTATAAGCTAAATGCGTTTCGTTTATATTAAGACTCATCGGTAGCCCGCCTTAAGTGGTGTTAGGACGATCTCATGATGTACCAGTTCCAGTGCTCAACAAACATTGTGTCGTTTAGTTTTTCAACAAAAATTCTGTAACTTAAGGAATGCATTGTGAAACATTCTCAGCTAAAAATAGTTCACACCATTTTTTGCATGTGGGACAAAACAAGCATTCACACATTAACCTTTTCATTCATCATATGCGTGTTTAATTGTGCAATGTTATAGCAGAGAAAGTGACCGCTTTCAAAATTATTTGGAAAGACAAATGTGCTATTGCTGCTATAGTCGGCGTCTTTGAAGTTAACTAAGCTTAGATGTACAATTCTAAGTTGACCAAAGCATATCTGCTGAGCTACCTTGCAAACCATAAAACATTCATGATTCCTCCACGTTACGCTAATTTTCATGAAACATCAGCCTTCACGCCTTTCTTCCTCTTCGGTCAGTTAAGTCTTTTAAACTTAAAATTTTCACCCTCAGTGACTCGCAAGAGTTATTGAAACCAAAAAGTGAGCTCTGGATTAATTTCGCACTTATCACAAACCTGTTTTCTTTTTTTAAAATTTATGCAGTGATTAGAATTTTTATGAAAAACAGGATATTTTGGTCATTTTTTAAGATGATGTTATATAAAGCGAAGTAAACCAAGTTACATCTTCCTGGTCTGTGTTCTTACTATATTTATTGAACTTGAAACTTTGAATTAATCAAACTAAAAATTTGTAATTTAGGAGTTTATTAATAGAAACGATCATTTACATGCATTCAGATTATCCTTACCTATTAGTTTCGCCTGACCATGTAGAAATGTTTGAAGGTGATAGTGTGACCATCAACTGCCAATCAAGTGATGACTTTGAGTTAATGTACTGGAGCAGGGAAGATAATAAACCTCTTCCTGAAAACTCCTCCGTATCTAATTATGGAAGAACACTTGTACTTGAGGTATGGTAACATTTTGTGAATATTTTCATAGAATATTGAGAATTAAAATTGTTTTTATATCTTTTAACTTTATTGCAGAACTAATAAATAAATGATGTGGTTTCAAAAGTGACAAATAAGTGTAAAATTTACAAAAAAAAATAGAATAGGCTTTTGATGTTGGATGTTTGATGCACGTTGACTTATAGGATCAATCCGCTTAAACCTACATTACACTGCCCGTCTTCTTCGAATGCAAACAAAGTGTTGTTTACAGCATGGTCATGTGTATTATGCCTTCGTCGGACGTTGAAATCGCTAAATAAAACCTAATAAGATAGATATAATTAACATATTGTAATGTCTTTGCCTTCAACCTTGAAGCAACATAAATCAATTTACTTGTTTGTTGTTCTACGCCTAGCTCTACCTATTACTTGAGCTATATTTTGTTCCAAATTTAAAAAAATGTATTCAGTTATTATATGAAAATGTTTCTGCTTCCTAAGTTTTTATGCATAAGTCTTCTTTAACTCTACAAAAATCAACTGACAATGAAAATAGCTGAAAATAGTTCACACACCAACTTTGCACGTGGAACATACAGACATTCACACATTAACCTTTACATTTATCATTTCTTTCATCATATGCGTTTCTAAAGAAAATAATACAAAATAAGATGGAAGAGGGTGAAAGAGAAAAAAGATAAAAGCAAAAAAATTACATCACATTTTAAATTAAATAAAATATAATTTAAATCGAATATAAGAAATTCAGTAGAAGACTTATTGATATTGAGTCATGGAAAAGTTTCAACTACACTAAGTAGAGTTATTAGAGCTGCTGAATGCAACGCAATGTTTCTCGTTTCTTTTGAGTAAAGAAGTCATATGAAGACTAAATATAAATATAGCCGTTGTTCAGTCAGCTTATTTTTCTATTGTTAAAAGAGAATATTTTACTAATTACACCGCTAAAGAGAAACACTTGAAATTTTTCTTCTTATATTGAATGTACTACTAACTTTGTTTCAGAATCTTCAAATGGATCAAGCGGGAAAATATATTTGCACGGCCAGGACAGTGTTGGGGACAGTTAATACAACTGCCAGTCTTATTGTTCATCGTTAGTTTTTCAGTCCTTTCTATATCTATATATATTTATAATAAACCAAAAATAAATATACAACAAAAAATGACAACCTCTTTTCCAACCCGGCGCTTAACCAACAACGAAAACAAAGAAGTAATAAAAACTAGCATTGTAAATAGTGACAAAAAAGAATATGATGCTTTCGATGAAGAAAAGGAGACCAAAGAAGATGACCAGCCAATAAAGAAACCTGACACTTAATTTCAATCTAAGTTCACTTTGACAAAGTCAATCTCCATCTAAGTTCATTTTGACAAAATCAATATTTCCCTATATAAACAGCAGAAAGCACTAATGATGATTCATTCGGAATCAAAATATGGCCTTATTTGCAGCATGAATTCGGAAAATAAGTTTATTATGAATTTTAATAAACTAAACGTTCACCAAAAAACTTTAGTGAGAAAAATTGAAAAAACGAACTACAAACATATTAACGCCAAACAGTCGGTAGAATTTATAGAATATTGTAAAAATTATGGTCTATTACCAACATATATATGTATATATACACATATATATATATATATATAAATATATATATACTGTGTCTCTACAATGTTAATTTAATTAATTAGTTATTACGATCTTCAACTTTGTGCAATATGGCACTTTTACGTGTTTTCATTATCGATGATTCCTCTGTTTCTAAATTTATTAGTGGGAAGGATTCCAAATGCACGTTGCTGAATTTTTATTATCGGATATCTTTGTTCTATGAGTATTGATTCGGCTAGTCGTGAATTATAATGGTTGTTATTGTAATGTAAAATTTCAACATTGTTGTCTATGGTTTGCATAGTAATTTTAGTTTGGTGTTTCTTTTTTATGTGATTCTTTAAAGTGTGAGTTTGTAGGAGCATCGCGGGTCTTCTCAATAGCTTTGTTGTCGTCATACCGATATATTCAGGATTTTGGTGCCTACACTCACCAATATTACATTTGAACGAATATATTAGATGGCTATAATCCATTATCGATTCTGGCTTACTACTGCAATTGTTTTTCCTAACGAAGGATGGCGTTCCTTGGTTAAAGTAATATATTGTTTTCGTTTGTTGCTTAAACTTTATTTTTATGATTCTTTTCGTGATTTTTTTATCCTGTTCGATGAAAACAGTTGACATATGGTTTTTATAATATATTTTTATCTTATTTTTGTTGTTATTGTTAATTGCATTATTGTTGTTGCTGATTTTTTGTTCTTTGCGTTATATTTTTTCTGGATGATGGAATTTTTATATCCATTATTGATGAGTAGTTTAGTGACTCTATCTAGTTCTTTTCTGCTGATTTTTACAAAAAAAGCAGAGATCGTGCTCTCTAGATATGTTTGACAACCTTCACTATTTCCATTAAGACATAAATTTTTGTTTGTTGCTGAGGTTTTGAATTCATCCTGAGCATTTTGTATTAGTACGTCTAGGAATGGTAGTTTATTGACGGTGATTTTTTCATTTGTAAACTTTAATTTTGATGATTTTAGTCGTTGTATTGAATTTATATATAAGTCGAAATATATATATATATATATATATATATATTGTAATTTATGAAATCTACCAAAGTTCTAGCATTATATATTACATTTCTCAATATTTCTAACCAAATTCTTGTCGTCATTATTTATTTTATTAAAAAAAGAATAATATACAGTATTCCAATTCATTCTCGTGTGTATAGGACCTATTTTGATTTTTCAATCATCTTCATCACTTGTTGCTGTTTATATAGATAAATTGTATAACACAGTACTTGTTGCCGTTTATATAGGGAATTTGTATAACCCAGGTCTTTGTTCCAGTGATTTGCATTTATTGCTGTTAGTGACTTTGGTAACAGGAAATAGAGATTTTGCAGTTGCTGGACCCGTTTTTTGGAACAGGCCTACCGATCTAATTACGTATATCTGGATTATCATTAGCTGAGTTTAAAAAACGTCTTAAGACATACCTATTCGGTAAATCCTAGTGATCTTCACTGATGATTGCTTTGCTTTCAACATGCTATTCTTTACCTATAGCAATTTCTACGAGGAGAGCGCTGACGAGAAGCAATTATAATTGGCGCTATACAAATTTAAAAATCAATTCAAAATTCTAATCAATATATATTACACACACTTGATCAAATTCTCCTATTCCAATATGTGCATTTCGAGTTCTAGATCTTTATTTAGTTTTATCATTTTCATCATTTAATTTGTTTTATTTTATATTATAACTTAAATTATATTTTATATTGTAGCTTTAATTATTATCTCTGGGACCTTAGTAGTTCTTTTGCATGTTTATGATAAACATGCAAATGAAAATTTTTATGTAACAAAAACAATTAGAAATTTCTCCGAAGAAATAAATTTTGTTTTCATCTGGTCCATTTCAAAACCGCAGCTTCCAAAATAAGTGATTTTAAAGTATAATGAAGCTTGGTAAGACTGCTTTTATTAAGCAATTAACACATTGTTTTCTTTATTCCTAATTTTGTTTTTCAGTTTTAGTTTCATCAACTTCATTTTTCCTGCATGCATTTTGATTTTTAACATACGCAAATTTTTCTACATCTGTTACAATGAAATGTGGATCTGTTTTCTTCATGTTTTAATTTAATCTTTTAAACGGCTTATAGCAGTCTCTATTTTTTTATATTCTAGGCCAAAATTGCATCCTCAATTTGAATTGCAGTTTTTTCGGCCATCCCTTGAGATTTTTACTTGTTAAATTTAGCTTAGCTACAAAAATAATGAAATTCCACCCAAAAATGTAACCTTCCCTCTGACCGATCGGTATAGTTTTTTATTTATATGTTTGTTTTTAACTTGGCCAAATCTTTCAGTTGCTGGTGGCGAATCTTCGTTTTTCCAAATAGATACATTGTCTTTTGCTTACCTGAAACTGTTTCTAATAATGTAGGAGCTGATTGTATATACTTTTATGTAGTGTATTTATGTATTGAAGATCATTTGAGAACATTTTTGTGATTTTATTTCCTTTTTCAAATAAGAAATGATTGAAATTTATTTCTTTTATTTGAAATCGCAGCTCTTTCTGAAGAGAGGATCATAAATACCCGATTCAAAGATGCCTACACGGGCGATTCAGTCGAAATGGACTGCTTCGGAGGTTTGCTAGCAATCCATTTAATCACTTTTAAACTTTGCTCGTCGTTTATTTTTTAATTTTCACTATGAATGAACACGTTAGCTTTTATAAACTAATGATTTTATTGTTATTAAGGTTCATGCTAATTCAGACATACACGGATGTGAATCCTTCCCGAGTATGCGTCTTTTCATCGTTCATGAACTTTAGTGAATTTATGACATTTATACAAATTAATTTGTCGTTTATGAACTTTAAATATATAATTTCTTAATTAAATTTTAACTTGTTGGAATAAATAAATGTTTGAATCAGATTTTCAACTCACGAAGACAATCTTCTTTGTTTTTTTTTTATTTTAAAGATTTGTTTTCAGTTTGCTGTTTTATTTTCACGTTTGTTAGAATTTAAAAATATGGAAATGTAGATGTGGGATTTAATTAATAAAAAGATTTGTATATTTAAGAAAAGTAAAAGAAAAACATAAAAACTGAAAAATTTCTAAAAAAAAAAACAAAATCAAAATCGATCTATCAATAATCATCCGTGTATGTTTGTTTTTTGGCTCTTGCATCTGTTGATGTTATTTTACAATGTGGTAGATAGAACGTAGTGTTATGCATTGTTTAGCTGAAGTGTTTCGACTTATTGAAATATTTGATGAACGCCAACACCAGGTGATCCGCAGCCTGTTGTTAGATGGATCAAAGTAGGTTCAGAACTGCCAAGTCACATTATTATAAAAGGGAACAAATTAATAATTTCTTCCGTCATGAAAGGTGATGAAGGCACGTACAAATGTATTTCATTTAACGCGGAGGGGACGCAGTATGCCCACATCGAATTGAATGTCATATGTGAGTTGCAGTAACCTTTTATTCAAACATTACCTGTTAAGTTATCTGCAATTTCAATTTGTTTCTACTTCGACCCTGAAAAATTTTTTTCCTGTTTTTTTTTTTTTTTTAAATTGAGCCCACAATTTTGAATATTGACCGTTTAAATGCCTTTCCTAATAATTATGCCGTAAGAAAGTGTAGATCAAAATAAATATTCATCGTTTCTGTACATGCATGTAACTGCTTGTGAACACTTTGTAAGGCCATGTACAGTTTTTACTCGATACATCGCATCGAGTTAGCAATGTAATAGATTAAACAAATGAATTTATTAATAATAATTTATTATTAAAGAGCGCGAACTGAACGTTCCTATGCCCCCAAAAGGAGAAAAAAAGCAATATAATTAACCACGCATACAGTATATAATATTGAGTAAAATGTGTACATACCAAGCATATAATAACGTACAAACACCCCGAAAATGCAACTATATAATGCAACATTTAGGTAAATTAATTAATATTAATGTGCACATATACCAAAACTTTTGATCATTTAGATGACATATTTATATATACATAAAACCAAATATTTATAGAAACTAAATTGCATATACATGCAGACATTTATTAAGACAATCATGCAGATCGTCTGAACATAACTTCACAAACATTAACCAATAATAGGAATATATAATAATTAATATGTATATATATATATATATATATATATATATATATATATATATATATATATATATACATACATACGTGCACAAACATGCACAGACACACATACACATATACACGTACACATACATAAAACTATGCATGAAGATCTTGATAAAGTATGGATCAGTCATGATTTAACAGTTGATCAGCGTGCCGAGTTAAAAAAACTAATTGATGAAGCCAAACCAAGAAAAATCTCGTGCCCGGGTTTTTTATTCAAGGTGAGGGGAACGGTGGGAAGGTGGCGGATCGTCAAACTCAGAGAGCATCCGGTGAAGTGATTTCTGGTGAAGGTATTGCTGATGGTGCTGGTGGTGGAAGTTTGTTCAGCTGTGGTGATTATGATAGTTGTGGTGGTGGTATTTGCGGTGGCGGAGATGGTTGTGGAGGTAACGATAGCGGCAGTGGTAATGATGGTGGTATTTGTGATGATGGTTGTAATGGCAACGATAAAAGTGGTAGTAATGATCGTGAAGTTACTAAAAAAGACACAGAACTAAAATTGCAATTAGGTTTGTTGAACATTAGGTCAATTATGAATAAGATCAAAACTGTTCGCGATTTATTTTCTAATAATTTTGATATTTTTGTTGTTACGGAATCCTGGTATGGGTCGTTCGATAATTTATCACTTAGACTCACTCTACCACCTGATTTTGTGTTCATAGATTTTTTGAGGCCAGCCGACCCTAACCATGATGGAATAATTGTATTTTTTATAAATTATTTTAAATTTTATAGAATTCCACTGCCTTTATTTAAGACGTTTGAGGCTATAGTTGTGAAATTTTATTTCAACAAAGTAACTATTGTTGTTTTTGCAATTTATCGTCCTGGGTCTTCTATTCCATCACCATTGTTTTTTGATGAGTTATCATCTGTTTTTGATCAAATATTGCTTTTAGCAAATTATGTTATTTTTATTGGAGATGTGAATATTCATGTTGAACTTTTGAACGACCCTAATGCATTGAAATTGTTTGAAATTTTTGATTTATATCAATTGATAAATAGAATAAATGAACCAACCCACGTTCATGGTGGAACATTAGATTTAATTGCCTCTAGTTCTGACCTTCCCTCACAATTTTTTTCCGTTGAGCCACCAAATGTGTATTCAGACCACAGTTTAATTAAAATTTGTTTCCCTATTTCTGTTCCCACAACTCAGAAAAAATGGAAACTTACTCGTTCATGGAATCAAATCTAATTTCACTAGTTCTCGAATCACCTATTTCAGGGCCGTTCAATTCATCTTCCGCTGATACCCTGTTGGATTTGTTTTATTCTGAAATTAATCGAAATGCATGGCGCTTAGCGTTAAAAGAAAAAATACAAAAATTTTCCCAAAAAAGAAACAAATTTTGGTCAAATCAAGTTGATTCGTTTAAAAAACAACCAAAAAAATTGTGGAATATCCTCGACAAAATTTTATCTAAAAATCACAATAATAACCATTCAAATGATTTCTCCCCCAATGATTTTATGAAATTTTTTATCAATAAAATCAATAATATTCGTGGCACGACTATAGAAAATACTAACAAACCAATCCGGTTTGAATATGTTTCTAGGGTCGTCTTACCTGAAGCAATTATTAATCTTTCCGATTTTCAAATGTGCACGCCAGATGAATTGCGTAAAATAGTTTGTGACTCCCCTGGCAGTTCTTGTTCTCTTGATCTGATTCCAACATACATATTTAAAAAATTTATAGATCTTTTTTTGCCATTTTTGACATTTTTTGTCAACCAATGTTTATCAACTAGCAGTTTTCCCAACCCTTTGAAACATGCTATTGTAACCCCACTTCTAAAAAAATCAAATTTGGACGACCGTTTTATCAAATTACCGTCCTATCTCTAATCTTTCATTCATTTCTAAAGTCATTGAACGAGTTGTTATCAAACAATTGTTACAGCATTTAAACAAAAACAATTTGTTGCCAAAGAATCAATCCGGCTATCGTCAATATTTTTCCACAGAAACTGCACTCATTGATATTTTCTCCCAGTTGTTCTCTTCAGTTGACAGTCAATGCGTTTCTTTTTTAGCATTACTTGATATGAGTGCTGCATTTGATTGTGTCGTTCATACTCGTCTCATGTATAAACTCTCTACAAATTTTTTTCTCTCTGATTCAGTCTTATCGTGGTTCGCTTCCTATCTTTTAGGCCGCACCCAGCAGGTTTCTTACATCAACACCCTCTCTGACATAAACAAACTATCGTTTGGTGTCCCCCAGGGATCTGTGTTGGGACCTCTGTTGTTTCTTATGTATACCGCTAATGTTTTTGATATCATTCAAAAATATGAGTTCAGCTCCCACGCCTTTGCTGATGATATTCAGTTATTGGTTTCTTGTTCTGTTGATTCGATTGATGCTTCTCTGAATGAACTGACTGATTGTCTCAT
This sequence comes from Helobdella robusta, assembly GCF_000326865.2. Classification (NCBI taxonomy): domain Eukaryota; kingdom Metazoa; phylum Annelida; class Clitellata; order Rhynchobdellida; family Glossiphoniidae; genus Helobdella; species Helobdella robusta. The sequence continues at coordinate 5,754,328 of NW_008703570.1, read as the reverse complement.
CGAAATTGGATCTTGGATGAGTATGAATCAGTTAAAGTTAAATCAATCTAAAACACAAATATTACCGGTTGGTTCTTGGCAGCAGCTGTCGAAGGTCAAAATTTCATCGATCAGTGTCGGCAATGACATCATTGAATTTTCTACATCTGTCCGTAGTCTTGGAGTTATTATTGACTCAAACTTAAAGATGGATTTACATATTAATAATTTAGTGAGGGTCTGCTCCAACCAACTCCGTTTATTACGCAATGTCAAAAAATCACTAAACACGTCTGTTCTTCAAAGCTTGGTTTCCTCTTTCGTCTTTTCCAGACTAGACTACTGCAATGGCCTTTTTTATGGTGTCACCAAAAAGTCTTTTTCAAAGCTTCAGTCAATACAGAATCGTGCGGCCAAGCTGGTTTTGGGTGGTTCGTGGTTCGATCATGTTACGCCTATTTTGAATAGGTTGCACTGGTTGAGGGTTGAAAAACGTGTTTCCTTCAAGTTGGCAGTTTTGATGTTTAAATGTGTCAATAATACAGCACCTCCCTATCTCATCGATAGATTGGAATCATACAAATCTCATTTTTCAAAATATTCCTTCCGATCAACCGAGCGCAATTTATTTTTTATCCCGACCACAAAGTTGGTGACGGGTTCCCGCAACTTTGCAGTTCTTGGCCCGGTTGTTTGGAATGGTTTACCTCCTTACTTACGTGACCCTAACCTATCATATTTACAATTTCGAAGTCAACTTAAAACTTATCTATTTGCACAATAAATGTCCGTCTTATTTGTCTATGATTTAGTAGCGCTTTTGAGATTCAACAATAAAAAAGCGCTGTATATAAATTTCCGTAATAATAATAATACATATATATACATACATACATAAAGATAAATTAACAATAAAATGAATACGAAATGGAATTATATCAGCCAGCTTATACATACATATATACATGCAAATAAATATTTCTAGAAAATATAAGCGAAGTGAATCTTTTAAATAAACTCCATGCTTCCAATATTTTACTTCACTGTCATTCATTATGCCAATCATGCATATCGTCCACACAAAACATTAATTAATAAAGGAATAGAATAATAACTAATAAATAACATAAATATATATACACATATACATAGACATATACGCATATATACATACAAAAGCACACACATATACACACATACACTGGATTTGTATACATACACAAAAAAAACCCATTACATACATAGAACATAAATAAGCTATTTAAAAATTTAATTCCAGTTTAAAATACAAAAAATACCAATATTATACCTACTAATATTTCAGAATATTTTATTAATTGTATTTGTATAAAATTTATGAGAATAAAATAAATGTGTGTGAGACAGTATTTTTTCCAAAAGACACACATTTTGCAGAAGTGACTTAATTGTTGACAAATTTTAACTATAAACTAAGTTTGATAGTCTTCCTTATATGATTAATTTGACAAAATGATTATAATTAGTGATTTTAAAGATGAGGTTTGCGAGGCTTTCATAAGTTTTTAATAAAAAACAATCAAAAGATTCCATCAGAATTTTTTAAACATCGAGCTTGTTTTCTATTTATGCCCGAACTTTTTTAAAGTTGAATTGAAAAAATGAATTGAGGATTTTAACTTCTTCAACTTAGGTTGAATTTTTACAATCAAGGTAACTAAAATCAATAAAATCTAACTTAAATCCCACTCATACCATGTGTAGAGTTCTAATTATTGTTCACCTGGCGTTCCCACCTTTTGAAGATCATAGAAGAGATCGTTCGCATGCCTTTGTTAACCTACTTCTGAAAAAATATTATTTAAAGAAGCGTTATTTCATTATGCCTGTTAGGTTCAGTTCCAGCCAGAATTAGTTGGGAGTTGCCGCTATGTTTCAAGTTATTCATTTGGTTTAAGCTACAGACAATTTGTGAAGTTTGTTGAATCTTATTTATACGGGATACTAACTTATCAATGCAGGAATGTAAAAGGTATATGGGGAAATTATACTGTTTCTATTTTCGTCAACTTGGACGAGTTAAAATGTTTCGGAATAAATATTTCACAATTTCGTCGGAATCTGTTTATTTCCACAGTTTTGTAAACATATTTAAAAGCTAAGCTATCTCTAAATATGTTGAACATTTTGCTTATTTAGTTGTTGCGCATACTTCAAATGAATATATACATTAAAAATCCGTCCAGGGATACAAATGTCTGCTGGTTTTTAACACTTTATTTTATCTAAATTTTAGATTTTTGTTGCTGCGATACGTTTTGAAATCTTATTTTTAGTGATTTTTTTGGAAATTCGTCTCTTTAGTTGGTGCACTTTCTTTTGTAGTAACACATGATACATTTCGAGACAAGTTAGAAAAGGCATCTGAGAGTCGATGTTTTCAAACGTTCATTTAGCTTTGTCTGCATTTTCAGCCTCCCAGATAATGCACCGCAAATATAAACAGAATTTAAAATCCTTAATTTTATAGTTTTTCACGATTTTTATTCAAGACGAACCAAAAGCTGAAGTAGTTCCACGTTTAGCAAAAAGATCCGTTGGTGCTACCACCAAAATTAAATGCCTTGGCTCTTTTGGGCAAAACGCAACAATTTTTTGGTCATTTAATGACGGGAAACTTCCATCGAACTGTGAAGAAAAAGATTTTGATACACTTTTGTACGTTTTACCATTTTATCAAAACATATTGTGTTCGTATACCACTTTAAAAACGATGTTATGTTATAATCTATTAATATATCTATTTTGTTTTTACTTTTTTTTGCTTATAATTTGTTTTCAGTTTTTTATTAAATTATTAGTAAGTGCAAAAACATACATAATATACATATGATCGATTATTTCGTTTCGTCCGAAGCAAAATTTTCTAATTCGATATTTAAGTCAATATCTCGTTGATAGATTTTTACATAAAAATATCTGTGATATAAAAGTCCATGCCTTGTTATCATTATAATTTACGTATATGCAAGTAGCCGATCCATTTTGAGACGATTTTTAGCCATTGTATCATATTGAAATGTTTTATGGATATTTAGATTGGCTTTGATTATTGTAAGCATGGTTCTGCCAATTTAAATTGATAATTTTTCATTTGACGTTACTTACCAACAGAATTAAAAATCTGAAACCCGAGAACGGTGGCAGCTACGAATGCACTATCAAAAACGAGTATGGCTTAGCTCGTTCACTGGCATATCTCACTGTCGAGTGTAGGTTATGCTGAATACATTCATCACTTCCATTTATTCATTAATGGTTGTTAAAACGCCGTTTTTTTCCGGCAAATTGGTATGCATCTAAAGTATATACCGAATCATTTCAAATCAGGCTTTTCCAAGTGTTGTACACTAAATAGTAAATGACTGTTTTATCCACCTTTCAAAATTTGTTGTATAATTCAATATTTAAAATTAACGATTTCTTATTTTTAATTTAACAATTTTTCATTGAAGTAGAATGTGTTTCAATTACGCCTCATGTATTGGAAAGCTTTCTAACCAAACATACATTGTATTTGCGAATATTGAACCTGTCTTCTAATTAACATTTTTTTGTTTTAACTACACAAACTACTATTTTTTCTGATACATGAAGCAGTATATTTTGAAAGCTAAAACACATTTTATAGATCGCATACCCTTTCATACTATTTGAAATAATTAAGAAAACTAAAAATTTAGCTTTTTATGGCTAAAACAAATATTTATCAAAATTTTAAAAAACGAAAATCGTGCATCCTTTATAAGAACATTTGATCGTTACGTGACATGAAGGTTAAGTAACATTAGAACGGTCCCTGACTAAGTTTTAAAAGATTTTCCGAGTAACAAATTCAACACTAACATGATGGTACCAAACCATTATTATAATTATTTTATTTCAAAAAAGAATTCAACATGTTGTTAGCAGTTATTTGATTTTTATGTCTATTATAAAGGTGCCTTAGTGGAAATTAACTTTTTTGCAATATTGATTTGAATTGTAGCACAACCTGAGCTGGTTGAAGGCAAGTACGTTGGCGCCACCACCGGAGAGAGAGTCGAATTATTATGTGGTGAGAAATTTTTATATTTATGCTCAAATTGTTTGAAATTTAATTCAATTGTTCAGTTTTGTACATTTAATGAACTATTGAATATGGTTTTAAAATTTCCCAAAATGCAAGACTCGAGTTTGCATTCTTCTGAGTGGATCAAGATCAACGCTGAATTGCCAGACAATGTCATCATCGAGCCAGACCGATTGATCATTGCACATTTAGAGAAAGGAAGCGGGGGCCGATACAAGTGCATGTCAGTTGATGGCGAAGGCACCCACATCACAAAATTCTTCAACCTCGTCAATTTATGTTAGTTTTTGTATATCACTTAAGCTTCAAAGAAAGCTATTTGAGCTATTTATCACCATTTTTCTCGTTTATTTTATATTTATAAACAAATTGGCAAAATATAAAAAATATTTAAAAATATTTAAAGAGCATAATTTATTTCTGTTCTAAGCCAGTTAACCAAAATTTGTCTAAGATTTATATTATTTTTAAATGTTTTTGGAACAAATAGGCATGTTTGTAAACATTTCAAATAACTGAGGGTGTAAAATTGCTATACCCAGTTTCTATTAAGGCGTAAAAACACACAAACGCACTGTCATTTTCTATTTATTTTACAAAACAATCGATTATTTTTAACACCATCTCTTGATTTCATTAACGTAACATAAAGGATTGTAATAGGTGCAAGCATCATGTCTTTAGTCTCTTTAGTTAACTTGTTATTTAATACTTTTGTTTCCGGTTTCGCCAATATTTTCTTTGTAATTATGATGAATAAGCAAACTTGTTAACTTAAAAATTAACGGAGTTATCTATATCGTCATCTACAAATTTCATTAAGCCAATCAACAATTTGTACAGACACATGCAAATCCTTTTTTTTTGGTTTTTGGTGCTCATGTTTTTCTTTTTGTTTTCCATACGTCTGAAACAGTTTTCTAAATAAATTTCTGTATAGAAACAAGGTTATAACTGAATATGACAACGCACCGTAGAATCAATAAATTTTTAATAATTTCATAGATATTAAAATATTTCATTTTTTAAAAATTGTGTGCAATTATAGACGAACCAAAAGCCGAAATATACCCGAAATGGTTGAAAAGAACTGTCGGAGCATCAGCTAGTTTCAAGTGTTTTGGCGCTTACACTCCTGATTTCACAATTGCATGGAGTAGGAGCAACGGCCAAAACCTGGATGTCAACGGAGATACACTTACGTTGGTTTTTTTTTAGGCTTGATGTATTTATCTTGAAATGTTCAAAAGAAAAAATTAGATTGTTGTAGTGACTCAAATTAACTTCTACAAAATTAATAATTACAAATCTTAAAAGCTTGAATGACATAACGACGGAAGACGAAGATAGCTACGAATGCATAATTGAAAACGAATTTGGACAAAGTCGTGCTACCGCCCAGCTGTTTGTTGTCAACTGTAAGTTTTCGACATTCGAGATCCATTCATTTAAACAAATAGTTATAAAGTAGCACTCAAAGTTTTTTCAAATGTTAGAAAAATATATTTAATTAATTCTTAAAATGTGTGCCATTATTAGTGCATGACGACGAAGGTGAACGAATTGCTGAGTACAAACAGATTGAACTGCACAACGAACTTCAACTGGCCTGCCCAGGTTGTACAACATTTCATCATCCATCTATTTGTTTCTTTTTTGTAAATGTCATGAATAAAATGTAATAAAAAAATAGTTCGATAAAGTTTTTAAAATATAATTTACAAAATATTTCTGGTATTGCTATAGCTGTAGAATTTATCAAACGTTTTTCATTTACTGTTCTCTGAATAATTTTTAAAGGCAATTATTATTTTATTGACAACCTTGAATAAACTGCTTTCTTCATATCGAAAAAGCTGCTCAGAACGTTGAATGGACAAAAGTTGAATCTGACCTTCCTCACCACGCATTCATTGAAGATGGAAAACTTTTGATAAGCAGAGTGGATGAAGAGGATGGAGGGATGTACAGGTGTCGGTCCCAGGATGATATGCTCACAAAATATTTTGATGTCACTGTCATATGTTAGTTTTTCGCACTCTAGTGTTTTTAATTAGTTGTTGTTGGCTGTTGTCAAATAGTTGGCTACATTTATTATTGATTATTATAGATTGCAGTGAACACAAATTCAACAAACTACAAAATTTAAATAAGGTTATTTTGGCTGACTTTGTTGGAATAAAAATGCTTTAGACGTTTTTAAACTTATTACTAGCAACTATATTGTATCTTCCAATGCACTGAAGGATCATTCCACAACTGAGCTGATCTTCAGATGACTTTGCCTGACATCGTCCAGGAAAATCGGTGACCCGCACCAATCTACCAGTAAGATAACCAGATGCCCAAGATAACTCGATTTTCAATTTGATTCTTTAATCAATTGGAAGCCATCAGCGGTTGTCTCAATGTGGTCTGAAATAGGGCATTATGATGTATCTATCAATTTTTCACTATATTTTTGTAGCGTTCAACGACGCTTTTTAAAGTCTTGCAGCAATGCATTAACAGTTTAGCGTGTGATGAGCGGGAATCTCTACCTTCCAACCAGATCCAACCAGATCACTGCACCACAAGAGCATGCGCTCTACCGCTACGCCATCTTGCCGTCCAAGTATGTGCAAAAATATTCTGACATATCGACCAAGAAATATCTTTTTGAAGTTAGTTAGCACAATATATAGTTCTTCAGCTCATCGTCCCATTTCTCAGAAGCAGTCATTATTGTCAATGTAAATGATTCGGTAACATTTTATCTACAAATTTTATTAAGCAATCCATTAATTATATAACGCAAAAATATTTGATAATAATTTTAAATTGGTCAGATGCACCTTATGTAGCTCAGAAGTTGGTAACAATGTATGTGGCGTCTACGGAGGATGTTCTGCAGTTGTCCTGTCCTGTCCGAAGCAGTCCTCCTCCCATTATTACCTGGAATAAAAACGGACAATATTTTTCCTCTGGGTAGTAATTGCCGTTACGATTCGGCATCATCCACTTTTATTTAGTGTTCAATTTTAAATCTTATTTTTTTAGTACATCGCATTAATAAATGTGAAAAAAGCTACATTCTACAATTTCTCAACAAAATTCACGTTAAGACGTCAATTTGTTTTTCGTAATTATTTCTGAATTCATTGTTGTTACATTGGTATGTTTTGTAAAACAAACATGACATCTTAATCTTTACACGGATGTTAATGATTCATTCTCAGGAAGATTTCCATTGAAAACCGCTATTATGTTTCCTCATTGAGTGTCAAAGGTTCACCAAAAGATTTCTATTATTGCACCGCTATGAATGACTTGGGCCAGTCGACAGTTTATTTCAAATTTGAACCTGTTGGTTCGTTCTGTTTCCATCCCATTCAGTCATTTCAATTTTTTCCTTTTTATTATTGGTTAAAAATATATTATATTTATTTTTAAAACGCTAAGTCTATTTTTTAAGATTTTATACCTCGGTTCGACTCCAAATATTTTTCCTACATTATACTCGAACCTCTGGACATTCAGTTATTGGACTTGGAGTTTAGTTTTAAAGCGGAGACTGAAGGTATGACTTTGAGTTATCATGTTAATTCATGTCAATTTATCTTTATGTTATTTTCTGCTACTTGATGTTACTTTGTGTTATATAAATCTTTGCTGAACTTGTAATTTATTTCTTCATTTATTATTAATGTTTCATTACAGGTTTTTATTTTGTTTGTGTTTAAAATTGAGCTAATATGTTTTAATTTTTTCAGCAATCTGTTAATAAGACCTTTTTAAGATGTGTTCTTTTGAGGGCAGACCTAGACAACTGGCCTTATTTTTGCTTCTCGCTCAATGTTATATATATATATATATATATTCTATAAATTCTACCGAATGTTTGGCGTTAATATGTTTGTAGTTCGTTTTTTCGATTTTTCTCACTAAAGTTTTTTGGTTCACGTTTAGTTTATTAAAATTCAAAATAAACTTATTTTTCGAATTCATGCTGCAAATAAGGCTATATTTTGATTCCGAATGAATCATCGTCAGTGCACCTTGCTGTATATATTAGGGAAATATTAACGCCAACCATTCGGTGGAATTTATAGAATATTGTAAAAATTATGGTCTATTACCAACATATATATATATATATATATATATATATATATATATATATATATATATATATATATTATTTATATACAGTCAGTTATTAAGAAATATCACCGCATTTGAAATGCGGAAAATGCGGTGACATTTCTAAATAACTATATACACGACAGTCTGAACCCAAAAAAATATTATTTATATATATTTATAATTATATATAATTATTTATGAATATAATTATATATATTTATTTAACATTAATAAAACGCCAATTAAAAATAATAGTGTTAATTTTTCAAAGGCACTTTCCAATAATTAACTAAAATGACCAAAACAATGGATGCAATAAATCATAAAATAAATTAGCTCACCCTCGTTGATGAAATAAATGAGTCTTCAAATTCTTCTTGAAGTTTTCAGTTCCTAAATCATCTGTTTTCAATGAATCCGGCAAGTTGTTTCATACCATCGCCCTAGAAGCTGCAAAATCTCTTGCATATATATATTATATATATATATATATATATATATATATATACAAATTGGATTAAGACTGTCATAGAATGGCAAATATATATATATAATATGCATGCATGTGTGTGAATGTGAGCGTGTGTTTAGCAACAAAAATATTTGTGCACACCCAGGCAGCCTTTTGTTCTTGTCGCGCAACGGCAGTTTCATCCATGCTTTTGTGCATGGCAACCAGTTGAAGATCTCATCTGATGTCGGCGGTCGTCCTGTCGGTTTCTTCACCGAGGTGCAGTACGAGGAGTGGGTCAGCGTCCGTATCCTGAATCAAGGCACTTGTTAGTTTCCTATTACATTATTTTGTCCAACCTTAAATGCTTTTCATTGTAAAAAATAAATTTAAATGCATTCGTTAATGATAAATGAAGAAAGTAAATAAAATTAATGTAGATATAGCTGGAAATGATTCTTAACTGAAGTTTTTGCTACGTCTGTCGTCAAACATTTTGAACAAAACTATATCATTTATATATCACTATATCACTTAGTTCTCTCACTGCGGAACCGTTTTGTACTAATTCTTTATAAGATGTGCTTTTTACGATGTACAGGCAGAATTATTAAACCCGTGTTAATGTTTTTAAAAGATTTCAACATTGATTAATTTATAACCAACATTTTTTGACTCAGCTTTTTTGTAGATATATAAAACCAAAACGGTTTTGTCTATTTAGCAAACTTTACATAGCAATTGAAAACAGAACCATAACAACTTTACCACTTGAATTGTTGCAGTGCGAGTAAGGCATGATTAGCAGTCGATAAGTAATAATTAATCAATATTTATTTGCTTTGATAAAATTGCCATCGTTTTGTTACCAATGAATTGAACATAACAGTGTATGTGCGTGTGAACGGGCTGGCAGTTGTCCATGAAGACATCGCGGTCTCCCATCATCACCATCAGCCGCTGGACCGGTTTATCCTTGGCTCCTACCCAGATGACCAATTTAATGTTTCTGATGGACAAGTTCAGTCTTTCACTGGTTTGTAAAATATGCAATACGTGTCGTAACGTTTTAGGTTCTGTGAAAACTTATGAGGCTATTATTATATTTCTATCAAAAAACATGTGCTTACACATTACAATTTAATTGACTATTTGTTAGATTTGTATGATCTGTGTGAGACATAGCATCCCGTTTAATTATGTTGTCATCCGATTCATTTCATTAAAAATGTTAATAATGGAATAGAACCTTTTAAATATTGAGTTGTGTTGCATTCAACTTTCGGCTCAAACATGAAGCTTTCTTGTATATATTATGACGTTTTTAATACAACTACAAAAGCTCTCAATTTCTATTTACGGGGTTGAGTTTGAAAATTATTATAATTTTCTGGTAAATTTTAATACATTGCAAACTTATTCATTTTTTGATGTAATGTATGGCAATTGCATCACATATAATCAATTAAAAGATGTATTTTAGAAAAGGTTAAATAACCTGTACTTCCATCATCTGTGATCAATTGAGAAGTAAAATATTTGACGCTTCTATGCAGGATGCATCAGTCAGATAAAGTCAAGCGGAAAAATCATTAAGATGGATAGAGAGAACCATCTTTATTCCTTCATCGATGAGTGTAAAGTCTGCTCAGAAAATGCATGCCAACACGAGGGCCAGTGTTTGCCGAATCATAGCGAGAAGGGTTACACGTGCAGATGCCAGCCTGGCTACACTGGTGCCCAGTGTGAATCCAGCATTCCTTGCTTGCAAGGTCCTCTTCATGTCACTACTCTCACAAATTTTTATTATTATTATTATTTTATTAAAAATTTAATAGGAAAGTTTTCAAATTTATAACGCAAAAATTCATAAGTCGGATGGAAAATATGTGGCCCTGGTTCAAGCATTTGTTATGCGGCATGCGTTCATTATAAATTCTCAAAAAAATTAAAAAGAGTTTGAATAACTGTAAAGGAACAAAGTGTCCTTGGCATATGTTACCTGCCATTGATCCTGACCACCAGTGCCACGAAGAATGTTTGAATGGCGCTCTATGCGTTGCACACGAGTTCCATGATTTCTCATGCCAGTGCAAGATTGGATTTACGGGAGAGCTCTGCGAAACATGTGGGTTCTTTTCAAAACTGTTTTTGCGTTCAAGCTGAGTTTTACTACTACAGTTTTTATGGTGAATGATATTATAATAAGTTCGCTAATTGTAAAGAAGATTTTAAGATTCGCGTTAGATCACATTTTTTATAGTAGAATTGTTCGAGTTCTTTTTGGCGCCAGCTGTTTTATTATTGTTTTATCTAATTGATTATTTAACAATAATCACATTATTAAATTTCATAACGTCTGCAATGGCGTCCTCTTTAAAAAGTCCTGGTGCATTCGGCCAGGTTGATTTACGACAACATCAAAGTGTTTTTAAACCAACTTTTTCGCTACCTCCAACATTAAACATTTTTTAGAATTTAAATAACAGCATTTCCTACAATAAAAAAAATTTTATTTAAAAACATAAACACGTTTTTAAATATTTTATAATTCTGTGAAAAAATTATTTCACGAAGCTTACGACAAAATGCAAGGATTTGAAATAATGAGAGGTGGATATATTTCATTGGAGGCTAAGGATATTGGCACGCTCATCAATATTACGGTTAGCAATTGAAAGGAAAAGAAAAATCTTAAAAATTGTGTTTATTCATTTTTTTCCAATAAGATTTTTTTAATATTTAAAAAAACTATTCTTCATTTTCTGTTCTTTGAAATAGGTAAAATACTTCTCATATTCTGAAACGAAATTTTTCTTTCAGAATGACACCACATGGAGCTTTGATTTGGTTACGACGGACAAAAACACCCTCATTTTTTGGCATTCCAACTCTGAAGCCAGCATCTACCAGGCTGTGTTCATCCATCAAAATGGTTCCATTGCATACAAGTTATTTTCTTATTGATTTTAACGGTTTGCAAACTTTACAACGGTCTCAATGTTTTATTGATTTTAAAGAGAAAAATTCGAACGACTCGAAGCTAGCTGCTCAGTTCCGGTGGAGGTCAGCGATGGAATTCTGCACCACATTTTGTTCGGCAGGTAAGTTACACACATACATACACGTACACAATTTTCAAATTTGATTACAAAATGTTTGTGTGTGTGTGTGTGTGTGTGTGTGTGAGGTGTGTGTGTGTGGTGTGTGTGTGTGTGTGTGTGTGTGTGTGTGTCATTTTATTTTTCACATTTTAAAAAGCTGATTGGGGTTTTCATGTTGGGCCTCTTTTTTTCATTCTTTTAATAATGCATCGCCTAAAATAGTTTCAAATCAAACTGATAAGATTCCGAAATTTTTTTGGATATTGACGAGATTTAGACTAGTTCTTGGTCTGACTACTTCAATTAATTATTTGACATAAAGAAGCTAAAAGTTTTTTTTCTAAAATGGTGAATAAAAATATTTGGCGTGATTTTGATAATGTCTGAATCTTTTTTTAATACAGAGTTAAATATAAAGACGAATGAAGCATTTTAACAACATGTATAGCATTACTTGCCATATATTGCATGGAACTAAATCATAGAAGATCGTTCAAAATTTAAACACTCCAAAAATTCAATCTGTCATAAGACATTGTCATTTTTTCCAAAGTTTTCATAAAATCACCCATTCCTTCCCTACCTATATGGAAGCATCCGCCTGATGTTGTGTAGTTTGCAAGTTGGAGTTTTTTGACGACACATTCGGCGTGTGTATATGTATGACGGAGCATATTCGTTCGTTTGTTCATGTGGAAATGTATATGCGTGTATGCATGCACATTCGTTCATGTGTGTACGAATTTATTTATTTTGATGTGTGTCTGCAGGTGTAAGAGTATGCCTATTTGTATGCTGGAGTGCGTTCTCGTTACTATCCTTTAAAGGTATATAAATATACGTGTGCGTGTATGTTTAAATACAAATGTGTTTCTGTCTGTTCAGTTTTTCATGCAACAGTTGCTCCAATCATTTTAACCCTATGTCGTCAACCCTATATTGTAACACATTCTGTCAACCTGGGGTGTCGTCCTACACCCCAGGTTCAAACATGATGGAATAATGTTTTCTAAGTATGTTGTTGAACATAATATAAACAAGATAATATGAAACTGATAAAAAATACAATGTTTTTGTTTAGAATAAATTGTAATATATATATATATATATATAACAATGTTATATTATAACTTTTCACAATAGTCTTACCTAAGTTAATTATTTGAGGCAACTGTAAAATATTCATTAATTAGCAACAATGTTTTATAGTTTATTTGTCGTTTTAAGCCTCAGTACAGGTTTCACAAACCAGACGGCTGTGGTGATTTTGACAACATGGTATACCGCATGATGAACATCGGCTTTTGGTTTTCCGATCCGATGAGCGTGGGCAATTGCCACATCTCTTCTGTCCTGAAGATTCTGGTTGCTCTGCCTGAACTGCTATGGCTGGTTGAAAACTCATTGCTTTGAATGCCAGCTTCACTTGCTTCTGCATAACAAACGGATTTTCACTTCGTCGTTGAAGGTGTTCTTCTACCAGCTCTTCAGAAAGATTTTGTAAAAATAATCTTCGTTTGTGCATCTTTTTTTCATTCCATTGTGGATTTTTTGCTATCCAAACAACATATACTGCAACACAAGCAACATCAATGACGTTAAAGAAGAGTGTCATTGGCCATCTGCTAATTTTTCGTTTGCAGCTGTACAGTCCAACTAGGTGATCGAAATTGTCTACTCCTGATTTTGTTTTGTTGTAATGATCAATAATGTCTGGTTTGTTGTTGTCAACATCAACTGCAGCATCATGATGCATGCTGGAGAGCAGAATTACTGCTTTCCCTTTTTTAGGAACATAGCTGGTCAATGTTAATTGATTGTCAAAACAAAATATTGATGACAATTCTTCCCTTGATCGATTAGGAAGTAATTCTTTTGGTATATCTTGCTTATTTTTTCGCATTGTTCCAACAATGGTAGTTTTCACGGTCAAAAGATCTTCGGCGAGACTACATAAAGTGAAGTAATTATCCATGGTTATATTGATGCTATAACATTTATTATTATTATTTCACATTTATTATTATTATTTCATTATTGCAATACTAATTTTAGTTTAGATGACTTCAAGACTATTGGGGTGTAGGACACCTCAGGCTGACAAAATATGCCGTAAGACACTTCAAACGCTCACATACTCAAAACCAAATATTTGAATTAAGCCAGATTTTGCCATATTCTAGGTGAAGAAAGGTTATAAGATGTCACAAAGGTATATAATTTAATTTGTTCAAATATCTGAGATACAGAGTTATTTATACCCTCTGGGGTGTGATACACCCCAGGTTGATGACATAAGGTTAAGAGAGTTTCATCTTACTAATTATTATACGCAATTAGTTTAATATTAGTTTTTAATTAATGTAATAAACTTTATATTCATCTATAGGTCTTTTTCTTTCATATTTCTTATAATTTTACTTTAGTAATTTTTATAGTGTTCTACACTTTGTAGCAGATTCTGCGTCTGCCAGAGTCTTTATCGTTGACTTATTTATCAAACATTTTTCTGGCTAAAACGAAATAAAATGTAAACATTTTCTGCACGCTAGTACTTCTACCATTAAAAATCTTATTGTTATTGCTCAGTTTCAAATCTTATGCTACAGCTAAGAATTTTGCTTGAAGAAGTGAAAAAAAGGAATAACAACTTCTGCTCACAAAGTTGTTGCTTCTTTCTATTGAGATTCGATAATTACAACTGACTCCGCTCTTCTGTTAAAAATCTGCAAACCGTTCAAAACGAAACTGCCAGATTCATTTTCATTGAACCTCCTCGCGTCAGTTCTTCCATTCTTCTTCCAGTGCTACAGCTATTTTTCAGTTTTTTATTGCATTGTTTTAAAAAATCGCATTTCCAACTTTTAAACGCCAATTGAAAAACCACTATCTTCATGTCTCGTTTCAAACATACTAGGTATTTTTTCAACCTTCGGAGAATTTTATAAACCTCACTAACGCTAGGGCTGGATTAGGAAGTAGATAAAGTAGAAACTCTTACCGTCGTCAAACGTCAATTGGTTTTTAAAATATTTGACGACTTATTTTATAGCTTTTTTTACTTTTTTTATATTATTTTTTATATTAAAACCAGTATTTCAAACAAGTTTTGTCGGTGAAGTTACGAAAAACCATTTTTGAGAGGAAAAAACATAACGGTTGTTGATTTGTGGTAGTTTATACTTTTTATTTTCTGCGTGAATCTTTGCTTGTAGATAGAGGTCATTTTTTGGAGACCCAGGACAAGAGCCTCGCTTGCCCTCTTTTCCGCTAAATCTTACTTGCCTCTCCAATTGGTTGAATGGCTGAAATGGGTTACCTCCATGGACGAGACAATATTCCTCACCGTGTCAACCCAAATAATGTTACAAACATCTTAATATATTGATATACTTTCTAAATGGGTTCTAAATGAGTTCGTCAGCTCCGAGCTTTTCTGAAGCAGAGATGTGCGATATTATTATTATCATTATTATTATTAATTTTTTTAACAGGCATAAACAACACGCACACTCACAGTACATGTGAACACGCGTTCGAACCCAGACACTGCAGCATTAGGACCAGACGCCATAACTACTATACTACCACGCCGCCCGCGTATGATGCGTATGGCGCTATATAAATTGTCATATTTTAATAATTATTATTATTATATAATTATTGTTACTGTTACTACCAAATGAAATTTCTTTCATGCTTGGTTGTAAATCACAGGCACCAATCTAGGATGTTCATCGAAGTTGACGGTTCATTCAGAACCGAGCGTGCAACTGATGAAGTTCATCCGATACAAAAACATCTTGGACATTTAATCATAGGTAGAAATATTTCAAACCAAATTATAATTACTTATTATAAACACTTCATGCTTAGAATTCATTTATTGCATAAAATTTTAAAGTGCTTTTGATCTTCCGATTCAACACAGCAATGTTATTTTGTAATGTTATGTTGAAGGTGGGGGCAGCCACGTAAAGTCCTACACGCAAAACACCTTCGAAAAAGTTTTTGAGGGGCACATATTAAACATATCCGTCGACGGCCAGGCTGTCAACATGAGCGCCCCTGGTGTCAGCGGTTGGAATGTAAACCCAAGTTATCATTACCAAATAGATGAGGCATCTTTCGATTAATTTTTAATGTGCTAAAACTGACTTTGCCTAACATTAGTTTTTTGTCAAATGGACTTATGTTAATTTTTGTGTTTGGTGCCTACTTCAAAAAACACCGCAGCTTGCTTGCTTTTATCCATTCACTAAATGATGATTTATGTTAATATATTTGCTAAAAAAACATTTATTATTATTATTATTATTATTAAGCTATTTGGCTGTTTTGTATCGGTCAAATGAATACAAACACAATCAATTGCATTTAAGTGACTTGTTGGGACATGTTGAATAAAACATTTCTCAAATTATTTATTAATCAGAGGTAGCAATATAACTAATAATAATCAATTGAAAATGTTCAAGTGAACATTACCGGTTATACTTGTGTATAAGATAAACAACTTCAATGAAGTTCATAAAACAAATCAATCACAATTTTTTTCACAAAGAGACAACTCAGAGGATTGCACTGTTTGAGGTTTCAACGAATCTTCAAGTTTGAATGAAACTTTATGTTGCTTTGTATTTTTAGTGCAGGCTTCTTCGTCGTTGCTGTTTGCACTCTCAGCGCTTATTTTATCATCTTTAGAGTTTGAGAATAAAAGACTTTTTGATGAGACACGAGGTAAATTACTAAGAGAGGATTTCAAAGGTTTCACAGTTTGTGTATTGAAAGAGTTTTTAGATGTGGTGGATTCTTGTGATAATTTTCTTTCAAGTTTTTCTTTTGACGTACAACTTGAATAATTTTTTTCTTTGCTATCCACGTTGCTATCTGCACTGGGTGTCGAAGATGGTGCGGTAGTCGGGATGAACAAGCGAGGTTTGCCGGTTCTCCTTGGTCCAACGAAACTGAGCATTACAGGAAGGAAGACAATTGAATGTAAAACACCTAAAAATAGAGCAAATGCCATCGTTTTAAAAAATGAAGCAAAAATAAATGAAGATCCGTAATACAACGCAAAGGCAGAAAGCGAAGAACAAGAAGCTCCTGTCAAAATAGAAGCTCCAACTTTCACCAAAGCCGATGTTACCCTTTCGTTTCGACTTTTTCCTGTTGCAGTCATGAATGCGTGACTGGTTCTGACCGTAAAACTGACGCATATTCCGACACCTAAGATTATTTGCATGGTTGTGATGGCGCTCAAGGCAAGACTGCAAAGTTGCATGAATCCCATCATTCCCACCACAACACTTGCCATCGATCCTATCACACAAGTTACCGCAATAGGATGAGGAATGAAGACGAGAGCAACAAATAACATTCCTATAACGGTCACCCCAACGGGCAACAGAGTGTTTTTTACAATGGACGCGTAATGCTCATAAAAGACAAAGTTTGGACTGAATGCTTTCATAGGCAGTGATGAATTAGATGCTAGTTTTCTCATTTCTAACATCAAATCTTTTTCGTCTTCGGATGTGTTTGTTCGATGACATACAACGTAAAATCGTGAAGCCTCAATTACCCAAGGCGATTTAGCATGTTTTGAAAACTTTACGTCCGCTAAATATTGAAAATTTTTTGGAAGAAACTCGGTTTGTAATTTTTTTCCAAATTCACTAGCATTCCAGACTTTTCGCTTTGGCTTGTCCTTAGACATCAAACTGTGATTGTAAGCTTCCAACCATGAAACGGAAGAATTGTCAACCACAAAATCTGATGCTTCAACGCTTTTTAAAAACGAGTGCACTTTTTCCTGAGTTCTAACTTCATGATAGGTGATCGGCTGATGAATGACAAACGTAACTACTATACCGCAATTTGGAAAAAATTTGTAATCTATAACGGCATGGTGCCGATAATAATGTTCGGAAGGCACAAGAGCTTCCAAATTTAGACCTTCTTCCAACCTCGTTACCCCGTATATTGACATACATACATATGCCACAAAAATAATTACAGTTATTGTTTTCCCTACCCAGTGCAGCAATATTTTGGGATAATATTTTGAAAAATATTTTGAAAACGTTTCGCAGATGCCAACTGCAGGTGCCGAAAAACTTTTTCTGTCGCATGAGTTTAACTGTTTAGATAAAGGAAATCGTTCGTAACACGACGTTAAACCGCAGCATTTAAAACAATTATCATAAGTACCGCCTGGAATCTTTTGTTTTAAAGAGTCGTTCAAAACTTTGTCGTCGGCAATTAGTTGATGAGGATAATCTTTCGCATTAGACGTTGGATGTTCAACGGACGGTACATTCGTCAGAACATTTGTCAGAAGGGCGGTGAATAACCCGCTCGTGTTCCTGTGGATCGGTTTATTTTCCGCGTGAGAATGACTTGATGGTTTTGCGATAAGAGGCGTTGAAGATGTCGACGAAGTAATCATCGTGCAAGCAGATTCTGAAGGTGCGGCTAATTGAACTTCGTCATTTTGTGCTCGGCAATCCATATTTGGTGTTGACGGCAATATCGTTATTTGATATTCATTTGTTGGTGTGTTTTGATTTTCATTGTTGCTTTCTGTTGATTTACTAAGAATTACTGAATTATTGTAAGCTGCAGGGATGTTATCTTTAACATTTTGTTCACAGTCGTTTGAAGCAGATGTGATAATCATCATTCGACTATCCGTCGGTTCATTGACTATTCGGAAATCATCTTCAGTTTTGTTGAGCAGCTCGGTCTCGGCGGTCGCAGATTCATCCATGTCGTTGTCGATGTCGACGATGGTGCTTGTTGTTGTGTCGTTGCTTCTCTTCACCGAATTTCCTAAGCAAAGTGATTCTTGCGGTATTTGTTTCTTTTTTCTTTGACAACACTTGCTCCTTCTTGATATCAGGACTATACATCCGCTAAAAAATGTCAGCTGGTTCATGTAGCACAAAAAAATTCCAAGACCTGAAAAAAGAAAAAAAAATCCTTTTTTAATGTTTAAAAACTAATTCAATTATAGTCATAAAATGAGTCAAAAATATATCTTAAATTAGACGACGGGATGTTTAAATTGTAAAAGATAATAATATTATTAATATTAGTGTAGTAGTAGTAGTAATAGTAGTAGTAGTAGTAGTAGTAGTAGTAGTAGTCGTAGTAGTAGTAGTAGTAGTAGTAGTAGTAGTAGTAGTAGTAGTAGTAGTAGTAGTAGTCGTAGTTATACAGCGCTAATTGAAATTAGTTTTTCAAATGTAGAAAACAAAACGACAGTTGTTGGCAGGCAAGGAAATTAATCGAAACGTAATGTAAATCAAATACTTTATCATTCATACATACATACGTACATGTACATACATATATACAAGTGAATATAACAATGACACCCCTTAACAATGACAAACAAGTAAATATATATATATATATATATATGCTGGTAAAAGAAAGACCATAATTAATGCAGTAATTCATAAATTATTACATATATAAAAACATATATACAAATATAAGACTGTCAGAATATATATATATGGATATATTGGATTAAGACTGTCAGAAATGCAATTATATTTGAACACCAAAGATGATATAGGAATACCGAAAAAAGCTTTTTGTTCTATCATGCATAAAATTAACAAAAATTTTGGTTTTGAACTAAAGAAACTTGAAAATGATTTACGATAAACCGTTAGAAAAATGGAAAAGTTAAATTGGAAGTTAACTAACGCCGAACATGCTATGATTTTCATCAATAATTGCAATATATATATATATATATATATATATATATATATAAATATATTTATATATATATATATATATATAAGAAAAATTTATGTATGTATTTACATACATACATGTCATGTATGTGTCACTGTCAAAGTACTGTTGAAGTATTAATATAATTCCTTTTAAAAAAACAAATTGTATAATGTTTTCAAGAACGCTTAAAAAATTCAACTGTTTCACTGCAGCCTTGCGCGGTCCCGTGGAGCTAACTTACGATATAAAACCTGACCAGAGCATTCCAATTTACAGATTTGATTCTCAAAGAATGAAATAATGTTCATAAACAAAAATAGATGACTGTGTACGGAAAATCGTTGCTGCTTCAAAGTTGATGAGATATTGATTGCGAAGTATGCGATGCATAGCATATATGCTCATTACGATGCTCTAGTCGCAGAGCGCAGACATCTGACGTATGTGGAAGATGCAGTGATGATCACGAAAAGTGACAACTAAATGAGTGACACAATCAATAGATCAGTTGACTTCATTTAACCGAGAGCAATAATATGCTAATTCAGCATTAAATATCAAGCACATAATATAAATAAAGGATTTTGTGGTCACGTTTTAAATGAAATCAAAAAAACTCGAGAAGCAATTTTTCATACTTTTTTATAGTTTTTAGTAACTGGGAATAAAAAAGACAAAAAAGAAACCTTAATAATCTCTAAGGTTGCCGACCCAATATTAATCACAAAACAACAGCAACACTTGTTGAGGCGCCAGAGGCCCACACAAGCAAATAAATGTGTTGTAATTTTCAATCCTGTGACCGATAATGAAAAGACTAGTGACAATAATAATAAGAGTTGAGATTGTCATAAAAGCCATTTTTAAGGAAAATAAGGGTATTATTAGCATTGTATTCTTATTTTACACTTTCCGTATGATGGATGACAACTTCATCTCTGAATAATTTATTTAACCAGAAAATAAAATTTTTTGCACAATCTGTATCCAATAAAACAATCTACTGGCAGCAGTGAAGAGTTGTACAAAGTTGTACACCCAACTCTTTACCTTTTTACTGCCGTGCTGATGTGTGAAATTTTAGTTTTTGAGTTCTTGGGTGATTGTGAATGTGCATCCTCTAACTTCTACATACAGCTTTACGTTATTTTTACAAATTTCGTCATAAAATTATGATTTATAAAACAAAATGTAAATAATAGTAAATAAAAAAATAAAAAATTTCCTTTTTTAAGACATGAGTGGTTTTTAAATATTTTAAAAACCAAAATATATTTGAAAAAAAAAGTTTATTAAAAACAAGAAATCATTAAAATATGATTAATTTGTCGGAATAATTTCTAAAAACATCTTTTTGGACAAACACTTGGCGATAACAGTTTTTAGCTTCAATTTTCATATATCAAAATTTATAATATGATAAATATAACCAAATCTTAATATCTTATTAATATTTAAATTTGCTCCCAATTTGCTATAATATAATCAATTTTCGTTCTGAGTTCCAACTTTTATAACTACGTTAACAAAGTATTTATTATTAATTTGAACCCGTTTTAAAATGTAAAGGTTTGCTTTTTTGAGGAATAAATGTCAAGGAAATTATGAACCGATGTGATTTAAAACATTAATTGGCGTGAGTAATTATGATATTGATTCTGTTGTTCAGTTTCATTCGCTTGAGACATCAATAACATAACAGAGTATAGTAAGCAACTACGTGCGGTGCTTACTGAGATCAATAGCGGAGTCCTAACAGGTGTTGACGTGCATTCCAAGTGCGCCTGCATCCAGCAACGCCGGCAGCAGTCATGGTGACGTAACCTCTTTCTCGTTTAATCTTTTTTATTCACTTGGTAATGCTAAAATAAGCAAAAATCACATCAGTCGAAAAATATTGACGATTCGAAGCAGAACATGTGCAAAGAATTGCATGCAGACATTTATGTTGACTTTGTCCTATCCTTTTCTTCTAATGTTAGCCTCACTGGAAACATAAGCATTATTTAAAATTGGCGCAAAATATTCTGACAGTTTAGGCTTGAGTGATCGCAAGATGTAATAATGAAAAATCATTTTATTTATTACATACATTCAAAGTAAACGAGTTTGTTATATGCAGCAATTGAACACATTGTAACAATAAAATCTTACCTGAACACGCACAAAAGTTTCTGACACTAAGGAATGGACTAGTGGCTCCAATGCAAAATGCCAGCAAGTCAGTTAAGGAGGTGATGGTGATTGAAACTGCTGCCGATCTTAACGTGTTCGACAACCTTTCATCCTGTGTACTTGTAGCTGAAACTTTTCTCCATTCTATCAACAGTTGCAACATGTCATCCACTCCAATCCCTTTAGAGTTTAATGGATAAAAAATAAAATGGCGTTTATAGATGAATTGCAACATGTCATCCACTCCAATCCCTTCAGAGTTTAATGGATAAAAAATAAAATGGCGTTTATAGATGAACATTCATCTGTTATTTCTGTGATACAAATTTACGTTATAAATGTAGAAATTTTAAAATAAAAAACAATTATTTACATGTTAGCAGAGCTTGATTTTTTTAAAGAAATAACGCAATTGATCAAGGTAACATGAACTTTAATATTGCTTTTCATGGAATTTTGTACCATGGGTGTTTAAAGAACAATTCTAAAAACTTTTTAAGAAATGAATAAAAGTGTAGTGACAATGATAGAGTCCCAAAAGCAGCGGTTGACCTAAAATGTTTCATGGCATCGTTATAGAGAAGCGTTGATTTAGGATTGTGTTCAAATTCAATTCACACGTTTTAACACAGTTAAAGTTGATTTTTTTTAAATTATGAATAATGTTTGAAAAATTGTTTTAAACAAATGTCAAATGTGAAACTGTAATTAGCGGTAATTAACTGAAGAATACCGATAAAAAGTTTTACTATATTTCTCTGGTTCAGAGGAATCAGATAAAGTGGGTTAAACAAATCAAGTATTATAAGCAAAAATTGTTCAATGATATCATAATATTGTTTCTCAAAAAA
Organism: Helobdella robusta; assembly: GCF_000326865.2. Taxonomy (NCBI): domain Eukaryota; kingdom Metazoa; phylum Annelida; class Clitellata; order Rhynchobdellida; family Glossiphoniidae; genus Helobdella; species Helobdella robusta. The sequence continues at coordinate 5,731,774 of NW_008703570.1, read as the reverse complement.
ATAAAAACTTTGAACTATTTAAACTATTTACAAGCTAGTTGATTGATTGATTGATTGATTGATTGATTGATTTAATTGAAAATATAATGATTGAAAGATTCCATTATTGAAGCTAAAATAATTGTTTACATAATAATCATAGTTAAACAAATTCATTCAACTAAATAAAAAAAACAAACCTAACACCAAAAACGGCATAACGCTGCACAGGTTGACAAAACTTGTCCCAAAAAGACTCAATAGTCCAAATGCACCTAGAATGGCTAGAAGAGCCGCTACGACACCAGTGTAAGCAAGTACCACATGGTCCAAAGATCCGCCACTTCCTGCCAATGTAGCTGTAATCATCATGGCCACCACCGACAACGAAAAGTATTTGGTGTCACCTCCAACATGGTCTCGCAACTCAATCTCCAGGGAATCTGATGCGACAAATGCGACGTCGATGAAACGAGATTTAAAAAGTTTCATTTGATCCAAAATAGCTTCTTGCCATTTCAATTGATTTTGCCGAGCTTGTCCATATGTTTCGCTGCGTAAGTTGAAACGAATTTTGAGAACCCGTGTTTTTGTAGAAATGGACAATGGAGGTAAAAAACTAAAGTGAGATTTCAAATGAGATGCTTTTTTGGATGCTTTAAAACTTGTTGCTTTCTGTTGAGCAGTTTTATTTTTGACTGTTTGTTGCGGTTCTGTTGTTACAAATGGAATAGATGTAACATAATTTTGCGTGATTTTCGGTTTCGTTGGCAACCGGTATGTTTGATTACGTGAAATATTTGAAGCTAAAAAATCATGCTTATCGATTTTATACATTTCATCCTCTAAATTTATTTTTTCTTCAAAATCTACAAAACGTTTTGGAATGCATGACGTTTTTCTGTTATCATCAGTTAATTCTATAATATCGACTAAACATTGATTAAGAAAACTGGCGCAAATATTTTCATAGCTGTAGTTACGAGTCTTGTGGTTTTTGAATGTTGCTATATAGTGGTACAACTGTTGGATGGCATCCATTGAAATAGAATCCAAATTTGTTAAATTGTTATAATTTGTATTCATTTCTCGATTCTCCTCCAAATCATCTGCCAAGTTGGCATCGAAACTTATTAATTTAAAATTACTGAACGGGAGCTTATTTATTTTGGTATTTGTTACGTTAAAAAGTTGTGAAGTGGTAGAATTTGATATTGAGGCTGATGCAACTGTTTTAGTATATAATGTAACTATTGACGGATTGGATGAAATTTCCAATGGTGCTGTAGTTCTATTTAATGGGGTTTTCGATTCATTAGGTGTTAACTGATATCGCTGAAGATTTTCAGGCAAATAAGCAAATTCAAAAGTTTTATCGCGAAATTTACTGTAAATAATTATTTCAAAGTATGCTGGGTAATTAATTTGCTGGTTGAATTTAAAATCAAATAAATTTAGCTGTCTCGACAAATTTTTCTTCTTTAAAACTTGTTCAGGGAGTTGACCTGGTTTGAAATGAGATTTCATCAGTTGTCGATCTTTTTGAGCTTCACTGTTGATTGGAGAATATAAATTTTCGATGTTGGTTTCATAACGAATGCTGAGTAATCCGAAACCAGAAAATACACAAAATAGGAGTGGAATTGTTGTAAGGAGAATGGGAAACCGGGAAACAACTTTTCCATACCAAGCGAATATGTCTCCAAAAAAAGTTTCCACATCTTCATACAAAGCTCCCATGGTAAACGGGAATTCTAAACTTGAACAATTAAAGTATTTTCAGAATGACATATCAATTTCAGAAAATATGTCACCAGCATATGTATGTTACTAATGAAAAATATTCAAATGTTGACTACGAACACATTCTTCTATTTGGATGCAGTTGAATCACGTTTATAATAAATTTTTGAAAGATAATTCATTGTCAGGGTTTCTGCAAAAGTCTTTTAAAATTCTTGTTTTTCAAATCCATTTAAAACACTTTAAAACGTTGCAGAAGTATGATTTAGAGTTTGTCCATTGCTCATCTAAATTCGAGAAATTCTTTGATCTGAAAATTAATAAACTTGTGATCGAATTAAATTTATATAGTTTAACTAATAATAAAAATTATATGAACGACAATAATAATAATAATGTTATTATTATTGTTAACATTGTTATTAATAGCATTTAATCACAGTACTATCTTCTAAGGAATGTCAATAGAGTGAATAACATAATAATAATAATAATAATAATAATATCGTCGTGGTCAATTGAATCCCTTAGACAGTTACAATTTTTAAATTGCTGCCTACAAAAACTTCAATTTATTTTTGAGAAACCTCATTAAGAGTTTATTATAAACATGTCCATTGTGTGTTTTCGCGAGTGTGCCTGTTGAAGTATTTCTATTCCTTAGAAATTTAAATTTTCACTTGAGAAACTGTTTTATTTTTTTAAAGACGTGTTCTATGATTGAGTTGCACAATAAATATCTGGAGTTGCATGTATTTTTTCATATATCTACGTTACATATTTTAATGTAATATTGTCTCATGTTATTGGTCTGTTTAAACGACAGACTTTGGCTAAAGAGATTGCAGCAATCTCAAATTGATTCTCGAATTCGTGACAATTCTTTCGATTCATTGGACGCCAACCTCATCCATAAAAACTACAAACAATCAATAAATGTCTAAAATGAACGTATGCTCCAACTATCATTCTCGGGAAACATTACTTACTGTTGAATATGCATACTAAAACTACAACCAACTGAACAACGATGAGGAAGCTTATAGAAATGTCGACGGATAACATAGACGCCTTCCTTCTTTCCCATTGCCTTACGTTATTAGGCTATGTACAATTTTATCCAGAAACTAGAGTTGGAGTAACAAAATAACTTTTCATTACTTGACAGCTCGTTTTAAAGTTTTAAAGAACAAAATGCGGTACCTGTAGTGCATTGCTTTCTTAATTAACAGGTAAAATTAACGATTGTATTTTTTTAAACTTCATTTAGCTAGGATACTAGTCTACTGAACCACTTAAGCTTTGTTGCTATTATTTTTATTATTATTTTATAAATGCTTTGAATACTGAATAGTGTGCTGAGCGGGGATAAGTAGATTACCGATAAATTATCGTCTGTCGGATTCATATTTTTTTAAAGAGTAAAAAAAGATTCCATCTAAGAGCTTGTTCACGTGCATGCTGGCAGTGATTAAATTATATAATCTCCTCCTGCTTTAATGTTGGTTCAATTTTGATATAACATCATCATTTTTTATTCTTTCTTGAGCAAACGCGCTTCATCTATATTAAGCTTGTTGTTAATTTTTGTTTTCCTAAGAGTATATATATATATATATAGAGAGAGAGAGAGAGAGAGAGAAAGAGAGAGAAAGAAAGAGAAAAAGAAAGAGAGAAAAAGAAAGAGAGAGAGAGAGAGAGAGAAAATAACTCTATGTAAACGGATATAAATACATACGTGATATTTAAACTAATATATGAACACACGTAAGTAAACACACACACACACACACACACACACATATATATATATATATTGCAATATGAATGCTGTCAACATCCATTGTATATATTGTATATATAATAGTTCTTATTTGATATGCTGTTTTCCAGTAAATTCCCGACGGAGCAACATAAACAATGAAGGATACTGAACACTTTGTTTTCATATGCATGCTAACTATCTTCATGATTATTTATTTAATGATATTCCAAAAAATTATTACAACTCTTTCCATTACAAGAATGTGATTTTCACTGACAACAAATGTAATGACGATGTTTCTATGTTCGACTTCCAGTTGTTTAAGTACATAAATTAACTTACATATTATATTAATTCGCTTACTTCTTCATTATTGAAGATATCACTTGTAAATGAGGTTGACAAGATAACGCCAATACGAACTAGCTCCTTCCTCACATTTATTACCATAAACCACCCATCAACTATTTTAAAAAAAGCTTAAAAAATTTGGATGAGACATCATTAAAATTCAGATTTTCAGACTTATTAAAAATGGTTAATCCAAGCATTATTGATATAGTTAACGTTATTTCATTCACAAGCAAATTGTTTTGCTCCATTAGGTGTATGCACACAAGGAAGGCACTTTGACATTTGCATTGACTGGTTGCTATGCACTGTATTAATAATAATGAACGAATAGTGTAGTTATATCTGAGTGTTTAACGATTTTAATAATCTTTTTAATTTTCATGTTTCAATTTTTATTTGTTTCGTTTGAGCTTCTGTGTCTTCATGCTTTTTGCAGAATAAAATTGAATAATTTGAAATTGAAATATGTATAAATATATATATGTGTGTGTGCGTGTGTGTGTGCACCAATTAAAGCAAAATAATATTTCATTAAAACTTCCTACATTCATTGTGAAGCTTCCTACTTTTCGGTAATCGAATGTTTCTGTTACTTTTTAAAATGTAATCCAATGAAACATTCCATTAATTTCTTCGGTCCTTTTCGATCCCATTTGCTCCTGAAAAAAAATTAGCAACATTTTTTTGGGCTTATCGCGTAAATTTGGGGCGATGATTTAGCTCGTAAAAGTTACAACGAACTATCCAATTTCAGTTTAGAAAAATTTTAAAAATATTCAATGAAAACTACTCGTTTGTATAAGTACGTTGATGAATTTGAAGTATTATTGTATTTTCGATAGAACTTTTTAACTGTAGATGTTTTGAAATATCTGATGAAGCCAACTGATAATCTCGCAAGATGCTCGTTCACATGTTTAGGTGAACCCCTGAGGAACGAAAGGCATTTTCAACTATTGCCACAGTTGCTACTTTCATATTTTTGTGATTGGAGAACTTGGGTTTGAGTTACTATCATCTACCTTCACTGACAAAAAATGTTATTTGCTCTTGAATAAAATATTTTTGAGGAGTCTGAAAGAAGCTACATCAAATGACGGACAAATGACCGAGTGTGAACTAACCAAGAACAGATTGGAGAGTGTCTCAGGTAACTTGTCAGATAATTCCACATGCATTTCTACATAATTCTTGTAAATAAAACTTTTGCATTAATTTTTATGAAAAAAATATGCTTTCAGAAATAAATTAGAGCTTGACAAGATAGATATTTTTAAAAGAAGATTTCACGCTTTTTTAGGTATACTCGTTATAAATGTAACAGCATAAATGTTAAAACTGTAAGTTTAAACTATATAAACGAATTATACATTATCCGCAATACAAAGAATTTTTATAATCTGAAAATAAAATAGATTTATATTTTACACAAACACTTCAAAACACATACAAACACTCCAAAACACACACAAACACTCCAAAACACACACATTCAAAAACACACACACATATATATTATTTATATATTTATATATAAATATATATCTTTTTCAGTTTACTGAGAAAAATGAATTTTTACTGCAATGCAGAAAACCAACAAAAAACCATGCAGGCAACAAAAGCTAACAAGAATAGTTATTAACAACCAAATAATATTGAACCGTATTGCTTTGTTTTGCTCTTATATATATATATATATATGTAATATATAATATATATATATATAGTATATATTTATATAGTATATATATATAAGTATATATATATATATAAGTATATATATATATATAAATATATCAAGTAAAACATAATATATAAGTAAAACTTTGCCAGATATATTTTTAGATTTTTTTAGATTTCATCCACATATCCAACATTATTTATTAGTTGTTTTTATATCTATATAATTTTAAATTAATTTTGTTTTATTTACCATTAGATTCTTTGATGGATGTCTACTTGCTGTCTAATTTTTAATTATATAACAACCAGTGCAAAGGAATCGCTGCTTTGTTTTTTCACTTGTTGACTTTCCTCAACTAATTGGTAGGTTCATACACCAATGTTATTGACCTCTTTCCAGATATTGCTTTGTAGATTTTTGAGTTCATGGCTAAAAAGTTAAAAAGTAGTTAACTACTATGGTTAACTACTTAGTTCAAAACATAGTTACTACCCATTTCTCAACTATTTTTATTTGCAGCAGTTATTAACTACTCTTTAACTGCTGTTTAAGTAGTTAACTACTTTTAAACATTTTCATTCACCAGATTCGTTTTCAAAAGGTTTTTTTTAAGTAAATAAACAGTTATTTAGTTTTATTTAAAAATTAAATATTCAAAAAACTATAATGCGTTTATCTTTTTATCAATATGGTTATCAGACATTAAAATTTTATACAGGTGATAACACTTTTCTATCAATTAGTTTCAATTTTTATGGACCAGTTTTTACTACCTTTCTTTTTTGCTGAATTCTGTTTTTGAGATGAGATGTCGGAACGATTGCGGTAGTGCTAATGTTTGATTGCGCTGTTGTAAGAGAACACCAAATCGATCCTTGAATTCGTTACAATAAAACAAGTTGAAGAAAAAAAAATTAAAAACGCTCATATATTTAAAATTGTACGTCTATATATGTACATTATTTTATTTGCTCGCGATGTTTAAAATATGTCAAAACATTTATTAATTTATTTTTCAATTAATTTATTTATTAATTCAATTAATTCCTTTAATTCATAATCTGTAATCAAAAATGAGCCAGTAAATAATATTTCAGCTTAATCTGACAATGGGAAGTTATCAAAAATTCGAGTACAAGATTTATACTTTAGATATTAACAGACGAATGTGTGGAATTAAAACAAGCGTGGTAAAGATAAGAAATATTTCATAAAATGTTATCTTTGTTGGTTGCCATGGACAGTTGGTAGGTTTCTGACAACTTGCTTTTGCTTTTAAAACCATGATTCTTCTTATTTGAAAATTTCACTGCATCGAGACAAGACCAGACTATCCAACCAATCAGTGGCAGATCTGGAGAGACCAAGATTTGTGGTGTGCAATATCTGAGTCTCACTGAATTCTAATAAAAATAACTGCCCCTAGTTCTCCCTTTAAAGATCCACCACTCCAATCAATTGAAAATAAAAATTAAGCTATATTTTGGTCTAGTCTTCAACTCTGCTTTTCCAATTGCCAAAAAAGTTTGTTATTCCTAACTAACTAAAATATATTTTGAATAAAACTTTACTTCATGTTTCAGAGGCATTTAATATTCAAGTTGTAGCACGAGGTAGGCAATGAAAAATAGGAGGTTGTAGAGGAGCATTTTCGAATCTCATAGTTTTTATGCATTTTTAAAGACGAAAATAAAAGGGATGACACGAGTGACCAACAAAGCACACGTTTCTTGCTCGGTTTATGTGTTCTACTTTATTCCAAGTGTTATACAGCTGGGTACATGGTGCAATCATATTGCTGTATTGGTGTATACATATATATTTACATACACACAAGACACGAAAGAAGAGAGAGATGCAGTTTGCGTCTCCGTAGTAATACGTCGGCATGAAGAGACGTGAGGACGCTGCGCATTTATTATCGTTGCGTACACAAAACCCTACAGCACGCATGTTCTGGCACTCACATAATTGAGAGCATGACTTCATTATGAAGAAGAATGAGTGGGCTGGCACGTGCACGTCTTCATGTGCACTGTCGTGGTTAGCCATACATCAGTCACGTGATTATAAAGTTTTTAGTCTGGTCTCATTAACTTTAGATGGTAATTACAACTAAGCACGTTCAATCATTATTTTCAAGCAGTGCGTGACAATCATCGGCTACAAATACGTGCATCGCTCGTGAGGCTGGAACACATTCAATCAACTCTTCCCCACGTTGCCCTACAAACTATGTCGCTCGCCATGCGCCAATAAATAAAACCAAATAAGCGGCAAAATGTTAATAAAGAAAAATGTTGGTGGCGTTGAAACAATGACTGATGTTGACATAATATAACGTCAAGTTTTTTTATATGAATATTATATAACAAACAATACATTCAAAAAATCAAAATCACTTCATCTAGACACCATTCCCATAAATTTAAAATGTCAATAAAAATGATCACGATCAGATAATATCTACTTTCACGCGAGAATATTCATCAAAATACGAGGTTATTAAATATTTTATTTTTCTCATAGATTTTTTAAAACAGTGAGTACATTTTTAACTAATGATACACATATATGTATGTAGAAGTACTTGTTGAAGATTAACTTAGTCATTTTTACGCAAATATATTGCTTCATATTTTTAAAAACTAAACACATAATGCTAATAACTAGATAAAATGTCAACAACAACATCTAACAACAACAACACCATCTAATAACAACAACAAAAATGAAGACAAAAATAAAGATACAGCATATTGGCAACCAACCTTGCTACATGCAGCATTCCTTTAAAATATTCTCCATCTACATCTTCCATTCAACTATTCATTTCATAAGTAAAAATCTGCAACTTATTGTGTTGAACTAAAAATTATATTCATATCTTGAAGACTCTTAAATTAAATGAACGGATGAATATTATCTCAAAAACTTAAAGTAACTTCTGATCACAAGAAAATTCTTTCAAAATCACCAAAATTTAAACGAAGTCTCACTTCATTTTAAACTATAACAGTTATCAAGATGGATTTGTCTCTAAGACTTTCGGTTAAAAAGTTGAGAAGGCGTTAATTGCCGTGTAGTCTATAATTTGTTTAGCGATTTGTGTCTGGTTGTTCAAGGCAAGGTTCCACATGTTCAGATCATAATTTATTCCCAACCAACAATATGCACGTGTTCATCAAATGTAGATATAAGCGTATAATCGACAAGAACATAATAACTTCACAAACAAAAGTTACAAAATTAAATTATATAAAACCGTCGATTTTATTTGATTGTACTGAAAACATTATTAAATTTAATGTGTTCTCAATGCATTTATTTCAATTGCTTTTATGTTGTTTACGTCTGTGCATCTGACTGAATACATTTGCAAGAAACATCCTCTTTATATCATACATCATCATATTGTATGTGTTTGAGGAAAATATGAATTCCCATTCATGATCATTTGAATGTGTATATGGGATATATATATATATTTATTTATTTATTTATTTACATATATATATATATATATATATATATATGTGTGTGTGTGTGTGTGTGTAAGTGTGTGTGTGTAAATGTGTGTGCGTGTATGTGTGTGGCGTGTGTGTGTGTTGGAAGACCATATTTTCAAATTTTATAAAATATTGTATGAATTCTACCGTACCGAATTGTTGGCATTAATCAATTTAAAGTTTAAAGAAGAATACGAAACCAACTAAGTAACTCACTTTGAACTAATTTTGCTTTGTTTAAAGAAACTTTATAAACCAAATCTGCACTGAAGATGATTTGTGAAAAATCGAAATAAGGCCTATCTGCATGATGAATTTGGATAACAACAGTTTTATTAAATTTTCAAGATGAACTTGGATAATAATTCTATTTCCAATAAATTGAACAATTTCCAGAAAATTCTAGTAAGGAAAATTGAAAAGACAAACTTTAAAATGATTTATACCAACAATTCATAGGATACTTAGATTCAACATAGCGTTAGAGCAGAAAAAAGAAGACGAGGCTTATTCAAAGCGCTACAATTATTTCAAAGCAAACTACGACAAGGTCAGAAATAAAATCATAGAGATGAACTTGGCAGAGCGATTGAAAGATTTTGGAGTGCAAAATAAATGGAAAACCTTTGTGTCCTGTATGAATAAAGTTGTTGAAGAAACTATACCGACTATCCGGAGAAGCAACAAAAAGCTACCGTAGATAAATAAAAATGTACAGAAAACAAGAAGATCAAAATTTAAAGCATGGAAGAAGATGCAGGAGTTAAGACAGAGATATCTCAGAAATGCTAAAGATATCTCAAAAAGTGAGTTAGAAGCAGCAAGGGATAAATACATCAGAAAGAGAAATCTAGCAAAGGCAACAAACAGGAAAGCAATAAAGGAATGTGAAGAAAAGCTAAGTGAGAACATAAGTAAAGACAGTAAAAGCTTTTTCAGTTACATGAGAAGTAAACAAAAAAGGAAAGATAAAGTGGGGCCTCTGAAGACTGATCATGGCAACATTGTAACGGAAGCAAAAGAAATGGCTGAGATGCTCAATAACTACTTTGGATCGGTGCTGACAAAAGAAAATACAAATAACATAAAGGAGCCAAAAAAATTGCTTGGGGAAAGCCAAGAAAGGATGCTTACAAGTGTTTACATAACAGAAGATATGGTTGTCGAAATACTAGGCAGTCTCAAAGAGAATAAAACTCCAGGAATAGATGAGCTGCACCCAAAATTTTAAAGGAAATAAGACATGAAGTAGGAGCCACACTGTGCGAAATATTTAATGACTCTTTAAGATCAGGAAATATACCAAGAGATTGGAGGGACGCTATCGTCACGCCATTGTTCAAAAAAGGACTTAGAAGCGAAACTAGTAACTACAGACCAGTTAGTTTAACTTGCATTATATGTAAAGTATTAAAAAAAATTATCAAGAGGAATATAGTCGAGCACTTAAATTCTAACTGCATAATCAATGATAGCCAACACGGTTTTATGAAAGGACGATCCTGTCTATCTAACCTATTGGATTTGTTTTGAAGATGTTTATGCTAACCTAGACCAGGATAACTCGGTAGACGTAATATATTTAGATTTTGCAAAAGCATTCGACAAGGTACCACATAAAAGATTATCCAAAAAGTTACAGGCATGTGGGGTAGAAGGAAATCTGCTACAATGGATAAAAAATTGGCTGAAAGATAGGAGACAACAGGTGCGGATAAAAGGAATAAACTCGAGATGGATAGACGTAACAAGTGGCGTGCCTCAGGGATCGGTATTGGGACCACTATTATTTGTGATATACATTAACGACATCGACGAAGGAATAGTCTCCAAGATTTCAAAGTTTGCAGATGATACCAAATTATGTGGGAAAGTCAACAACGATGAAGATGCAGAAATATTGCAAAAAGACCTAGCAAGACTGTACCAATGGTCCAAGGACTGGCAAATGCTTTTCAACGTTGACAAATGTGAAGTCATGCACTTAGGGAGGAAGAACGCTAGATATGAATATAAAATTGGTGAAAGAGAACTACGATCGACAGAGGAAGAAAAGGATCTAGGAATCATTGTTCATCAAAGCACAAAACCGTCAAGACAATGTACAGGTGCAGCGGCCAGAGCCAATACGATCTTGGGATTTATAAGAAGAACAATGGTCAGCAGAGAGAAGCATATTATGCTGAAACTGTATAAAACCCTGGTCAGACCTCATCTGGAGTACTGTGTTCAAGCATGGAGCCCATATATGCAGAAAGATAAGGAAGTTTTGGAAAAAGTACAGCGTAGAGCCACAAGAATGATTAGAGGAATCGGAAAAATGGAATACGATGAGAGATTGAAAAAATGCGACTTGACATCATTGGAAAAAAGAAGATGTAGAGGAGATTTAATCCAAACATATAAATTGATCACGAATAAGGAAACAACACCATACTCGAGATTTTTCAGGCTAGTAAACAGTGATAAACTACGAGGACACAGATTTAAGATTTTCAAAAACTCGGATGGAAAAATAAAGAGCAGATTCTTCAGCAGTAGAGTGGTCAACGCCTGGAACGAGCTAAGCGATGATGCAGTCTCTGCGAATTCACTCAACAGCTTCAAAGCCAAACTCGGACAGATAGGATATTAGGAGATCTAATTAGTAGTGGTTCTTACACAGACCATAGTCTTCTGAACCACTTTAAACCCCCGTTAACAATAATAATAATTCGGTAGAATTCATACAATGCTATATATGTGTATAGATGTATAGTGGATTACATGTAGTTAATATATCCATGTATTACATGAATACATAAAACGAAACCAAATAATTGCCCAATTGCTAAAAAACATTTGGAACAGCGGTACGCGGCTAGTATGTTTGTTATTTCAAATACGTTATTATAATAATAAAAAATGTTATTTCAGATACGTGCACGGTACGCACAAGCATAGATATGCACAAATACAATATTATTGCCAATAACGTATATATGTGTATATCCTAAATCTATTTATATATACATGCTATATATATTTAAATATTGGTCAATTAAATTTAACAAAATATTTTTAAATTTTTGTTTATTCCAATATGAAGCAAGCAAAATTTATATACTGAAAACTTTCTTCTGGGCGGACTAAACTAAACATACGATCTCACGTTGGTTGAATAAATTTTCTTTAAATTTTGAAACAACCTGGCTGAGTGTTAAACCAATGCATTTCCAACGTTGTTCAGTTCAAAAAATTTCTCTTCAGGTGTTCTGTTATAATAGATTCCAAAATTTTACAAGTTGCCGTCAAAGCCATTGGCCTAAAATCGGGCTACGGCTTTTATAAAAATCGGAACTATACTACTTATTTTCCAGTCATGGGCGCTACCCCTATGTCTATAAAGACTTGGAAAACTTGACTCAGATGCTTGTATGAAAAATGCAAAGATAGGTAGTTTAATTACCAGCTATAACTAGTTAACTAGTAATTACTAACAACTTACTAATAGTTAAGCTATAGTTTGTAACTTTTTTCGAGTAGCTTATAATATAACCCTTCTGAAAATTTTTGCAAATTTTTTTAACTACTTTTTATTATTATTATTAAAAAAACTTTACTGAAAATTTTTTGCAAATTAATTAACCAACATAAATATTTTTTTAATAAATGTTTTTTTAAATGTGTGTTTTTTAAGATAATCTCTCAAAAAATCATTTTTTTGGTATGACCATTAGACAATCTACAGCGTTTATCAGTTAGAATTTGTTCAGCAACACTGAAAAGACGCTCAACCACTGCAGAGTTTTTGAGTATTCATATTAAATAATTAATCAAACGCAAATTACCTGCATCCAGCACACAAAAAAAGCTGAAAAAGAAATGGCGTTGACGGCGGATAATAATAAACAAATTGGAAAATAGGGATGTGCAATAAAAAGATAAAAATTATTTCTGAGGGAAAATATGTTCAAATAGTTAAAAAATAGTTAACTGTAATATCTACTAACTACACTAAAAATAGTTAACTAGTAGTTAATAACTACTCAAAATAAAATAGTTATTAACTACATTTTAACTACTAGTTAACTATTTGTAGTTGGTAATACCCATCACTGCAATGTTTGTCTTAACCCCGTAACTTGAGAATTTTGATACCGGTTTGTTGTCGAAGGCTTTTTCAATATGCGTGTATTTAACATCTACTTCTTTGTTTAGATCCATTACTTTTGTGACGTTATTTAGAAAATATAGAAGTTGTGAAACAGTAGATCTGTCTGGGAAAAATCCAAACTGCTTTTTATAGAAAAGATTATTACTTTGAAAATGATCCAGTAAGTAATCTTTGACAATTGATTCTATTACCTTGCAAGGTACCGATGTTAAAGAGATTGATCTGTAATGTTTTGCATCAGATTTTGAGCCTTTTTTATAGATCGGGATGGTTGTGCTTATTTTCCAGTCTGCTGGCACCTATTTAGATTTCAGTGACAAGTTGAACATGATGCACATGTATGCGGACAAGGATGCTTTACATTCCATGAGGATACGAGGGTGTGTTCCGCTGGTCCTGACGTTTTATAATTTTTCAGGTTTCTCAGTTCATTCTTAACATCTTGGATCGTAATCACAAACATTTTCATCTCATCAACATCTGCATCGGTCACAAAAATTGATCCAAAATATTTTGCAAATGCATTAGCTTTATCGGCATCTTTTGTGAAGATTTGACCATCTACTTGCAGGATTCCAACTTTTTTATAGTGGCGTGTTAGTCTATTCACGCGTTTCCAAAAGTTTTGGATTTTTTAATGTTGTATGTGATGAGTTCTAGATGGTTCATTTCTACAATTCTAGTCCCTAACTTTACTTAATTGCTTGCTAGTTTGTACTCTTGATAAGCATTTAAGTCACCAGTTTTCCAATAATTTTTCCACATTTTGAGTTTTAATCGGATTAGCATTTTTAAATCATAACTAATAGGAAACAAAAACTTTAGTTTTTTTTTACAAAGCAAAGGCTTTTCAACTTTTTCTAATAGCAAATCTCTGAAGTCACACCAGTTTTATTCAATGTCTGCACGGGACTTTTCATTTTTTTGTCTAAGTCAGGTTATTTCCTGACACATTACATTGTAGACATCGATAAATTATGATTTGGGAATCTTTTCGAATTGGGAATTATTATACAGAAAAATAAGTTACATCTGGAGATTCAAACTGCTTTTAAATTTAATTTATTAGTTCTTTAATTTAATTTAATTCAAGTAGATCCTACCTCATTGCCATTTTTCGAAAGTAGCAAATGTCGTGAGCCGCTAGTAACGCTAAAAATTGAGTTATACGAAAAAAACTCAGACACCAAGGTAGAAGGAATTTATGAAATAACACTAACTGGAGACTATCGTCAAATAGTTTAAGTTTTCAAAATAAACATTTTTATAAATATTTTTAAACAATTAAAATGGCCCCTCAGCAACGAATACAAAATTTAAAATACTATTGAAAGGTTCAAGAATGAACACATGGCGTGAAATGCTTATCATAATAAAGAGACGGAATTAATATAAATTTTAGTTTTATTAAAAAAATACTAAATTGAGCTCACAAAATGAGCGCAAAATGGTTTATGCATTTTCTGCAGTTTCTTCTTCTTCGTAGTCACCTTCCTCTTCAATAGTCGCCTCCTGATACTGCTGGTACTCGGAAACCAAATCATTCATGTTAGATTCCGCCTCTGTGAACTCCATCTCATCCATACCCTCCCCAGTGTACCAATGCAAGAAAGCTTTTCGACGAAACATGGCCGTGAACTGCTCAGAAATACGTTTGAACAATTCCTGTAAAAAATTATAAATAATTAATTGAATCAGACTCAACCTCGGTTTCCGTTGAAATAGTGTTATCACTCAAAGTCACTTTACATAAGATTAACAAGCAAAGAACTAAGATTCATTCAATTTGCATTAATAGCCTAATTTCAAAAATTAACCTGGATGGCTGTCGAGTTGCCAATGAAGGTGGCTGACATTTTTAAGCCTTTTGGAGGTATATCACAAACAGCTGTCTTAACATTGTTAGGAATCCATTCCACAAAAAAGCTGCTATTTTTGTTTTGGATGTTCAGCATTTGTTCATCAACTTCCTTCATAGACATTCTTCCTCTGAAGATGGCAGCAACGGTCAAGTAGCGTCCATGGCGAGGATCACAGGCGGCCATCATATTTTTTGAATCAAACATTTGTTGTGTTAGCTCAGGCACACTTAACGCTCTGTATTGCTGGCTACCTCGTGACGTGAGTGGAGCAAAACCTGGCATGAAAAAGTGAAGACGAGGAAATGGAACCATGTTAACGGCTAATTTTCTAAGATCCGCATTTAATTGACCAGGAAACCTGAGACACGTTGTAACACCAGACATTGTGGCTGAAACTAGATGATTCAGATCACCGTAAGTAGGAGTTGACAATTTCAATGTTCTGAAGCATATATCATAGAGGGCTTCATTGTCTATGCAATATGTCTCATCTGTGTTTTCAACCAACTGGTGAACTGATAGAGTTGCATTGTAAGGTTCAACAACTGTGTCAGAAACCTAAAATTTAAAAAATTAACAAATACGTCGAAATGTATTTAACAGATTGTGAGTTGCTGTCCATTTGAATTACGTCAGATCATACATTTATAAACTACCCATGGTATGTCATTCACTACTATTTATATTCAAGAGCAACATTAATCTTCAAACTGATTGATATTTAAAATCAAAAATCAGACAAGCTCAAAAAAACCTAAATAACTTGTTATTATCTGGAATTTAAAGGCCTCATAAAAGCTATTTTAAAAATTCATTAAAAAATTATATAAAAATAACAAAACTTGTAAAAAATTTATAAAATTTAAATACTTTATAAAATGTAACTATAATTACTTTAGGTGAAGGAACAACGGAAAAAGTGTTCATTATTCTGTCTGGATATTCTTCTCTTATTTTTGAGATCAGCAAGGTACCCATGCCAGAACCAGTCCCGCCGCCCAGGGAGTGAGTCATTTGGAAGCCTTGGAGGCAGTCACAGCTTTCTGATTCTTTTCTGACAACATCTAAAACTGAATCCACAAGTTCAGCCCCTTCTGTGTAATGGCCTTTAGCCCAGTTGTTACCAGCACCACTTTGACCAAACACAAAATTGTCTGGCCTGAAAATCTGTCCAAAAGGACCTGACCTCACTGAATCCATTGTGCCCGGTTCTAAATCAACTAGCACGGCTCTAGGGACATACTTTCCCCCTTAATTTGGTAAATTAAGTGTTTTCAAAAACATGAAATTAATGCATATCAATGTTAAAGTGTTAACATAACAGTTGTTGAGAAAAAGAAAGTCAGAAAGTTTAATAAAACCTGAAGCAGCATTGTAGTAGACACTAATTCTTTCCAATTGGAGATCAGAATCTCCATGATAGGTTCCAGTTGGATCAATACCATGCTCATCCGAGATAACTTCCCAAAACTTAAATTCATCACAAGACAAAAATTAACAAATTAATCCAAACCTCATTTACTTAATATTAATTAAATGAAATGAAGCATTACATTACATAATTAATGTGTAGTGTAAAAATTATAATTAGGTTAAAAACATTTTTCATGCTTGTGTGTCATATCATGTGTCCTTATTTTTTGTGTGTATGTGTACAACATTTAATTTACACAATAATTTGTCGACGTTGCACACTGAAACTCAATTAAATATCTTAATAAAAAAGAAAATAAACCAAATAAAAAACTTCAGGATATACAGTGCAACAGAAAAATGATAGTGTTCTGTTTATTTATTTATTATTAATTTCATGTTATATTTTATATTATGTTAGGTTATCTATCGAAAATGAAAAACAGTTTAAAAAACGTTGTGAAAGTAAACTTTCAATTTAGACTTCAAAAAATAAAAATTAAAATGTTAACCTGTTATTAAACTTTAACGTTAAAATAACAACAGAATTTATTTTAAATCTAACTTACTTTAGCACCAATCTGATTACCGCACTGGCCGGCTTGAATGTGAACAATTTCTCTCATATTTGCTTGCTGAAAATTCAATGTCCGCTCTGAAAATCAAAAATTCTTTACTGTTCCGTACCTTGTTAACTTTTCCGTTGTACTTGAGTTTGTAGTTACAGGCTTATTTCTTATAGTGGCCTATCCTAGCTGTGCTGCCTGTGTAAGCTTACACAGCTACAACTTCAACGAGTATGAGTCATTTTTAATTCTAAACTCTGTAAACTTTCAGCATTTCATATATATATATATATATATATATATATATATATATATATATATATATATATATATATATATATGTATATATGTGTGTGTGTGTGTGTATATACAAATATATATAAATATATATAAATACATATATATGGTTATCCTTGCTTTATATAACAGACTCATATACATGTACATACATACTTTAATATACTAACATAGTAAGCAAACAAGAGGTATGTTGAAAATTCTTAAAAACAGCTTTTAACTTTATTTTAAGTCTTGTCTGTCAGTGTAATTTAATAGAATAATACCTAAAATTATAGAAATTGTTCATAATTAGGCTATGCTTTTCAAGATTTTTAAACTGCGTAAAATTATCTCCATGCATACTTCATTAAGGTATATATTATTTTAGTGTAAAAGTCATTAACAGTTACATGCAGTCATGGAGATATTTACAAAAACATGTTTGCTTAAAATTGTGCAAGCAAACTATTTGAGAATACTTGCTGTGAATAAGTTGCATGTGTTAGTTCAAAACACGATTGTAATAGTTTCGTGCACTCCTGCTCTGAAATATTTTAAAACTGCTTTTGTTGTGTTACCGATTTAATTGTACTACGTGTTATTTTATAATTCGATTTGAATTCAAACTTTAGGTATAAGCGAAATCGAACAAGTAAATTAGCGCCGAAATTATTGTTACCTGATGTTCAAAGTTGCACACTTCATATTTCACATTTTCATAGTCGCATACTTCATATTTATATGCGTGTTTTATACCTGCACATGTCTTATTTATTAATAATTTTTATTCGTTAAAATATGTATTAGCACGCCTAACCGTACTCGCTAATCGGCTAATATTTATACAGAGCTGTATCTGATAAAAAACTGATATGATATTTGTTATCTGTTGTCTCAGCATTTGAATGCAATCAAGAGAACTTGTCAGGTAGAACGAGCGTTGGTGTCAAAAATTTGAGAACAAATCAGTATCATGATTGCTTCATTACATTGCCAACATAAGTGAAAATTGTGTTTTTGTTTCTAATAATTATCTACCCTACCACCTTTTAACATAAAGACGCATCGAAATGAATTCGATGTTTTAATTTTAGTGGCCTTAATTTCGAAAACCTGTCAATTAACATTTATAATTTAATTTAACATTCTGTATTTAAAATGTGAAATTTAACTCGAATGGTAAGACCTCTTGTTTAAAATGAAATAATTAGCCAATTGGCCGTACATAATTCGCCATAATCATTTTAACATTCGTTTTGTTGAGCAGCGACATGTTACATAACAAGCGTTCATATTTTAAAAAGTGATGTGTCATAGGTATGTGTAAATGTAAACATATTCTATAAAAATTATGTATTTTTTGGGCATGTAACATGCACGCAGAACGACCCTACATTTTCCAATATAGCAGAGTGCAAAAGTTCTTTTTAAATTAATTTAACATATGCAGTTTTATTTTATTGGTTGATTGATCAAATCCAAATTTTAAGTTCACGTGTTTAGGAATTTTTAAATGTGTTATTCCACAGCAAAAAGTTAAACAAACGTACTCTTTAATTAATTAATTAAATGTTTTAGAAAAGGTAAGTAAGATATGTTTCATTAGCGTTCAGCTAGTCAGCTACAAAAATAATTCACTATCACATAACCATATATACACCCGGGATATATTCCTCGTTATATAAATAAGAACTAACAACAATAACTTTTCTTGAAAGAGCGCTGTTGAACATCGCGGAAATAGCGCTTTATAAGCTTATTGAATGAATGAATGAATGAATGAATAATTGATTGATTGGTTGGTTGGTTGACTGATTGATTGATTGATTGATTGATTGATTGATTGATTGATTGATTGATTGATTGATTGATTGATTGATTGATTGATTGATTGATTGATTGATTGATTGATTGATTGATTGATTGATTGATTGATTGATTGATTGATTGATTGATTGATTGATTGATTGATTGATTGATTGATTGATTGATTGATTGATTGATTGATTGATTGATTGATTGATCATTTGCAAAAGATCGTGTTTATCCAACTACCTTTTTAATAGTGGGGTTGATAAAAATTTAAAAAAATTTTATTACCCAATTAAGCATTTATAATGTGTAATTTATAATAGCCAAGTTGATTTGAAATCGTCGTGCTAGACGGGCCTCCCCTGGCCGACTCATTAAAGTTGAGAAAATGAATTGTTTTTTAAATCAGTGACCAAAATAAGCGGGTAGGGTGCCGTTGGTTCGTTACATACTTTATATGTCTCACTACCCGATAAGGCGCCCGATAAATGAAAATATTCCGCGTGTGAAATTTGGAAGATGTGGGAAATGTGTGAAAAACATGTACGCAAAATTAAAACATTAAAAATTTATCATTTACGAAGCCACCAAAACAGTTTTCCGGAAGTAATTGAACATTTCATTAGAACTTTCATTTTAATATCTTTTCTTCGCAAATTTAATTGGGTCTCTACTTGTTTGTATTAAATGTGTGTATACATAGAATACCCGCAAATTTATATTTTTACATTTATGTTCGGTAGGTTAAGTTGGTCCATTTATAAGTATACGTAAAAAATAGAACTGACTCTACTTCCTTTTATGAACTTTGTGCTATTTTGATAACATTTAAATTTTCTATTTATCATTTTATTTGAAATTTTTGATTTGGTGCCCGAAGAATGTGAAATGCCTGATCCTTCCAGCTTTATGAAGTTATCCCGGTTTGGTAAGCAACGGAATAAATTGAAATTGAAAGGCTAAATAAAAAGTTTATATTGTGTTCTTTCCACCGACTTAACAAAATTCATCGCTTAGTTATTAAGTAAGTCAACAAAAGTTTTCTTTAATGATCAGTCAAAATGCAAAGGTTATCGCTGAGTTGTTAAGTTAGTTATTTAACTTTTCTTTTTTCCGTGTTGTAAAGTTCATCTTTTTTCCTTAATCTGTTAATGTAATAAATTAAATTTATGACATTATTCAGAGACATTTTATTGTTACAATAAAGTTTTGGTGCGGCCGTGTATATTAGAGACGCACCGAAATTCAGCCTGGCCCAAATTTGACATTCAGCTCCTTTTACGCCATCACATTTTTTTGATTTTAGAGCAACACTTTTTGAATATTATTAGCGAGAAATATATTTTTGCCGTCATAGTTGTTAAAACATCTGTTCTTGAACAAGAGATTGGATATTGTCTTGATAATGAATTGTTCGATAGACATACATAAATCGCGTACTGTTTTTTTTCCCAATAGCTTTTTTACATAATAAATTTTTCTCAATATTGTCGTTTTTAAGTATTAGACCTTCGACTTCGAATAATAAATTTGGCCAATTCGGTGCATCTCTAATGTTTATCTGGTTCTAGTGGACAAGGAAATTGAAGAACAACTATTATGCAGTTTCAAATCCAAACAGGCTTCCATTAGGCTAGAACGCAAGAAACTTTTACGACGTATCTATCGGACGGTTCTCTCAACGTTTAAAAAACCATTTCCGAATCTATTGCCCACGGAAAGCAGCTTCTTCAGGTTATCATCTTTTTCTCCTTGCTTTTGAGAACTTGTTCCGTTGAAGGTTCATTTGGTGTAATAAAGCTGCTAAAATAAAATTATGCGTAGGTTGAAGAAAGATTAAATGGCACTCGGGTACGCTCACAAAAATTTAATTCAGCTCCTGAGATAATTATTGTTTTATCTGCAAAAAATAGAAGAATTACAACGTTTATGAGTATGACAGGATAAATACAGTGATGAACTTAGGGTAAAAGAAAATAGGTAGACTAGTTTAGGCCTGGATACAAGATTTTATTAGTTTAATTAACAGAGATTAGTATGCAGGTTTTTGGTAACATTATTATATATTATTGATAACATTAGATTAACTATAGGATGGAAGATAGGTAAAAATTCAAATGTAAGTAAAAGTAATACGGCTTTACGACTGATTTGATTTTTATATTAATACATTTTATATGCATATAACTTGAGCATTTGATTGTTTAACTGCTTAGCTGTTTATTTATCTATCATTCAGCTGTGAATATCGTAATGTTTTGAACCAAATTACTCGGCAATATTACTGCCACACACACTTGAACTATTTTAAGAAATTTTGAGCGTGGGTTTTCATTCTTGTCATTCAATTTTTTCAGTTAAAATTCATATCAAGTAAAGTAACTGATTAATTCATTGTTTTGTTTTAGTATAATGTAATAAAACTAATAAAACACTATTAATGTGGCTAATGTATTCATCACTTCATTTAATATTTGAAAAAAAATTCACTCGCTCAAATTTAACTTAAAAAAATTCCTCAAGGGAATCTGGGCCCACGCGAAAAGTTACTGCTGTCCTCGCGCAAACAAGACGCCGTCGTATCATCTCTTTTCTTCTCTTTTTCGATGGAATTTGTTTGAAAATGGCTTCGTTTTCGTACAGACATATAAATATGAACACTCAATTTTCTTACTTAATTTTATTTTCTTGTAACTATTAAATTTTTGAAATTTCAACTTTGTCTTGCAAATAAATATTTTAAAATTTATTTATGCGGATGAATTTTTTCATAAAAGTTTTTACTAAAATCTTTCATTTAAAATTTTTCCCACTTTAAAGTAGATCCTTTCTGTAACGTTGTCCTAATCAAGCAGTTCACATATTTAAAGTTTAACAACTAATGAAATTACAACAATTATGTTTTTGCGTGATCTTGGGTAGCAAAACATTTTATAGATTCAAAAATTGTTTAAAAAAGATGCAGTATAGTTGAGAAGTTTGAAAATAGAAAAATTATTTTTTATGCATTCATTTAAGACGATCGAGGTCAGTTGTTTAAGCGGGAGGCTTGAAACATACGACTGCCGCTTTTGCGACTGGCCCGTAGACCTGAATTGATCTATAGACATACATACATATCTCGTAGAAAAGCCAAGCCGAGTCACGTTTCGAAAACTAGAATTGCACAACATGTCTACCAGTGTTTGCGAGTTTGTGAATGTGAGTGCTACTCAAAAAATTAATTATTATTTATTGAATTTATGCTAAGATTTTGTTATTTAAACAAAAACAAATATTTAATTAAATTCAATTAACTCGCATCCATATGACGTCATCAGTGAGTTAATGTAATTTTTAAAATTCTAATTTAATGAACCCTTTTAAAAAACATCGGTTCTTTTGTGAATAATTAAATCATCCAGATTAAAAGAGTTATTCTATATTTAGAGCAGTACAATAAAATGATTATTTAAAAAAATTTTAAATCTAAATATAAAACTAAAAGATGTAATTTTCAATGATTTCCGTGTCAGAGAATGACTGTTGTAGAAATTCGCATATATTAACTAGTACATTTTTTCAGACAGCTATTAATAAACAATTATATATAATTAAACGACGCATGACAGCAATTAGCATCACTGAAATTTGAAAGGGTAGCACATTTCTGTTATCATACAGCATCCGGTAAGTAAGATAAAATTCTAGAATAATTTACACACTTACTCTCTCTCTCTCTCTCTCTCTCTCTCTCTCACACACACACACACACACTTCATTCTGAAAGAGCAATTCTACATTTGATGGAATCCGAATTTCCTAATGATCTGATCGTATTTTTCACATTCAGTTAATATATGAATAGATAGATAGATATTTTGCTTAATAGATAGTTTTTGTCGCAGGCTTACGGTATTGGAACTCTAGATAATGGCATCGAATGAGCTTGAGAAGCCATCTGATCTACTTTTCATTTCCTTCAATTCCAATGTGGCTGGGAATCCACATCATAATTAAATTTTTGTTGTTATCCAGAATATTATGAATCTTATATTGCATTTGAATTATTAATGGATTTAGGGGTTTGTATTGTTTCAAGAATAATAGAGTAAAAGAAGAACAAGGAATCCGAAAATATTATGAATTTATATTTCTCTGAATTAATAATAAAGTTTAAAGCCATGTCTATAGCAAGGATCTCTGCGGTGTATATTGAAGCAGCTCCTGGTAGATGCATTATTATTCCATGAAAACGTTTCCTTTGTTAGTAGGCCACCATTGCTGCAGATGTTGAATATTTGAATAAAGTTTAAATTGTTATTAATTTTTTCTTTAACTAAGGTTTTTGCTAGTTTTACATCTTGGCCCATTCCCGAAAAATATGGAACGCTTCACGAATTTGGCTTCATGAATTTGCGTGTCATCCTTGGGCAGGGGCCATGCTAATCTTTTCTGTTCCAACTTTAGTATATGTACAGCCGAAGCATGTACTCTTCTTAATTTGATACAAACTTGTGTGATTTAGATATTGGTTTGTCGTCATATGTTTTGATGAAATGCCAAGTTAAAATTTAAGGGCGGATGTCTAGATAACTTTGATGAGGGGCCGAAGTGTGACGAGGCCCAAGAACTAAAAACACTTCGCGGTTTTTTGCTTATTGTGCAATTTCTGTGTAATTTTTCATATTTACAACGGTTTTTCCATGGTAGGAAAACTGTGTTTTAATGCATAAAAAGTTATTAAATATTATACGTTGGCTATATTTTCAAAAACTGCAACAAAATAGTTTTTGACAACGAAGTGGAGGCAGGGCTTCTTTGGTTTCCTGAATCTGTCACTGTTAAATTGCATTTGGTAACAAAATTAGTACATTTGAAACTGCATCAACATTTGATTATCCTCATGGAGATATGGGTGGTCTGCCAGGTTTTTTTGCACTGGATATGGTGCATTGGTTACGGGGCGTCTGATTTTGAGTTATTCATAATTTATGGATTCATAATTTTCTTTAGTGTCTAATAGCATGTAGTGTAGAGTGCTTGCATATCTAAACCTTTACCTTTTGTGTTTAAACGTTGTTTTTATCTCATTACAATTATATACATATTATTTGTTTGGGAGACTTCAACATGTGTTCAGGAAGCAAAAACCAACACATTCTACCTACTTATTTATTTGTTAATTCATTAAGGAAATAATCCAATATGAAATAGATAATAAAAAAGCAGTAAAAACTCTAAACTAATATGTTATTCAAAGAAATTAATGCTCAATGTATCTATACTTAATGAAGTCAAATTCTAAAAAGTTCAATTAAATTTATGTGCAGGTAGGCCCTATATCATAAAAGACAAACCATATTTAAGAAGACAATGTTTGTTTAATTTGGGTTTTCATGAAATGTTTAGTCCACTTTATACGACAGATATGAGTGTTGCGTTCTTAGCGTTTGTACATGTTGACGAATTTTTAATTTTTGTAATTAATAAAAAGATTACTAAGTTTCGCATTTTATGGTAAATTAACAATTTATAACAAATATTTATACAAATCTTGCGTGAAACAGGTACAAAAATTTACAAATCCTTGACAAAATTATGCATAAAATTTCTTTCAAACACAGCATTTTTAGTTTTTCATTTCTAAAGATTTTCAAATATTTTATTAATTTTTTTCTCGAAAGGAATATTCATGAGAATCGTCTGCTATTTGTGCAACTCATAAAAAGAACCCATTTGATGCCGTGAAAGAAGTCTCACGCTGTGTCTCACAACAAAATTGACACAACGACTTCACGCATCACATGAAAAGTTTCTTCAACAACATGTGCAAGTGATCGACCGTGTGCAGTTTGCGGAAACCATTCATTTGTTGCACGTCTACGTAAAAATGGATGAAACTTTAAGAAGTTCAGTCTTAGTAGAAACTGAGATAAACTAGATTGACAGGCCAAAAATTGTAGATAATAAAAATAAAATAGATACATGCTATTAAATAACTGAACAAGGAGAAATAACAGCCATCAACTGATCTACCGTTACTATTTTTAAACATTCGTTCTCTCTAATTTTCAACATTTGATCTTCGATATTTAATCTACATTAATCGAAACGTCAGGCAAGGTGTCAGTAGAAAATGAGATTAAGTTGCACGTGATAGAGCTACATGATCATTTTATTTATTCTTTTTTGATAAATGATTGCATCAAAATATCCATACTATTTGATGGATCAAAAATAATAGAATCACAAATCAACTAAAACTTTTTCTCTGTTCATATTGCTCCACGGAGGAACTAATCCAAAATAGGAGAGCATATGTCTTGTCATTATTTACGTACGGCGCTGGCTCAAAAAGCGGTTCGCTCGTTGTGGAACTTGCTGACCCTGGTTCAAATCATACATAATGTAGACAAGAATTAGGATAGAAATATTAGGAACTATCTAACGCAAAGAAATTCGGTAATTTTCATAAATTACTGCATTAATTATGGTCTTTTACCAGCGTAATATATATATATATATATATATATATATATATATATATATATATATATATATACTATACAAATCTTTGAATTGATTAATGATAACAATTCGGTAGAATTCATACAATAATATATATATATATATGTGTGTGTGTGTGTGTGTTTGTGTGTGTGTGTTTATTTAATTATGTGTCTATAATATGTACATACGCGCTGGTGTTTGTAAGTTTATATTCACTTGTATAAAGTAAATGTGGGTGTAAATATTTACAAAAATAACTAACAAACTATATATATATATATATATATATATATATACATACATACATATACATATACAATATTTGCATATATATTTATTTACATGTTTATTTCTAAATTTCGTGTACATGAATTTCTAATACAACACGATGAAAATTTATAAAAAAGAAAACCGTTGATATTCATACTAAATGTACAACACTCAACATATCTGAGTGCTCGCTCAATAATAAACAAACCAAACATACAAGATAGACGACAGAACGTGAACAGAAACATTCATTCGTCTAAATGTTAGTTAACTGATGACAACTAAATGCTGGTTTGTGAATTTGTCTACATCTAGCCAGCGCATTATAATTTGTATTGCTAATATTTATTATTATTATTATTATTATTATTATTATTATTATTATTATCATCATAATTATTATTTAAATGCCTCTTTAAGTTCTATGTTAGTTCAAACTTGTAAAAGTTGTTTTTATTAAGTTTTTTTTAGTTCATTTTTGGTACTTAGTTATTTTAATTGTTGATAGAATATTAATTTTTTAGAAGTTGTATCAAATATAAATTTCTGTTAACTGGTGATGTTTCGTGTGTGTCGAACGCCAACATTTTTTTTTTGAAAAATTTATTAACTTGAGTTTAAATGTAAATAATTGGCCACACATTAAGAGAGCCTTAATAATTTGAATGCTATTGACTCTTTTATTTGTTTGCTGCTGATGAATAACTGATAATTAAAATTATAATTGATGAGAGGAACGAGATGACCAGTAAAGACCTTGGAGAATATTCTAATGACGGGAAGGAAGAAAACAAGCAATCCAAAGTAATGGACAAACAACCGTTCAAACAGCAAAACATATTTCAGAGATGGTTCTCTCCAAAAGAGACAAAAGCAAAACTGAACGAAACTGCCGTTCAATCTTCCGCCACTACATTGTCAAAACAACCTTCAACAAACAAAACATTTTCAGAAAAAGCGATAGAATTCCTCAGCGGGAAAGATAAACAACCAGCAAATGATGAGGGTCAACAACCAGCGTCTCATGAGCAACAGCAACCAACGTCTCATGAGCAACAACTGCCAGCTTCTCCCGAGCAACAACCAGTATTTTCTGAGCAGCCGGCAACTCAACCTACTGACACAGACGACCAAAATCAATCAACAACAGATACCCACAGAGAAGTTGCCACTCAAAAATCGAATCCGTTCAGAAATAAAATAATGAAACTAATGAGTCAAGTATGTATGAACAAAATTATTGTAAAATTTTATTTAGTATTTGTAATAAATATCATCTGTAAAATTATTATGATTACAGGTTGACTTTGAAAACTGCGATCCCGAAACGTGCCTATCTATGTTGAAAATGCCATCTCTTAAAATGTATGTAGCCTTGAACAAGAAACTGAAATCCTGTCGTCAGAGCGTGTGGATGGAAGAGTTTTTAGAGCTTGGAGGATTGGATATTTTACTGGAAGGTGTCAACACGATAACAGGCAAAAGGGTGCAACTATCGGATGCTCTGGTGCTGATCGAGTGCGTGTCATGCATCAAAACTGTGATGAACTCATCCATAGGTCTCAGAGTCATCACAAATAATAAGGAGTACAGTCAAAAATTGATCAAAGGTTTGTGTCTGAGTGTACGTATTTCAGTAACTTTGTAACCTCGTTTACTTTAACGTAAATATCTTTTTCAATACTCGTTTAAATATAATGACTTAAAATTTTTAACTTATTTTGCCTGTCTGTTGTTCTGTGAATAGTTATTTTCATTTATTTTCATGTTCATATTTTTTATTTCCTTTGACTTTATTTTGCGTCATTAGTTTTGTTATCTGTCATTCATTTCATTACATTTACTTTTTAATCTTACATATCGGGCCTGTTTTGTCAGAGTTTGATTTTTTTTGTAAAAAAAGTTATAAAAAAATAATTTTCATGTGAAGCACTTGATTCCAACAACACGACCGTCAAGAAGCAAATCTTTGACTTGCTGTCGGGCTTGTGCCTGTCGTCAGAGAAAGGGTTTGAGTGTTGCATCGAAGCTGTCAACTCGTACAAGGTACAAGTTTGTCTTCTCTTAAATTTGAATTATCATTCTTTTTTAATCATGGTGTAATCACCATCATCATCACACCATTATCATTATTATCATTGTCGTCGTGTAATCATCAACCTCGTTTAATCATCAACATCATCTTTTAAAGTTGCTTGTCACAATTTTCTGAGGCAGATAAGCAACCACTCGTTTAGAATTTGTTATATTGGATGTTATGATTAGTTGGACTGCTGCAATTAAATTTGTTTCATATTAAATAAATATTTTTGATTGATCGTTAGTCATTTTTGCGGTTTACTCATGTGATTTTTTATTTTTTAGCCAATCATGTCTGCAAATTAATGACAACTGTAAATAATTACTTCTATTTGTGAAATAAAAAAATACGTATTTAATGAAATGAAATAGAAAATAAAATAAATGTAAAGTAAACGTAAAAGGAGTTAATGAAATAACATTAGAAAATTAATTAATGAAAAATAATAAAAATAAATAAAAAATTAAAATTTTTTTTTCAATTTTACGCTCTACGGATGACAAATAATATTTCAAACTTCGCAGACAACTTCAAGCAACCGATACCGTTTCAGTTTCATGATGAACGAGCTGAAGAACCATTCAGTCCCCGATTACTCCTGCTCTATCATCTCCTTCATCAACTGCATAATACATGGTGTCGACGATCTTGCAGAAAGAATGAAAATCAGAAATGAATTCATTGGTGAGTGCATACACAGAAAAGCATTTCAAATTTTAAACGTAAACTATTACAAACAGTTTTAATATGAAGGTACAGAAATTAATCGATCGTATATATGGTTTGCTTGATTGAATGTGTTAGTAGTTTGCATTTGAGGTGTAGGGGGTAACGAAGGTTAAGGTTTTATGAATTGGTAAAAGACTTGGTAATAGTTGGTGTTGAAAAATTCTTCTCCCATTTGATCTAACTTCTATTTTAAATTTCACAATATATACATTTGTTTATTTTTACGCAATGAATTATTAGTAGAGTGACCACCAAATGTTGGATCCACTTTTCTACCGTTATTATAAATTTTACTAGTGAATTTGTCGCTATGCACTGTTAGAAAATGTTTGTATTCACAATTTATTCAATGCTCAATGATTTACAAATTTGGAAGCGCAATGTGCAGCTGATTGAAGGTAGGCTACACTTAAACAGTTGAAACAGTTGAGGCGTAAGAAAATGTTTCCAGTGCTGGTACGCATCAGACGGTCGAAAGAAAATGTTTAAAGCTTTTGAACAATAAATATTTCTTTCTAATAAGTTTTATTCATTTTTTTAAATGTGCATTAAAATCTGCAATTTTAAGAAGCGTCTTGAATCATATAAACTTGCTACGTTCTGTAGGGTTGAACCTGTTGGACATCATGAATGATCTGCGGTTCGTCAATCACGAGGACCTCCAGATACAGTTCGACGTCTTCACTGACGAAAAGAATGCCGACGATGATGAACTACTGCAGATGGCGAATGGAGACCAAAATGCAATCGACCTAACGAACCATCGATCTCTCATCGACGCCATATACAATAAAGTTGGATATATTTTAATTGCGGTATACAATTGACGATCTTTCTGAACAACATACACATTTAACTTTGAAACAGGTGTACAACACTCCACTGGAGTCAAAATTGATCAACATCCTCTGCTCTTTGATTCAAATTGATACTGACCAAGATGATAGGTGAAGTGATAATAATTATTTGTCTAGCGATTTTTTAGTTAGCCACTTTTATTTAGCACATTAATTTAGTGACACTGTGAAAAAAATTTTGAACAGCTCAAACATCTGGCAAACAATTGAAAGTATGGTGGCAAGGATTGTTGTTAGCGAGGATCCTCAACGACTTCTGTATGAAAAAAAACCACCATCTGTCGCCCAAAAAGCGATTGCTGTTCAAACAGAACAATGTAAATTAAAAAATTTAAAATCAGATCAAGTTGTAAAAGATGAATTGACGAACGCAAGCTCACTTTCATTTTCCGATGCAAAGAGTAAGGTGTCGTCCACGATATCAGAT
Organism: Helobdella robusta; assembly: GCF_000326865.2. NCBI lineage: Eukaryota > Metazoa > Annelida > Clitellata > Rhynchobdellida > Glossiphoniidae > Helobdella > Helobdella robusta. The sequence continues at coordinate 5,701,797 of NW_008703570.1, read as the reverse complement.
GTTCATAACTTACAAAAATCGAAAAATGTGATTGAAGCATCAGCGAGTTCAAATCAATCAGTCTCTCCTCTCCCCCCACCACCACCACCACCACCTCCTCCACCTCCACTACCATCTCTTGATTCTTCGCTTGCAAACGTTACATTCAACTTAATTCCCAAACTGGATGCTCTTCCTCTTCCTGCCGTTCACTCAGATGTTCCTGCTCCACCACCTTTGCCAATTTTATTGCCCAATCCTCTCTTTTCCGATCTTCCAACACTTCCAGGGGGACCTCCACCCCCGCCACCCCCACCACCGCCATTACAACAACCTCCTCTACCACCCTCACTACTACAACCTTCGCCACCACCACCACTACCTAACGGTCAGCCCTCTCTTGAAAAAAAATCTAATGCCCGACAGGCCCCAAGTTATGAGGCTCTCCTGAAAAAGTCTTTCGACGTTGCTGCCTGCATCTCTGTTCCGATTCCAAAGTCGAAAATGAAAACTGTAAACTGGACGAAGCTGCCTGCGCAAATTCTAACAAGTAAATATTTCAACTAAGAATTATCATTAATTTATTATTATTATCATTCATTAAGCATTTAAAATTATGGAACGAATTATAAAATGAACTACGTGAAAAGAAGAAGAAGTGATCTGGTCCAGTGTTTTGAAAGTTGCCGAACCATCCCAAGTAAATTACGGCGCTGTCGAGGAAATGTTCAGCAGGAAAGCTGCCCAGCAAGTAACTGCAAGTGCTGAGAAGAAGGTTTCTAGCGTGGTCGGTGCCTACTCCATTCTTTGCTTTCAACTTGTTAAGCTAACAAAGTATTTAAAATAATTAAAAAAAACTTATCTTTACTGAATATTACAATATTTAATAATAATAATAACAATAACAACAATATATTAATATTAATAATAATAATTATTATTATTATCATTAGTTAAATTGTTTTGAAAGGTAAATTTACTGGACATGAAGCGAAGTATGAACATGAACATATGGCTGAAACAGTTCAGGACGAGCAACGAGGCCATCATTGAGATGATCGAGAAGGCTGACGTGCAGCAAATGGAAAGTGAAAAACTGAAAGGACTCATAAAACTGTTACCCGACCGAGCCGAGGTTATCATCGCAACGTTCCTTGCATTGTTCATTGTTTCTTCCCTAGTTTAATTTTTTCAATTATCACCAACAATCAGCTTACAAAATTTACTGAGATTGAGACAAATGAAGACAAATAATGAAAGTAGCACAGCATGTTTTTTAGTTTTGAAGACAGGTCTTCAAGTCATGAACGACTAGTTTATAATTCAGTTTCTCACGTAAATCATTTTACCAAAGCAAATAATTTTGTTGGCATGTGATTGGTCTATCAATGGCATCCGTAACGTAGTTTTGTTTCATTCGATCTTTTGAACGGTTTCTTTATAGAAATATTATTTCGTTTAAATATTTCATTTGTTGTCTTCTATTGATTTGATTTTAAAACTTTTTCAGATCGATCTGCTTACGAATTTTGACGGTGATCCAAGCACGCTGGGTAACGCAGAGAAGTTCATAAAGCAGCTGTCGCAATTGAATGATTATGCTTTGAGGCTTAATCTCATGTTGATCAAATCGGAGTACATGATGACTTACAATTCTATCCACGAAAGACAAGAAGCCTTCCTCACCATGTGCCAAAACATCTTGGAATGCGATTCCTTGAAAACGTTTTTCAGAGTTGTCCTCCAGTACGGGAACTTCTTGAATGCGGTAGTTGAATTTTCTTCTTCGATTGATCTTAATAACTTTCAACTAGTGATATATTAACATTAATATTTAATAAGTTTTATATCATAATATTAAAAGTGCAGTGTTTAAAGTTTAAAGACTATCATAGCAATTATTTTTATCTAATTTAAGTTTTATAGATTTGCATACAAATGATAGTTGAGATGATCGTAGATAATTGGTTAGCTAATAATAAAATTTAAAAAACTGACAAACACACCAACGAAACATTTCAAGAGTGGCAGCCTATGAATTGACAAAATGCAGATAGACAACGATAAGAAGGTGTTAAACCTCGCCAACAGACATTAAACCGCACATCATACCACTCTTGACATGTGCACCACCCAAAAAATTGTAAAAAACAGCCAGACCGACACCTTAAATATATTAATAGTAATAAGTATAGTGTGCTATTTCAAAGCAACAGATCTTGCTTTACACTGAACTGGTTCAAATACATCCGCCTATCGCATTATTAAGTTACATTTATTAATTTAATTGAACGTCGTTCACGAACTGAATGCAGTTGCCTATTTATGTGATCTTAACAATGGGTGAAAAGCAATTTGCCAAATAGATTTCTTGCTGGCGATTGGTTAAAAAAGTACGTTCGACTGGCAAATTCTACTATTTTACAAATGGCAGTAAGTTACGAATTGTTTTCCCAAAAGATACAATTACAGAAATATATGCGAACAGAGTGTGAGCAAGCTGCGAAACAGTCAGCCTTACAATTTCAAAACTTTTGGCATAAGCATAGCAGTCTGTTCTATTCATGCTGTTTCTATTTTTTGACTTGCTTTTTTTTTAAATAAACGCAACAGTTTAAAATATTACAACTGAAAACATGTGAATATTCGGATCGCTTTTTGGTCATCGGCTAACGTTTACACGGATTTAATTTGTTGAGTTAAAATGTATGAAAAAAATGTAATCAGTTAAAAACTGGTTCAACAAACATTTTATAGGGGAGTTACGCTGGAAATGCACTGGCCATCAAAATTTCATCACTGCCAAAATTGTCGGACACTCAAGGTAATCAAAGAGGAATAACATTGCTCCATTTTTTGGTGAAAGAGGCACCGTCACATTACTCCAACGCTTTAGATTTTGTCGACAATCTCTACGAAAACTTGCTTTTTTCTTCAAAGTAATTTCAACAGTTTACGATTATTGCAAATGTTAAATTAGTAACTACCTAAAATTTCTATTTTGATTATTGTATGGTACAAATGTTCAATGCCTTCAAAAAAATTTTTTGTGTGCATTGTAATTGAATCAAATGATAAATTTAATTTTATAATGTTTTCGGCATTTCAATGCGAACAGGTTTGTGAAAAGTTTTTTTTTCTTCTACACTTCAATCTTTCAATTTTAAATAAAATTTTGTGAGGCGTTTAACAAAAATTAGTGACAACAGATATGGATAGAAAGTACTGAAACATTGTAATGTACGAAATGAACTAGTGATTTTTAAAATTAATTGAGCAAGCGATATGATCAATAAATTTCATTGAAGATAACTTTTCATATTTTGACAGAGTGTCTTAAAGCAGGGGCATTAATAAAATTTTTCATTTTACAAGAACATCATTGAAATACTTGTTATTAGTTGAGTTGCCGTGTTAAAATTAAGTAGTAATCAGTTGTTCATGATTCATGTTTGTCACTTTCAATTTCAATCTCCTCTTTTTGTGATGACCAGCAGATAAATAATAATTATATTTAAATAAATTTATAGTTTTGCTAAAAAGAGTTTGTCTAGAAGGAGAAACAATTTTATTGAAATTAGATTTAAATGAAGTGCTAACAAAAGAAATCCATGTAATCAGGTTATCGACGGATGGATTGAGTTCCGATCTTGCGAAGTTGTCAGCATCTGTAGAGAATGCTGACAAACAGGTTCAATCGTCTTCGTGTAGTCAAATCAAGGAGCAGTTCACTTCATTTTTACAAGTATTGATTGCATTTCCTTCGATAAAATAAATTGTTTTGTCATTTGAAAATTGATTTAATGTATTTTCTAATAAGTTTTTAAAATTAGTTTAATAATTCATTGTTACTGTCTTAATTATTTTATAAAATGGATAAAGGCAATAATGAATGTTACGCAAAAACGGTATTGAAAAATTTTTTGAAATAAATTCTTCGGCAGGAAGCACGTTCTGATATCAGTAGGATTAAAACTCGGCAAAACCTAATAAAGGAGCAATCAATTTTATTGTGCCGTCACTTATGCGAAGAAGAAAGCACATTTAAATTAGAAGAATGTGCTGCTTTGCTCTACAAGTTCTGCGATAAAGTTAAAAACTGCATCAAGGTAAACATTTTGTGTTTATACGTTCATATTTTTTAAGCATTGCAAAAACAATTCTGTTCAGGAAAACGAGTTGCGTCGATTGCAAGAAGAAAGAGCAGAAAAAAGAAAGAAGGACCAGGCTGCCGAATTGTTGAACGCCGACAAAAACAAAGGTAGATCTACACTTTTGTGTTGGGGTGAATGTAGTGAATAGTATATGCTAAAAAAGGTTGATTTTTTCGTTCCAAATTCCAAACTCCACCTCTTCTTGATGTTCCAACTAATGACGCATTGGTTTGGTAATAAACAAATATCATTCTTGATTTCAAGTCCATATGAGGCTGTTTGTTATGAAATCTTATCTAATCTAATTCACGGTTTATGACAAAGTATACGGTTTTAAATATATAGGAAACGTATGAAAATACATTAAAATTGAATGCTAAACAGTCATGTACCGACTTATTCTAAACTGGACGCGATCTGTACCTGCCACTGTTTTTGCAGTATTTATAACTTTGTTTCACAAACTATAACAAAACTTTTTAATACTTCTAATTTTACATCTGACAAAAATCTTTTAATTAATTAAGAAAATCTTTTAACTCAAGCACTTTGAAGAACACCGTCGAATTTAAATTGTTTTTTTTTATTATGTTTTATTTTAACAACATTTCATCATTCTTTTTAAAAGATAATTTTTAATTATTTATAACTTGGTAGAGATTGGTTAAAACCATATATACATAGAATAAAACATACAGTTTTTTAAACCCAACTGTTTTCTTATTTCAACGTTTTTCAGAGCGGTCCAGTCTGGCGTTAAACACGGAGAGTGACTGCATAATAGACAGGCTGTTGGATGAAATTAAGAAAGGTACAAAGCTGCGAAGAGTTGGAGGAAAGAAAAATAATATTTCAACAGTACCAAGCGCCGGCAAGATAGCAACCAACACCAACGGAGTCAGCAGAAATAATGAAGATCTGACTAGCAGCGTTGAAGCGGCAAATATTCAGCCGACTATCATCGTTGAAAAAATCTCGGAAGACTTTTCAGAAACGTAACAAAGTACAATAATAACAAATAACAACATGGAATGTCAAGTGTATAAAATTTATTTATTTATTTTATTTGAATTTTTCATATTTTTTATTAAATACCAAAGTGTTCCCTGTTGCGAGAATTGTGAGATTAAAAAATATGTGAAAATGAGATGTTTGCTAAAAACGATTGTCGTCGTTCGCTTCTGTTTCTCATGCACGCTTCTGATTTGTTTGAGGCACCTTGTTATCGATCTGCACCACATTTTTGTATTTTTTCTCATTTTCTGTATTTTATTTTGAATGAATTTATTTTTTATATTATCTGCTTTATTTTTCATTTTAAAAATCACCCTAACCCAATGAAACATCTTGCAATTTAATTGACGCACAGATCCCTCTTTATCTGTTCCTTTTTAACCTTGTGATACGGCAAGAAGAAACTTAATCTCAATTAACCTTTTACGTACACTGCCAACAAACAACATGGTCATTTATTCACACCTTTATAACATTCTGCAGTTTTTGAACAAAATTTGACCTCTTCGTATGTTTCTTCATCAACATTTGCCGTCAACATACAAGCTACGCAGCGAGTCCATTTCAAAAAATTTGGCGCAAACCAGCCGTCTTTTAATTCGTGCTATTGTCAATTAACTGTTCTGCAAAAACGTTGTGACTGAGTTAATATATTTTATGTTTACTTGTATGCTTCTATTTTTTGTATATCCTGACTTCAGTGCCGTTCGGTAACGAATTATAAGTAACGAAGTATTGTACTTGTGAAATACATTTTACACTTTACTTGTAACCAAAAAAACAAAAATTTTGTCATATTATTCATTACTTATAACCAAACTTTTGTGCAACTAAGCCTGTGCAGCACACCGGAACTTATGATAGTATTCTTATCTGGCAACAACGCAAAACATGGCACTTGAGCTAACTTGCTAACCATCTAACATATTTATAACGTTTTTTTCTATTTCCATCTTTGTTTTAAATACCATTTGATGCTTAGTAAACCCAAAAATTTTTTTCTCAAAATAAAATGAAAATTGTTAAAAATTACAGTACTCATCCAGTATCGTCCCATTGCCTGCCCTTACTGGAAGAAAAGTCAATACATCAACAATAATTTAAGCCCTATAGTTCGATTGCCACATCTATATCCCTGTAAAAAAAAATTAAAGAGCTATTAACACAAAATTTGAATCGAAAACGAACATTGAAATCATTTTAAATTTTAATGGATAGTATCAATATTAAAAGATATTTTTATTTATGTGCCAAAACTAACAAACCTAGTAAATTTTTTATTGTTTTTCTTTTCAAAAATCGAACCATGCCATACGCAGAGATTGGTACGACATGTTGTGCATACATATAACAAAGAATTGAACTGACAGCCACAAAAATAACGACGAAAAAATTGTACAAAGTACAAATACAATTACAAAATGAAATTGATACAAACGACAAACAATGAATTTTTTGATTAATATATGAAATTAAAAATACATATAAAGGACTCAAAATGACTTTGAAATAAGACTGACTAGTGAACAATAAAGAAAAACGAGTGATTTTTATTAATATCTAAATGAATGACATGATCTGGGAGTGAATATCACGAAATTTGTCATCAAATCTTCTTTTCATCCCACTAATTTGACTTATCAAAATAAACCAAAATTCTTTTTTATCTCACTTGCCTTATAATCTATAACTTTTTTGCGGCGATGAATGCTGGCATCTCCGATTTTTAGATTGGTTGAGTCTACTTAATAAGCTTTTTCTATGTTCGATGGCTCGTTATGCGGTGCTTTTTCTCATTTTCAGAAATGATGAATAATTAAAAATTGTATTGACAGCATTTTGGTGGCTTTATATTTTAACAACTTGTCTTATTGATCGATGAAATTAATAAAAATTTATCATAATGATAAATTTAACTTGGCTTGTTTGCAATCTAAAATTTACTTTCATAGCGATGTTTTCTCAAGTTACACGAAAGGGTGTTGTAATATGGTTTAAATATTTATGGCATTCTTTAACATTATTCATGCTGTTGATTGTATTGAAAATATTTTAAACATTTCATCAAAATCGTTTAATCTGTTTTCAATTATCATCTTAATATTTTAAATGAAAATCAAATCTTTGCATTATCTGTGTGTGTGTGTGGGTGTGTGGGTGAGTGGATGTCTGTTTGTATGTGTGTGCCTAAATCTTTGATCCACATATATTAAATCACAGATGTCGTCAACAAATATTTATTAGCGATTACAAATATTCCGATACCGTGCCATGGGAGATGTTAGCATACACACACACACACGCACGCACACACACACACACATATATATATATATATATATATATGTGTGTGTGTGTGTGTGTGCGTGTGTGTGTGTGTGATATATACATATACATACACACACACCCATACACACGCATGCGTACGCACACATTCATATAGAGACATTTGTATAGGTACAAATATTTTCCATAGTTAATTCTCAATTATACTGAAGAATGACAACTCGCAGTTCGGCGTTATTTATTTTGATGTTTGAATTGTTGTTGCAACCAAAATATTTTCATAATTAGTATACAGGTGTCTGTATCGTATATGTATTTATATAACATGTTAAATATATATATATATATATATATATATAGAGAGAGAGAGAGAGAGATGGAGTGAAGAAAAAAGAAAAAAGAGAAAGAAAGAGAGAAAGAGAGAGAGAAAAAGGGAAAGCTCTATTTATTCAAATATACATCTAACATGCTTGTAATATATTTATTATGATTATTTATATATATTTAATAGCATCAGTTAAAATTTAAGAAAAACACATTAATAATAATGTCATGAATAGAGAATAGGCTTTTTTAGAGCGTAAATCATCGTGGTTATATAGTCCATGATTGTCTAGACAGTAATAAGCTTCCATTGAGAGACTACGTTTGGACGTGGTTAGCTGCAATAATAACACAATTTTGAATGTTAACTGAATGTTAGCCGGCGAGTTAGCTCAGTCGGTAGAAGTGCCATGTCTCGTGCAGTTACGCGATGGTCTGGTTCGAATACTGGTGCTTACATCCTTTTCATATCTGGATTACCACAACAGTTTTTTATATTTTCCCCCTATGCATGGCCGACAACGTTCAATTATCAATAGTAACTGATTAAAATTTGATCATGTGACACTAGCAGTCAAAGAATTTTGCAGGTTGCGGTCGGTGTGTCATGTCACACACTGTTATTACGGAATGGCCTGGTTCGAATGTTGTCTGTCTGAAACTGAAAGACTATCATACGCCGTGCAGGTATGATGCAGTACTTGCACGTGTATGTATAATGTGTGTCTAAGAAGTATGGGATGGATATAGTAACCTCTGTGGTAGGAAAGTTAGGTACAGAATGGCGTGTAAGCAGTTCTGCGTTTTGCAGAGCTGCATACTGAAGAACAAAAAAGGATGATTGTTTAAATTGCCGAATGGCTTGGTTCTCAAATGTCCGTCAAGTCAAGTTAACAAAAAGGCAATATGGACAATTTTTCAGTACCTGCTCGATGGAAGGTTCCAATATATAAATTGTTAGTAGAAACCACGATTCCAGAATAAATCTTTCTAAAACCTCTCATTCTTGTACACCAGCCAGGTTTTGCCGTAGAAATTGATCTTTCAACTTGGCAGTATGTTGAGCAAAATATCTAAAATAAATAAATAAATGCAAACAACTTATGAAGATCTTATACAAATCCTGATTTCTAGCCAGAGTTGTGATTCAGCATTAGGAAGGTTGAAAGAATGTACACTGCAGTGGAGTGTACACGAAGATGAAGATTGGTAGTACATTCATTATGAACGCAGCAGTGAGCACCACGCTGACGCTCATTTTTAGATGCAGACTCGTTTTAACCATACGACAATCGAGGTTATTTGCTAATACTATTTAGAATTATATCAGCGAAATATTTTCCAGCAAAGCTACTGTCTGGAACACTTGAAAAAATTTCATCATTGTCTTTGAAATCTTATTTAAAATCAATTTTTCTCAGTTAACTGCTTAAAATAGATGTAAAGCAGATCAACATAGAAATTATTTTTTCTCATTTTGGAGGAATTTGAACCTCCAAAACTCCCGTGCTGGCATTAGGCAGACTGTATTTAATATAGCAAGTAAAAAAGAAATCACGAGATCTGACGTCACACGTTGCAGAGCTTATGCCTGCTTACACCTTGAATCCAACACACATCATATCACGTGCACTGCTGGGTGGGAAAACCACAAAGATTATGCTTCATTAGCAAAAAGTTGCTGAAACTGGTAGCAATCCAGAAAATTTACGCATATATGTAAATATATAAAGAATAAATTGTACATGCTAAGATAGGCTACAAAGTTTTCATTTTCTTCTGCTGTTTTTTTATCTTTATGATAATTTTATTATAATTGTTATCAATATCCTTAATGCACTTTAATTATTATTGAAGCTGTTAAACACCATTTGGGCGCAAAATCTAACCAGTTTATTATTATTATCATCATAAGTATCAATATTATTAATGTTGTTAGTCTGTTGCTGTTAATATTATTATACACTGATGTAAAGACGATATAATTAAAATTCAGTTGGTTTATTCTTTTCATACATTTGTTATTTTTCAAAAGTGCTATGCATCCAGCTAGCACCTCTCGAAATTGTTACCATCGTTGTGACAGCTAGGATTGTGTGGCTGCTGTTCGCAAGCCATGTATGTGCTCGTCGCAGTAATTAAAAATACACAGTATTGTTCAGCTTTCATGTTTTCGTTTGTTGTCGAACTAGCATTACCTACACGCATTCATCTCCTCAGTGTAATTAATTATATATTCAAATATTATATGTGTCTGTTTGTGCGTGCGTGTGTGTGTGCGTGTGTACGTCACATTCAGGCTTATCAATTTTTGTTTATATTTATTCATTCATTCAGTTGATCTTTCATGTGATCGTCCATTCGCTCCTCCTTCTTTCATTCAATAAAAAACGTATTTATTCAATTTTGATGCATTCCTTTTTTGTTTTATTTATTTAGATATTTTTGTTTGTTGTTTGTTAATTATGTGATATTGTTCGATGATTCGTTCATTCATTTTAAATGTAAGTGCATATAAACAGTCTAAATTTCAAATTCAAAACTCCTTTTTGCAAAAAAACGAATGTTTCAATGTTCAAAAGTGCATCTTTTAAATAGATTGATAAGCTTTGAAAGCAAACATCACCATCATTATTTTAACATTATACTTTCATGCAGGAAAACTCCTTGCAACGTAAAATTATTCATAAGTAAAAAAAAGAAAAACTTTATAAACTAAACTGCGCAGTACTCTTCAATTGTTGTAATTCTAAGGTAGTTTCAAGTAGCCTGACTATAATTTTATTAATTTATTCATCTAAATCTTGCATGTCATTTCATATTTCTACTAGCGTCGGTTTCAATTACACTCTTAGATTCAAAACATGCCAACGTTCAGCTGTTGTTAGGCTCAAGTTCATAGACTTATAGTTTTTGTGAAGTTGTTATTAAATAATAATGTGTGTCATTGCACCAAGCAAAAGTGCAAATCTTATTCTTGAATAATTCCATGATGATCTCCTCTGGCGCAACCAGTATTTAGAATTAGTGAGCCAGACAGCAGAGGTGTGTACTTTTCAACCTCATTTTGTTTCCAATGTTAATGCCAATATATTTTATATTATATACATATAAACACACACACACAAACACACGCACGCACACGCACACGCACACATACACACACACACACACACACACACACACATATATATATATATATATATATATATATATATTCGATTAAAAATAATACTCCAATTTGTATTTGCTTTTTAAATAAGACTTCAACAAGACGTAGTTTATTATATTTATTTAAGTCCGTGATTTGGCTGACGGCCATTTCGGCTAGTGCCATCGTCAGAGCCTTTGTAAAATCAACATATTATAAATAAAATAAGTTAAATAAAATGAAGTTTTTAATCGAACATATCTTTCTAAAAAACCTCGTAACAAATTATATATATATATATATATATATATATATATATATATAACATATGTGAGGCACCAAATTTTCTGCTGAAATTTGACCTTCGGCTTCGGCCCTTTTTAGACTGAATGGCTGAATATTTTTTAGATTCCAGAAAAATTATTGTTGAATATTATCAGCGGAAAATTTATTTTGGCCATCTGTAAAAATTTGAACATAATAATCTCGATGAAGAATTGTTGGATAAACACAATTCGCTTACTGTTTTCCCTAATGACATATTTTTCATTCTAAATTTTTTTTTTCAAAATTACGGGCTTTTTGGTATTCGGTGTTTGGGCAAATTCACTACTCAGGACGTCTCTAATATTTTTTATTTTGAACATTTTGCACATTAAGACTGAACAATTTATAAATTCGTATGTATAAACTGTTTTGCTTCAATTGTCAACGGTTGCCAGTCAAAGGAACGTTAGATCTTATTAGGCTTGCAAATAATTTTTTTAAAATAAATGAATAAATTCAACTCGAATTTATATCGACTGATTTTTTGATGCAATCTAGAATGTATAAGGATAAATCGTATTTATTGGGTATAAATAAAAACGTTTCATATCAAAGACATCGCGACGAATTTTACTGTAATACGTACCAAAAATAATTTAACGTCGAAGTCAAACCGTAATGCTAAAATTTCACATTGGATTATATGAGAGAGTTATTCGTATTATTACACGGAATGTTTATTTCGCTAGAAGTAATTTATATGCAATTCTTTTCAACGCGTTGAATCAGCATAATGTTCAGGAAACATGTTGTGAGAATCTGTTATCATTTAGTTACTTGCCTTATATTGGCTTGTTTTTGTTTGATTTGTTACATGCATATGTACATAAATATATATATATAAATATATATATATATATAACCTGTACAATATAAATATATATATATATATATATATATATATATATATATATATAAATCATTAAAAAAATCGATTTTTTCACCTATGTAGGTAATAGTACATTTTTGGCATTGTATATATCAACTCATCATTTTTAGCCCGATTGACGTTTATTTGTTAAACTTCAAACGAACAACTTTGGTGTTTTATTCTAGCTATGTGTATAATGTATTAAGAGATTTTTATAAGCGGCCTTTAAAAAGATCTCAAAGGCGATGTATATATATTATATATATATATATATATATATATATATATATATATATATATATATATATATATATATTTATATACATATATATTACTTTGGTAGTTGGAATGTAAATGGTTGGATGACAAATGTAAAAAAGAACTGAACCAATTACGTATCTCTGAAATTCGAGCGTTATTTGAGACAGCTTACGGTGCTTCCATTGAGAGAGCATTCAACCAGCGCAACGGAATTTAAATCTCTGACAGCAAGCCAACAAATTTACTGTTCTTAAAAATGTTGCACAATATACCTTATTAAAGTTTTTATGGATTTGAAATAGAGGTATTTGATAAGTTTGGTTAGTGCTTTTTTTTGTTTAGTGTTTTTTTTGATACAAGTATTTTTTTGAACTATAGTACTTGTAGTTGAGGTGTAGGTACTTGAGACCTCAGTATTTTTACTTGAGGAAACGAACTTGAGAACATTTCTGTCATTTTCCCTGCATTGACTGGCGATCGCACATACTTCTATATTACGCAGTCAATATGGAAACGTATCAAAATAATAGCGCAAAGGCCAAATGTACACATATGCAGCACACAACAGACAAATGTTTAAAAAATAAAAACCTCGATGAATCATAAATGTGAGTCAAATTCAGTCTGAGCGTATAAGGTCTTCATCGCTGTTGTTAATACAATTTTAGTATAGTTAATTTAATGTTGCTCTAATTATTATATTAACCTAAGTAAGGGCAATTACTGTTACTACCACTTATGTCGGATTAACACCATTAAATTTACAAATTTAATTTCTTTAATACGTTCAAAATGCAAAATTTATTTTTCTAGCCAGAAGATTTGCGCTGCATAAATTAAGAGGGTGTCGGAGTTGGACTGTCGAAATTGGTCCAATTTCAAATCCTTCCGACAACGAATCTAACAACCCACTACAGATCACGAGTCATGAATAACAATCTTTCTCAAAACTGAGCATCAGTGTTAGATGGAACAAAAACTATTTTGAAAAAGCATTTTTAATTTGTTTCTGTGTGGCAAGATGTGCGTGTGTGCGTGTGTGCGTGTGTGTGTGTGTGTGTGTGTGTGTGTGTGTGTGTGTGTGAAAGAGAGAAAGAAAAAGGCAGACTAATTATGTGTACAGGAAAGGTGTGTGTGCGTGTGTGTGTAGCATTTTTAATTTGTTGATTAATTCATTTCTCCTCTATCCTTATACGACACTTGCGTTAAAAAATGAACTTCTGAGAGATGGTAAGGTAACTTTTGCATTAGTGCACAGCAATACTCGTTCACGGCTGCATCTTTAAAATGCAAATATTAAAGTTAAGAAACTCTTAAAATGGAAAGTCATTTGATCTGCCGAGCCGAGATAACCCACCATACATCAATGTACCAAAAATATATTAGCGCTCTACATATTATTAATAAGCCTCTATTTCATTTCAACGTCATTTTTTCGTGTCACAATAAAGTTATACAACCTTTAACGTTTTCTGATATCATACCCATGGATATATATATAGTTATATCCATGATCATACCACATACTTCTATTGCTTATACCGCTCTCAAACTCACCTAGGCAAATTTTTAGTGCGGTGTCATATGAATCGTAACGATCGGAGACCAATATCATTGACCTATTATACATTCACTTGAAATATTCTTTCACCTGAACCTTAAGTAATTGAGTCAGAATAAATCGAAGGCAAGTAGGAATACTTAACAATTGTTGAAGAACATCAGCAAGCTACAATTCATTGCTAAGTCCTACACAGGTGGAACGTTCATTTAAAATGGTTAAAATTTTTAATAAAAAATAAAATGAACGCCAAACTTATAAATATTATACCACAAATGTAAATATGCGCATATCTTTTATGTTTACATAAAACTTTTCGAAAGAGAGAGAAAGAGAGAAAAAGAGCATGGGAGAGGGTTGGCAACAATATCTCTTCATAAACTGTTAATGTAAATATTTTGGTACCACTCATATTTGTGTGCTGGTGTGTTAATGTGTACAATGCGTTAGGCTTGCAGCTAGCTTGTGACATTAAACCGTTGTAAGTGCAGAAACATTTAACTAATATGTAATGTTTTAACTAATATGTAATGTTTTATGGTGAAGATGCTTTTATGTATATATCCCTAACCATTTTTTTATAATCATTTTTTGAGATTCTTTTTTATTAGATATTATAATAACATTCAAAACAGTCTTCGACTCTCTTTCGAAATTAAACTTTAGAATGGAAGCAATACGAATGTGAGTCACTTCACGTGGTTTTCTTAATTTAGTCCAAATGTATTAATAAACGGCGTGTCGCATTCCAGCTGAGTTTACTTATTAAAATCTGAGATACAGGTGTAAAGAAATGAACATTTATACAGTGTTTTTAGTAAACAAGTATCTCAAAAGCGACCCAACAACCCAAAAATTAAATTTTAAACATAATTTTATTTTTTTACTGATGCAGCTGTTGGATGACCAGTCTTTCATTTTGACATGCTTGGACCTATGAACTATTTCTGGTAACCACTAACTATATTTTATATTGGTACACAGTCGAAACGACGTAGATGGTTGGGAGCCGTCGAGCCTGACGTGAAAGATTTTTGAAAACTATTTTGCTAGCAGTAAATTACAAGTCGTTGGCTGACCGTGAACCGATTAAATCTTGAAGATAGCTCCGAAAGTGTCCATGACTGAAAGTACTTTTTGTAACGTCAATTACTTGTTTCAGTAATAGAGTTCTTGAGTTTCAGAGTTTAGTAAAATTGAATCATTGAGTTTTTCCATGTTTTTTATAATTTCCATTTTTTTTATAATTTTGCTATATAATTTGGTTGTTCAATTTATCTAGATAGGAGCATAAGATAAGGTCTTGTTGCGCTCATACTTTTGCTCACTCGAATATATTATCAACTCGAGTCACCTAATGTAAAACTTGCAAGCACCCCAACGACAACTATCTGGTTAAGTCATTATCTAGACACTTAAGAATATTTGCGGAAAATAGAAAAGTGTAGAAGAGAAAACACCCAAGCTCTGTCGAACATAAAACAATAACACAGTTGTTTCAACAACTATATTTAACCTTCGAAAATTATCCAAATTATTTTATGAAAACTTTATGATCCTCGTAAAAAAACAAAAACCAAAAAACTGTCAAGCTCTGGAATGCAGTGGTAACCATTTTGCTGGTATAAGTTGTTTATTAATGTCTCGCAACTACAGTTTATTTTACGAAGTTATAAAAATAATTTTTCCATCTGAATTGTGCTGGCTGGAGATAGTATACTACAGCATAAAGAACTTATTATTTCATTTTTGACTTTTGAAAAAGCTGAAGAGGAAAACAGAGATTGATTAATAATGCGAGATTTTACTGATGAACTGGTCAAGTCACGTAATAATTGGTTCATTTGTAATATTAAATATCGTTAGCGGTAAATAAAAATGCAAAGCATTGTTCCTAATTTTTTGCTTAATTATAGATATTTTCGAAATTTTTATATTATTTTGAAAAACTTCCCAAAAATAAACAATTAAGCGTTGACTTTATCTATAGAATTTATGTGGAAAATAATGTGGGTGCTGAAAGTTGTTTACTATTGAAAGGTTTCATAAATATTATTTTTTGCTAAAATAAAAAAATAATTATTAAGTAACTTTTTTTGTTACGGATTATAAATTTTAAAGCTTGGGATTTTCGTTCTGTACATAATCGTTTAAAAATCTGGTTAACGAAATGTTTAAAACTGCTCAACTCACAAGTGTAGCATTTTGAAAATATTCAATGTATTAAAATTAATAGCGTGAACAAAATTGAAAAAAGTAATAGCTAAGAAATTATTGTTTGAATGGAGTTACATTTCATGCATGGCTTAGTAATATAAAATGACGCACACAACACAACACAAACAGCGATAAATGGCTTAAACATGTTCAGAAGATTTTGCCTTATGAAGAAACATAACATGTGCGTGCATGTGCTTAGCATTAGAATGCATACCGTGCTGATTCAACGTTGTTAACAGTCGGTGGCTGATATTTAGACCAAACACGAAACAACAAACATTGTTAATCTTATTGCATGTAAAAATTATTTTGAATATTCATGGTTATCAACTAATATTTAGCGTTTATTTTCATTTAATTCAATTTATAATTATATGGAAATATTTAAGTTCATCGAAAATTTGTATTAAGTATAATTTTGTATATACGTGTTCAAAGATTTATTTAATCATTTGATTCAAAGATTTTTTTTATTAATTTGAATGATTTGAATAACATAAAAATTAAATCATATTAAATTTTTTAGAAATAATTTACAGATATTTGCTAAATCTGCATTTGCTTTTTCTGGCCCTTTTCTATGGAACTCTCTACCTCCTTCCTTGACGACTTCTCCATCACCTACGAAGTTCAGAGCGTATCTGAAGACCCATCTGTTTGCAAAATTCATTGAGGAGCGCTGTTGAACATCGCGGAAATAGCGCTTTATAAACTAATTAATTTATTGATTGATTATACATACATTACTACACCAATACTATAAAAACTATATACGATTTTATGTATGTATATATTAATAAATATAATGCCGATTATGCCAAAATATTAAATAAGTCTGTAGATAAGATATTCATAACAATTTATACATTTATTCAAAGTTTTTACGGTTCGGTTTTGCAAGTGGCAAATGTAAAATGAAGTAATTAAAAGTATAAGATTGTTTCGGAGTGGTGTGGACAGATTTAGGTTGTTGTTTTGCTTTTTAAATTTTGTGATTTTATTAATGGTACAGCATAAAGAACTTATTATATCATTTTTGACTTTTGAAGAAGCTGAAGAGGAAAACAGAGAAACATTTAAGTATATATATATATATTATATATATATATATATACAGAGAGAGTGAGAGAGAGAGAGAAACACACAGACTTCTGCCAGCCTCATTTTCAAACGGTTAATGACTTGACGACACACGAATTGCTGCTGTGGCTGAATTTCCATTTCCTGGCGCAGACAAACTCTGGCCAGAAAGCATCACTCACATAAGAAAATTTGCTGTGGACAAAAAGACGAAATAAAGTTGACAATTGATTTTTATCAGGTAGTACGCTAGAATGTTTTTTACGATACAGAGGGAAACATGATACTGTCTCAATGTTGAACGTATTTAGGAAGTCAACAATTTTGGAAGCATTGCTTTTCTTTACATTGCTGACAAGATAAAAACTTTGACGTCTGTTGCTCATATTTTTGAATCATTTGCTGAACGTGAGCCGACCACAACTTTCAAGGATTTAGTATTTCTATTAACATAATTCGAAAGTTTTGCCGAGTGACGACCATTATGAAATCATCTGTTTTAGTTTCACTATTTGTTTTAATGATATTGTTAAATTATATATTTGTTGCACATTATTCGAAAAGTTCCCCACAGTCTGATTGGCAGTGATTTTCAAACCAGGACTATGCAAACTTTTTTGGTTGCTCAAATTTATTATTCTAGACTCGTCAAAAATACGTTGTCGTCCAGATTCTTGCTATATTTTTCAATACGAATCATAAATTCAAGCTTCAAAACATTTACATTATTATTTTTAATTTTATTTTAAAGCTGAATTTCACATTTTAAAATCCAGTACGAGTACAAATTTACACCATCGCTAACAACGACCAAAGTTGCGTTATTGTGAACATCTAACTCGTTTCAGACTAGACGAGTTTCGTCCCTTATGAGAATCATCAGTAGCCGAGTTGACGCCAATTTAGTGATATTAAAAACTACGATCATCTTGCGTTTTATGAATTCAATGTAAGTAATCTTGTTTAAGAAGTTTATTAAATTATTACCGATCGATTTTTGCGTTGCTGTAGTACATCATGACTGTGTATCTAAGTACTTACAATTAATAGTTGGCTCGGCTACTCATATCTTATTTAAAGGACGTCCGTTGGTGTGGCAAGGAAGTGGGCAGCTTGAGTATTTGCTTTGCCCCTGTCGTCATTTCAAAAAGGCCCATTTTAAAGTATATAAAAAAGAGTGCTCCTTAAAACTTTAATCAGGATTATAAGGCGATTAAAAATAAGACAAAATATAAAAAATCTAGTTTTGTTAATACTATATATTTATTAATTGTGCTTATATGTAATTAAAACTGAGTTGAAAACCAACACTGCCTTTTGACGGCTTAATAAGAAAGCCATTGATATACTGAAAAACGGATTTGTGAATTTTTTATATACGGGTGCCAAAGAAAATAAATTTCTTTAAAGAGGTTTAAAGGAGGGATTCGACCGGAGCGAGTTGGATTGCTTTGCACCACTGCTGATAATGTTGCCTCATTTAAACAACCACATTATCTAGCATGTTACCGTGCATTATCATATTTTACGTTACCTTAAATGCTACCTTTCATGAGTTATGTTCGTGCGTCGTTACTATATATATATATATATAGATATATATATATATATATATATTGTATATGTATATATATTTATATATTCTAGGTTATATATATATATATATATGCGTGTGTGTGCGCATGCACACAAAGGCCGTATACATGAGTACACAAAGAGAACACGATATACATTTATATATGTATGCTTAAATATATACATACACTTTCATACATACATGTAAGTGTACGTGTTTAAAAGATAACAACCTTATTTATGTCTGTTAAGTAGTAGGCATTTGTGTATGCTGGCTGCGTTGTGCATGCATTCGCGATCAATGTGTTGTATGTAGTGTGGATTATATTGTGCTGACTATATTACAATACATTATGGTATATGATATATGAGTGTGTGTGTGCTGGAATTAAAAAGCTTGCTAATGTGTGTTCGCTGTGTTGTGTTCTGAGAATCTTTCGTTAAATTTATTTCCAACGGAGTGTGTTTTGACGCGCGTAGTCTGTTGTATAATTGTTATATTATACTAGCTTAGTTCTGAAGGCTCAATTATTTATAATCTGTAAATAATTTATTTTATAACAAGTTATTAATTTTGAAATATAATCGAACCATTTCAATTTTTGTAACATTGGCAAAATATCTGCGAAGTGGCGTCTGGAAAGAAAAAGGATACCCATCACTGCGCGCAGTAAGTTTTTACCTTTTACCTAACCGCCCTTATGCTATTTGGTTTTTTTGCTTTATTCACCTCACGCATTTTGATCCGACTGTTCTGCATGGAAATATAATAATATATGTTATGTATTACTTAAGATGTTAATTTTTTCAAGAGAAAATGTTTTTATGGTGTTGCATATTGACTTTATTTTATTCATTTATTTATTTTATTTGTTGGAAATCTTTTAACTGATGCATGTTAAATTTTGAATAGCGTGCTAAAAATTTTGATTGGATCGCCAAAAATTAATTTAATTTTTTTTAAGTTTAATAAATTGTATGCATATGTATGTGAAAGTATATATATTACACAATTACGGGAATGTGTGCGTGTGGTGTGTGTGTGGGTGTGATGATTTATGTATCGATACAATAAAACATTAATGAAATATTATTTTTTAAATTTTGTGCTTGTCTATTTTTTTTATAATCAATCTCAAAACATTTATAATTGCTGCGATTTTACTGAAGTGTATGGTTATTCCAACAATAATAATATAATTATATACGGTGTACATTATTTTTAATACATGTATCTAGGAAGTTTAGAGCTGGTTATTTAATAATCATCATATTGGAACATGTCCAAAGCGGTCTAATTAGTCGGCAATCCTTATTAACGTTTTTCAAAATTATGACGTGCTATTTCAAACTTAAAATTTATGTCAAAGTTGTATTTAATAGCAGATATCTATTGGAATATTTTCTAGACGTCAGAGGGACAAATTGTGCGTCATCTTGTTTAATAAATAATTTTTCGAAAATTTAAAAATCAAACTTTCAGGCCAATCTAATGGTTCTTACAATAATTTGAATGCAAGAAATACGGAACAATTGCGTAAAATGTTTAACTACTTTTAATCAGTTGAAAAATCACGAGCTGATCACTTATTTATCGACTAACTTTACCGCGCTGAATATTATAAAGAACCTTGGCAGGTTTGAATGGTAGTTCAACAGTTCTTATATGTTTTAAAACTGTTGTTATTAAAACAGTTTTAAGAAGTTTTTTTGAAGGTTAGTTGCTACGCTGGTAAAGTGCATGCAACCACGTGTCTAATGATTTGCAAAAACGTAAATCATAACAGAGTCAAAACCATTAATAAAAAGGTTTTGAACGATATTATTTACTTTATTTATTGCATTAACAGAGGGGTGGGCAAACTTTTTGGTGTGAGGGCCGCATTTTACTTTGAAGAGCCGCATATGTTTATTTAAATAGCAAATTTTTTCTACCCAGGGGAAAATATTTTTAAGATTTACGGCTTCTTTTTTTGGTCACAATGTCTGGCTGACGACCTTTTGGCGAACAAGGCCTCGCGGGCCGCATAAAATAGCTTTGCGGGCCGCATGCCCACCCCTGTATTAACAGATCAAATAAGGGAAATAAATCTACAATACGTAAAAAGTTAACGCAGAATATATGCACTATGATATTTATAAATAATCGCACACACTTATATACATACACAACACACACACACACATATATATATATATATGTTGGTAATAGACCATAATTTTTACAATATTCTATAAATTCTACCGAATGTTTGGCGTTAATATGTTTGTAGTTCGTTTTTTCGATTTTTCTCTGACACCTAATTAACTTTTACAACACCAAAGTTAATTTTTACAACGTCAAAGTTCATCTTGACAAAGTCAATATTTCCCTATATATACATTAAGGAGCACTGATGATGATTCATTCGGATTCGAAATATGGCCTTATTTGCAACATGAATTCGAAAAATAAGTTTATTTTGAATTTTAATAAACTAAACGTTCACCAAAAAACTTTAGTGAGAAAAATCGAAAAAACGAACTACAAACATATTAACGCCAAACATTCGGTAGAATTTATAGAATATTGTAAATATATATATATATATATATATATATATATATAATAAATAGACATATACATACGTTATATAGATAACAACTTATTTACAGTTAGCTGAAGTGTTTCTTTTAAACATTTTTTAAATGCCAATCGTGTTGATCAATAAAAAATGTGCATTAGGTTTTTTAAATAAATTTCATTGTTCTTATGTGTAAATAGTATGTTTAATTTCAGTTCTTTGTTTCTGCTCTGCTATATAGTTTACCGGTTTACCGATTGATTCATGTTAAAATATTAGTGCTAAATTAACCAGTTTAAATTATAAAAAACACTAATTGATGATATAGTAAATACATCTGGAAACTGCTTGAACATTAGAGGCCTAAAATAATTATTATGTAGTCATTTATTTATTCAAAATGGTTGATTCAAATCATCTGCTATTTTATGTTTATGCCATTTTGTTCTATGTATTATATTATATCCTATTTATTAAATAATGTATTAATATTATTGCTGCTATTGTTGATGTTGTCTTAGTTGATATTGTTGTCTTGGTTGATGTTGTCTATGTTGTTGGTAATTTTACCACTGTAAATCTTTAAAGGCGTTAAAAATTTATGCCATGAAATAAATTACACTGAAATAAATTCACATTTAATTCTACAATAATTTTGTTCTAATGATCAGAATATTTGAAAGCTATGTTTTTTATCAAAGATGTGTTGTTTTGAAGTAGGAGTTGCATCTAAAGACTTTTAATACGCTATCTCTTTTCTCTTTGTGCCGCGTTTTCCTTATTCATAGCAACAGATTTCATTATTAATTTCGATGAAATTTTAGCTAGTTATTATTTTAATAAATTAAAAAGTTGTAGGTTTTAAAACCTTTTATGGCAACAATTTGTCAAATGGTGTGAATATGTTTAAAAATGCTAATTTTTGTATTTTTTTTTAAATTATTTCATCAATTTAAAATTTTAATTTACCTGCGATTTAAATTTTTCTATTTTTTATATTAATATTTTTTGTTTGTTTATTTCTATTTTATTTTCGTTCATAATCTTTAATTTTTTTAGTTATTGCTAGAACGTGAAGCCTCCGTAATTGTCCTAGAACCGATTATCTAAAATATTGCCTCATCTCAAATTTATTAATTTGCCTTTTGTTTGACGTGAAACATGAGCATTTTTATTCTGTCATGAATTGAATTATTATTAAACCATCATTCATTACATCTTTATACGAGTTCATTACCAACTAATTTATATTTTTGCAGTTCTGCTTTAAAAAGAGGCTGCTTGGCAAACAGACTTTCTACCTGCCATCACTGAAGATAAACATAAACGTGATACACCATTTGATCAATAACTAGAAAGCAGTACATTTCGAACCATTTTTCATAACCTTTCAACAAGAAATTTTGCTGTTATCACAAAAAAGCACTAATTGTCTATTAACTGATTTACAGCACTTGAATTGATTTATTTAACTAACAATTTTATTGTTTACATTTTTAATATTTTTGTACTGTTTTATAAAATCGAATATTTTCTGTAGTTCAAAAGTATTTCAACTTTGCTTTTGAAATAACCATTCCTTGATCAGATACTCTCAGCATAAAGGCCTTCAGAGTGAGTTTTTTTTACTTCATTTTTTCTAATTTAATTGTTGAAATGATGTTAGCTAATTGTTTAACGTGTATTTTTTGAGTGTTGCTTTGAGCTTATCGTACCATTAATCTGTCTTGTAATAAGTAATTAAATTTTTATAAAAATTACTTTGTTGGAATTATTTTCTCAATTCGTTTTAAAATTTTGAATTTGACATTGTTTACTCTTAAAAATTTATGGAAATATTTAAAAAATGGAAATATTTTAAAATTTACAGTTATAATAATGAATGCTCGAAAACGAAAGCCTGTTTTTGAATTTGACATTGTTTACTCTTAAAAATTTATGGAAATATTTAACTTTGTACAATTTAAGTGCATTCTTCTTTAAATGTTTTAATTTTATTTTGCATAAAAAGTAATAATGTAAGCAAAATCTGTAAAAGTATTTAATTTCCCTTCAAACGTTATTTTTATTCGGTTTCACATTGAATTACGTGATTAAATTTCAAACGTTATTGTCATGTCAAAATAAAACTTAAATTTCACAAAGAAACGAACTTTTTCTATGGATTTTATTAAACTTCACCCGCGCTGGGTTGCATTTCTCTAATATTCTCCAACCTTTTTGTTAATTTGGGTAATTTAACATTTTTTTATGTTTTAGATTGTATTTTCAACAATTTTTTCTTATTTTTTTTCCAAAAGTTTTATAAAAACTAGAATATGATTTAATTTTAATTAAAAGTAAATTTTATATCGGTATCGCTCTGGCGATTAAATTTTTAAATACAATATACAGAGCGGCTCAAATGATGGGAATGATCAATTTTTGCATTATTTTTCAAAAGGCCATATCGAATAACATTTTCGCAATCAAATTCTATTAACATTTAAACACCATAAACCATGGCTGACCCTTCTTTTTTCTGTAAGCTTCTTTTTCCTTGTTAGGTAAAGCAAAACAACAATTAACCAAGTTTCTTTAGGTGCGTACGAAATTGAAATTGCAGATTGAAACTTGAAAATGAAAAAAATTTCTATGATTTCGAAACATTAAAATTTATAACTTTGTAAAATTCGTGTTAAGCTGTAAGCTAATTTCTGATTTTCTTCCCGACTATATTTATTTACACATACACCGTCAGCGTTAAAAGTTATGGTATGATCGTCATCGATATCGTAACAAAAAATTTGGAAAAAATATTAGAGTAAGAATTTTGTTACAAGTGCCAACCTGCCAACGTCGGTATCTTTGATGTGTCTTTGTTATAATCGTCAAAGAAATCGACATACATGTGATTAATCGTTTGCGTTTGAGGTTTGTTGGTGCGCGTGATAATAAACTATTATTATATTGCATTGTTATTATTGTTACTGATGTTAACATAATTTTATTTTTTATTATGATTATTATTACTCTGTAACAGAAAGGGCAAAATAAAACCTCGATTCTTTTATGTCATAATAATATAAAACATTTAAATGTTGAAAATTTTTTTATTTGTGTCTGTTCATGTGAGTGAATGTTTCACTATACAGCATGGTGATTTAATCATTAAAATCGCGTTTAACATTATGATATCTCGCTGGCCGCAATGAAAATGATTTTATAATTTAAAAAATTATCTATATGACTAAAATAAAAAAAATATTTATTTGAAATCAAATTATTTATCGCATATGGAATAGTTTTAGATCAAAATGAAAAATAATTTAAATCATGATTATATCCATAAATCGTTTTGCTTCGAAGTTTAACGAATGCTGAAATTTTTTCAAACCCTTTAATGCGTATATATATATATACATATATAATAATTGATTGACAACTATATATACATAATTGACAATAATATTATATAAAATTGACAACTATCGTACACACACACTAACGAACTAACACACACACACAGACACATATATATATATATATATATATATTTACAATATTCTATAAATTCTACCGTATGTTTGGCGTTAATATGTTTGTAGTTCGTTTTTTCGATGTTTCTCACCAAAGTTTTTTGGTGAACGTTTAGTTTATTAAAATTCAAAATAAACTTATTTTTCGAATTCATGCTGCAAATGGCCTTATTTGCAGCATGAATTCGAAAAATAAGTTATAATTAGTCACACAGGTAGTCAGATATAAGCAAGCAACTCATCGGAAATGGTGTGATGTCACGTGCGAATGAAACAAATTTTAGCCTTTATATTTAAATTTGTAATTGGCATTGTTATTTAGGCATACTATTTTATACCAGAGTGTATGCCATTGTTCGTAAAATTTATTACAAAGTTTTTATTCATCATCGCTTATTTCGCGAATATTGTGGTGGTCATCTCATGAGATCAACAACCGTATTTATACTATCAGATAATTTCAAATGATATCTTCTTTGTAAAATTTGTTATTTATGCATCTGCATCTATATGCCAAGTAATATTCACGCATTAGTAAGCTACTGGTTTCATCAGCAGCAACATTCTGCAAGATGGGTGTGTATCGTCTGCGTATATATATATATATATATATATATATATATATATATATATATATATATATACGTCAATGTATGTGTCTTGAGTGTATTTAAATATATATAATTCATTTTTATAGCAATATATATAATTCATTTTTATAGCAATTTATTACTATATATATATATATATATATATATATATATATATATATATATGTATATATATACATATATATACATATATATATATATATATATATATATATATATATATATGGAAAAAGTTAGAAATGCGCTTTTAAAAGTACTGAAGTACATAATGTATATAACGTGTATAACACTCCACAGCTAAACACGTTCTGTACATGTTGGTTGCTATTGTGATGTGCACAGATGTTTGCTTCTTACATTGTTCACCAATGTATATTTATGTTTATAAATGATGTGCGTCCTGAATGACCAGGAACATTTGCATTATTTGTACTTAATCCATTAGCAATCGATACAATGTCACTTGAAGTGAAACGAGTTGTGAGACATTTAAAAAAAAATATGTATTTAAGTTCGTTTAATTTTCAAAAGACTTCCTCATGTTGTGTCAATAAGTTCATATTATGTATAAATATTAAATCGAAGTTTCACTGTTACATTCGAGTTTTGAAGTTTGTGGTGCAGTTCGATGTTCAACGTTATTAAAACTTTTGGTTAGGAGTCGTTGGTTTCTAAAAAACAAACGCATGTGTGGTTTACATTAAGTTATTTATATTTAGACTAAATACTTTGTTTATTGATATTGCTTACTTGATTTAATTTTATATTAAAATTTTTCCAATTTAATAACAACTTAATATTACAAAACACCCAATTAACTTTTTTAGTTTTTATTAAAGCTTGCATTAAATTTGATTTGATGGGATTAAATATTACAAAATTTGTTCTTTTTATAAAAAAGGAAATCGACTTTTTTTGACATTGATTTAGTAATAAAAATTTCAATTTTCAGAAATCATTTCGAACAGACCCCATAAATTACTGAAACATGGAGAAAAAACTAGGATCAGCACAGCACAAAAAAGAACAGGTTATTTTTCTTAGAAAGATGAATATTTGAAAATTATACAATTACACAGATTACTCTTCCTAAATTATACAAAAAACAATTTTATATTAGTTAATAATTTAAACGAGTAGTTCGTATCTATCTTGATTGTTGACAAAAATTAACATCATAGGTTTTCAATTTGTAAGCATCTTTCTTATTAAACTTTCATTGTTGTGTTGTTCTCGAAAACTCTACGTCTAAAGCTGTCGCTAGTGGATTTGTCCTGAACTCTTTTCTGTCTAAACTTTATATTTATAGTTTACTAATGCTGCTCCTCTTAATTCAGATCTAATTTTGCTAATCAATCGCTTTCCTGCTTTAGCTCTGTGAATACATGTGATTGTTATTATAAAATAAATCGTTTCAAGTTATAACTAATCTTTTAATTAGTTTTCATAAAAAAACTACTATTCCTTCCTTGGAATAAAATATCACAATTTATTTTCATGCCAAATAGTTTTTTTTAGTTTCATCTGTCGTTTTATTTAACTCATGTTCTATTTTGATGATTTTTAGCATGCTCTTTTTGTATTTTACGGACTAATTTAGTAAACTTTTATTATAACTTTCTAACTACCAGTCCGTACGTTTTTAAAAAAAGTTCATTTTAAAAAGTTGGAAACTTCAGGACAGTCTGGGAAAATAAGTTCTTTACAGAACATATTTTTAATCCAACTGTTTCTTTGGCTGCTATGCGATTTATTTTTTATACTTTATTTTTTTATATATGGTATTTTAAAAGCTAAAATAAAACTGGCACGCACGATTTTTCTTTCTCATAAAACATTAAATGTTTCTATATAATTTTTTATGCTGATTTCAAATTTGAAAACCGTTTTGCTCAATCACATCGCTTTCCAAAAAACTCAACCGTTTCTAAGGTTTTAAAAAATACGCAGTCGGAGCTTTTAAAAATAATGCAATTTATCAACTTCTGGTAGAAAAATAATCAACTTTCGCTACAGATACTGTAAACTTATGCAGTATTTTACATCGGATGATAATATGTGATACTTTATTAATGTCAACAATATCATGACACATCTTTCTTGTCAACATGAAGTTAAAAACTGACTTCATAGATGCATAAAAACGAGCTAAAAATAAAAAAAATTAGTGCCATCAATTCCAGTCGTCTATTACACCCAGTTAAAAGAAATTTCTGAAAATATCAGTAATGTTTTAATTAAAATAATATATATTGATTGAAAATTGAGAGTTTGTGGAGAAAGGAAAGTCGTTGCAATCCACATGGGTCTATAAGTCGATAACACAAAATTTTGCTGTTTCCTCTGCGAATTGAATAGTTGGAATAGAGATTCACACACTATTAAAAAAGGTTAACCCCATTACCATTAGGTATTGCATGGAACCTGGTCAAAAAAAATTTTGCAAGCTTCATTAGTTGTCAAATCAAATTGAGTCTAATGAAGAATTTTGTAAAAATGTTAGATAAGATGAATGATATCTTTACACATCTCCGTTCCATGTTTTTGCGAATCAGCGGTGCTAAAATAAAAGATATGTTTGTGGGTCTTCAGATCCGAAAAGTAATAAGTTATAAACGTTTTCAAGACCTCCTAAATGAAAAAGATTTTTAGACATGGGGAGTGCTCAAATCTTTTGACAATTTCTTGTGAAATAATAAGTATTGTAACTAAAAAAAGGTTGCTAAGATGCCTTCCAATGCATTCCAAAATATGGGATGTAACATTTTTTAAAAAATTCATCTTCTTGATTAACTTTTTGACTTTTCCTTGAATGTCCTGGCAGAGTCAGTGGTGAACATGGAAAGCGTGTAACCAGGAAATCTCTTTAATGGAATCACGCTACCAGGGACGATGAAGTAGGCTAAGCTGGCAGATCACTGCTAGTTGCTGCAACGTGATTGCTGAACGTAATTGCTGCCGCAGAAGTTAAACACTATCAAAATGTTTGCAAAACACTCGAGTCTCTTCCATAAAATTTATATGCAATTTCAATCAACATGTTTTGTTTTAATGAGCAATAACAACATTTTAAAATATTATTTGCTGATCATTTTCAATTATATGACATTTCTTGACTAACAAAAGTCTTGTTAGAATTTTTTGTACTTTAATGACAGTATAACTGTGAGCGATAACTGATGAAAGTGAGCAAAACTTCAACTGACGTTTTCTCAAAAATTTGATGTGATACGATAGAAATTGATTACAGATTTGAAATCAGCGTTCTAAAATTAACCAGAAACACGTCCACTTACTAAAAAAAGTAAAAAATTTTTTTGTACGTCAGTGTAATTATCGAAACCAATCGACATCGGTACTAAATCTGCATTTGCTTTTTTGTTTTTTTTTTAATTTTATCAATGACTTTTTAAGTTTAATTTAGATTTTAAAGCACGCTTGCGCTATTAAAAATCATTTAAATAACGCTTTATGAATTTTAAGTGATTGCTTTTTTCATCGATTTATTCAATTGCAGTATGCTAGCTTGTTTAACGATTTATTACATAATCAAAATATCAATATTAAAGGAAGAATTTGTCAGCATCAAAACTTTTGGAAATGAGCACATTGGAATAAATGTAGAAGGCAGTTCACAGCAAGGATTTTTTGTTAAAGAAATTGAACACAACAGCGTAGCAGAAGCATCCGGAAAAATAGAAACCGGTTGGTTTATCATCGGTGAAAACTTTACATAAAGCATTACATTTTGTTGATTAAATATCATCATCTACTATCATTTCGTCTACTTCATTTTGTCTAACGTTCATATCATCTAAATTTATTTAATCCTAGTTCATGTTGTTTAAACCTATTTACTTTAATGTTTATTTCATCAAATGTTCATTTTGATTTCAGTCTGTTGTGAAAGTATTTCAAACATTACAAATATATTATTAGTTTTAACATCATTCAACTTAAAAAATATAGTTGAAAAATTGTAAAAACACATTTCACATCAAGCTACAATTAAGCGAAATAAGTTAAATGCCCATAAACAAAATGATGTTTGACGAAATGACCATCAGACCAAATTTGATGAAATAAATTTAGACAAAATGAATTAGACATAACATATTTAGACATTATCATCGGTCACAATTTGGAAACGTAGACACTCCCAACATGTAAATATTTTAAATCTTGAAAATTATTAAAAACACCAATGTAAAAAAAGAGTCGTAAATAAATATGTTTGTTTTGAAAAATAATACAATTTTGTTCATTGAAATCAATTAATTAATGAGCCAATCAATCGACCAATGATCCTCTCGAACATTTTCAATTTTTCTCCAATCAATCATTTGCTCAAATATAAAAAGTCATATAAAAAATATAAAATGTAACGTAAACGTAACGCGGAAAATGGGCGCAGGCATATGCCTCTAAGCTCACTTTTGCACAAGTAAATGAGTATTCATTATTAAACATTAACCGAACAAATCCCAACTAAAAAAAATAAAACATTCAACATTCAATTTCGATCAAACATTCAACAAGTTTATCAATTTCAGGCTAAAATGATTCAGGTCGACCGTCAACAATTATATGTATATCGTCAACATACGCAAGACCAACGAGTCCATGCGAGTTTATTGTTTTAGTTATGTCTGATGTGTTCAGCAAAAACAAGACTGGTCTCAATACTTTTCCCTGAGGTACGCCTGTCGTTGCCCTTTTTACCCTCGATAAAACATTTTTGAACAAAACTTATTGGTTGAGTACGATCCGTTAAATATGATTCAAACCATGTAAGGGCTGCTCCTGATACTCCAAAATAACATCGCAATTTTTTTAAAAGTCTACTGTGGTTGACACAATTAAATGCAGAAGAAAGGACAGTATCGATATCTTCCAATCATCCATGGCCGCAAATAGGTTTGACAAAACATATAGCAATACTGTTTCAATCGAATGATTGATTACTTGGCATTAGTTATTTATCGTTGATGCTTCATCAGACAATCTACAACCATACGCTCTATGACTTTTGGATGAAAAAAAGGTTCGATATCGGCCTATAATGGCCCACATTATTAGTATCTAACTTAACTTTTTTTAAAAATTGGTTGAACAATTGCTTATTTGCAATTTGATGGAAATTTACCAACACGTAAACACAAGTTAATGAAACTCGTCAGGAAACGTATAAATGAATTCAGATATTTTTTAATACATGCGTAGAGAGGATTTCCAGGCTGCAAGTTTTTGTCGGCGATTTTAGTATGACACTTTTTAAATGAGCTTAGTAACCAACGGAAACGAGGCAAACATGCAATCATCCAACTTCGAACGCTCGAACGCTTCGAACGTTGTGGTAGTTAATATTTTCACTGATTGATTTTATTATCCCTGCAATTTTATCATCAAAAACTGCAAAGTTTGGTCATATATATATATATTTTTAATATGCAAATATTTCTTGAACTACAGCTATTTTATCGATTTTTTCGCGCAGTTGTCGCTGGTTATAAGACTGCCTGAATAAACAGGCTGGTCAGAGCGCTCTAGCTTGACATATTCTATTTGCACTGCTCACTTCAATTAGCTTCTGGAAACCATTGCATTGGAAACTAGTAGATTAAAATCAACAACATTACCATCAAACCTGAAATTCTTTCTAGCTCTGCTTCCAATATCTATTCCGCCCGATGACGTTTCCGTTTTTTTATTGCTCGTTCAAATAACGTTATGAACAGTAATGGTAAAAATATATTATCTTTTTGGTTACCAACTCCTGGATTGGTCTAATCTGAGCCTTGGTAAACTTATGGTAAACTTTAAATTTAAACTTTACTTAGATCAATTTGCTGGGTTGTAGTTATGCATCTGAAACATGCCTGCTCTTTACTTACTTAAATGTTATTCTATTAATATTTCTAGTCGTTCTTCTAAGAATGTAAAAATAATCGAAAATTTGTTAGGATTTAGTGCTATTGATCAGTAATTCAATCAATTAAGTTCTTTTTTTGGTAATAACAATTAGGTCAGATTTGCACCATTCCTCTGGCCATTTTCCGTTTAACTGAGATGTCTAATCTAGTTTTTTTTTCTCAAAACAAACAATAACATTTTTCTAGGTAATTTCTCTATATAAATATTTTTTATCTTTTTTAAACTTTTTTAAAGGAAACAAACATTTGTTTGTTGTTAAAATGTAATTTAAATAATTAATGTTGCTCAAATGATTTTTAATCATTTTAATGTTTTTCACTTCCAGGTGATCAACTAACCGGCATTACTGTTGATTTGAACACTCTGAGTCTGGAAGAAGCTCAGAGTTTACTGAAAGTTCTTTCTCCATATCCAGTGAAAATATCTGTCAAAAAGTCACATATAATTGGTGGAGATGATGAAAAACTGAATTTAGGAGAAAAGTTCAATATGGGTGATTCAGGTATAGAAATAAAAGGACCTAAAGTGGAGAACACTCAATTTGAGTTTAAAGGGAAAAAAGCAAAAGGAGGCGCTGGCGTTGATATAGCGTTACCGGAAAGTGACATGCATGACATAACATTATTAAAGATTAAAAAAGATGATTTTGAACAAATAAATTCTAAAAAATATAGAAAAGCAGATATTGACATACAATCACCAACAGGAAACATAACGGTAAACACATCAATGAAGCTTGATGAGACAAAAAAAATTGTGGATTACAACGTATCGTCGTTTCAAACACCAGGAAGCGGATACTTGATAAAACTGCCAAAATTTTCAGACAGAAATAAGGAAAAAATAGAGGAACATCTGAATGCCAATACGAAAACAAAAGACACACCATATACATCATCATTAACAAAAACAGGAAAAGATACTAAAATAAATGTTACGTTACCAACCGTAGGCATTGAACATGAACTAAATGACGCTAACGTAAACAAAGAAGGTGGACAAGAAAAAATTCAAATCGGCTTGCCCAGTCTGCCTAAAGTCAGCGTGAAAGGAAAAGGCTTGGAAGGGGAAGGAGATGTTGATATTAAATTACCAGAAGGAAGATTAAATGTCGATGCAGAACTTCACAACGTAAATATTAAAAGTACTCAAGGTTCAGCTGGCTTCAACGTCAACCTACCGTCGTTGGATGTTGAAGGAAAAACTCCAAAAATGGATGCCGATCTGTCAATACCTGAAGGCGGTATAGGCGTTGAAGGAGAACTTCCAGATGCGAATATCGACGTGAAGGGAATCAAAGGCAAAGGTGGTTTTCATATCGGTCTACCTAGTTTACCTAAAGTCAGTCTAAAAGGTAAAGGTACAAGAGGAGATGGAGACTTCGATGTAGAATTACCAGAATGTGATGTGAAAGCTGAGGTTCCGGATGTCAACCTGAAAGGTCCGAAGGCATCGGGAGGTTTCCACATTGGCATGCCAAAATTTGGTGTGAAAGGAAAAGTACCCAAGGGCGACGTGGATGTGGATCTGCCGGAAGGAGGCGTAGACGTTAATCTCCCGGAGGCTAATTTGGATCTAAAAGGTCCGAAAGGTTCTGGTGGGTTCAATATCAATTTACCATCGTTTGGTTTAGGAGGAAAAGGGGAAGCCGATTTGGATGCCGGCATATCGTTACCAAAAGGCGAAGTTGGTATCAAAGGTGAATTGCCCGACGCCGACATCAACGTTAAAGCTCCAAAAGGAAAAGGCGGTTTCCACTTCGGTCTACCGAAATTTGGTATCAAAGGTAAGGAGCCGAAAGGTGAAATTGATATGAATCTTCCAGAAGGGGACCTGAACGTGGACGCTCACTTGCCAGATGCCGACGTAGATCTGAAAGGACCAAAAAGTTCCGGCGGATTCAACATAAAAATGCCGTCTTTCGGAATCAAAGGTAAAGGTCCTAAGGTAGAAGGAGGCGTCGATGCAGATGTATCTTTACCGAACGTAGAAGCTGATCTGAACGCCGGCGTATCGTTACCAAGAGGCGAAGTTGGAATAAAAGGTGAATTACCAGATGCCGATATCAACGTTAAAGTTCCAAAAGGAAAGAGTGGTTTTCATATCGGTTTGCCTAAAGTTTCGTTAAAAGGCAAAGAGTTTAAAAGTGGGCATAACATCCATGTTGACTCACCTGATATCGAGCTCGCTTCACATTCCGTAAAATCTGAAAAAGATTACAATATTGAATTACCTTCTTTTAATTTGTCCGGAGCAGGTTTACAACAGTCTGCTGGTATTAGTGGAACTTCCTCGGACTACACGATTGAACCTTCCAGTAGATATCATGTTGGTTTTCCAAAAGCAGTGTCAAAAGCTCAAACCTTTGATTCTGATATTTCATCTCCTTCAGATGAGCAGCGAGTTTCAAGTCTGCCGAGAGCTAATGACAAGTGGAAAATTAAATCAAAAAGTAAAAGTAGACCTCGCAGCATGGAATTTAATTCTGGAAATATGTCACTTGAAGAGAGCGGTCCTGGGGAAGACGTCGACGTTTCAGGAAGTAAAAGGAAAAGAAAACATAAACGTGGTTTTATACAACGCATTAAAGAGTTTTCAATTCGAATGATTCTAAATCGGGCAAATCCGACGTTGTCGATAGTTTGTCGATGGAACATCCAGATGACAAAGTTAAATCTAATGTCAGTACTATTTCTATACATGTTGATCGTCCTGAATTTGCCCTTGGTGAAAACGTTGCAACTACTTCTGCATTAGAGCCAACTGTTAAATTAAGCGATGCAGAATCTGGTAAAATAGCTTCCCCAGCTCATTCTTTGCAATACGGCCAGTCGTATAATGCATTTATTGAAAAAAACGTTATCGTGACAGAGACAAATAGCGGGACCATCATTCAAAAAGAACTAGTTTCACATCAAGTAAACATAGAAAGTAAATCCCCTTTATCATAAACATGCTTAAATCTTTAGGGTTGCAAATGAAAGTTTGACAATAATTCAAACTGTGTCTGTGTTCATCTTTTCTTTAAACGACTGATTTGATTTAACCGTTCATTATGTGTACCGCATTTTTCACTGCTTCAGACCGCATTTTGAACAAATTTAAGACAAATTGAATTGACCAACAAGAAACACTATTTTTATTTCTTTATTAATATACGTATACATACAATTTAAGCTTTTAAATTTAAGTTCATTATATTTTTGATCTGATAACGTGCTTTTGCTTTTTTAGTGGCTTACATGTGATTTTTTAAATAACAATATATTGAATAATAGTTTACTTATTTACACACCAAAAAAATTTTCAAATCTTAAAAACGATGAGCCTGCGCAAATCTGTTAATTAATCAAAAAATAACCCTCTGTTATCATTATCGTAATATAAAAAATCGGCAATGTTCTTAAGTACCTTAAAAATGTTAAGGCAAATGGAGTCTGTTTTTTGTAACTTTCCTACATCCCACTATATTTGACCAGTTTTAACGTGTCAATTACTGTCATATGAAAAATTTAATATAAAGGTAAACAAATTATTCAGATTTTGTCAAGGCATTTGATACGATACCAGGAAAACGTTTATTAAAATTAGAAGCAAACCAAACAGAATCACAGAAAATGTACACAGGTGAAATTCAAATTTGTGTGGATAGCCAACCAAAATGGATAAAAAAGGGAAAGTACTCAAAATAAAATTTTACTATCCGTTATTCATTAACGACTAAGACATGAAATAATGTGGGAGATTTCATAGTTTAGGGAAGACACTAAATTGTACGATGTACTCGATAAAAATGAAAAAATTCAAAAATATACCAACGGAAAGGGGGCAGAGGACTGGAAAGTCCAGTTGTAGAAATTACGTGTAGTCATGCATACTGCATAAGAGAAAAAGAAAAGCATATTATCGATGGACAATAAATAACTTAAGACTTGAGTTTTTAACAAGTATCAAAGAGTGATCAATAACCAAATAGAAAGGTTTCACAACAATGAATAAAGACGATCAACAATGTGAACAATTTTATGAACGTGACAAAAAAAGAGCAGTAAAAACAAACACTCTAAAAAATAAATGTTACGAAATAAAAAGGAAGAGCTTATAAACATTCTTCATATTTTAATTTAACAAAAAGAGCCAACGCTCAATAACAAGATGTTCATTTGATTAAAGTTTTGAACATTTTTTAAATAAGATTAAACGGATTTCAATATAAGAAGTTATTTTATATGTTATTTTATAAATTGTTTTAATCAACAGTTTAAACAATGTTCCAATGCTTCAGTTGGATCTCAAACCCACTATTGAGTTTCACTGTCGGTCTCTGTTGTTTAACTTGTGTATAAGCATCTTCAAATGTTAATTTGTCATCCACCATAATAAGAAAAATAACAACAGCTGGTGCTCTTAAAATATTTAAAATTTCATATTTTATAAATTGTTATCGTTTTTGTTATTTATTAGTACGTTGTTATAACATATCAAATTGTTAAAAATCATTATGCATCACGCCATTCTAGAATGGAAGCAATGGCCGATTTCATAAACAGAAAAACAACAAATTTAGTATATTACACACATTTTCTTTCTGGATAACTAAATACTTTAATTAAATTTTCCTATTTCAATTTTCATGATCAATAAATTCTGACTATAAAAATATTACAAAATAAAAGACTTCAAAAATGTTAAAGTGCTAATAGACCATATATATATATCTATATATATATCAAATATATATATTCTTGTTGTATACTGCTGATGTGTTTGACATGATGGAGAATCATAAGATGGAGTGTTATGCGTATGCAGATGATATTCAATTAGTGTCATGTGCTCCTGTTGAAAAGTTTGATGATTTAGCTGAAGGACTGAAAGATGCGTTGGCTGCAGTAAATATTTGGATGTCATAAAATAGAATAAAATTGAACAAAGATAAAACCAAGTTAGTGCCAATGGGTACATGGCAGCAGACATCAAAAATACATCGAGATGTATTAGAAATGGATGATGCCATTGTTAAATTTGAAAGATCATCCACAATTCTGGGCTTCACACTTGATGCTAATCTGACCATGCAGGATCATATACGGGGTGTCATAAAGTCATGTTGTTTTCATCTACGTCAGTTGCAGCACATTAAGAGATTCGTCAGCAAGCCCGCTTTGATGGTATTAGTTCATTCATTTGTCCACTCACGTTTGGACTACTGCAACAGCCTACTGTATGGTGTTTCAGCGAATGAAATTGCACTGTTGCAATCTGTACAGAATAGGGCAGCTAAAGTAGTAATGGGTGGACAAAAGTATGATCACGTGACTCCATTGATTAAGAATTTGCACTGGTTGGTAATTGAAAAGAGGATTGTTTTTAAAATTTGCTTATTAATGTTCAAGTGTTTGAATGGTTTGGCACAACGATATCTGACGGAGATGTTTACACTCAAAGATATGACTGCTCAGAATTTTGTCTTGAGATCAAACGATCAGAATTACTTGACAGATCGGGTGTCAAAATTGAAGATTGGGTCTCGTAACTTTGCTGTATGTGGTACGGAAATATGGAACAGTCTTCCATGCGTCATTCGACGACCAGGGATGTCACTATTGCAGTTTATGAGAGAATTGAAAACACACCTGTTTTGAAGATTAATTGAAGTTGTAAATAGTATGTTGCATTTTGCTTTTGTTGTTTATGAATGTAGCTTATCGATAACGTAACATTCATTTGTTTTAAGCTGTTTATTTATTGTGCTGTCTTTAAATTGTTTGGTGCATTCACTTTGTCCATTCAAACAAATTCCTGTATTCGTTTCTTTGACATAGACCGCGGTTTTGAATCGTTTTTCGCCAACAATCAAATGAATATGATGCTATCGATGAAGAAAAGGAGACCAAAGAAGATGACCAGCCAATAAAGAAACCTGACACCTAATTCGCATCAAAGTTCAATTTTACAACACCAAAGTTAATTTTTACAACGTCAAAGTTCATCTTGACAAAGTCAATATTTCCCTATATATACAGCAAGGAGCACTGATGATGATTCATTCGGAATCGAAATATGGCCTTATTTGCAGCATGAATTCGAAAAATAAGTTTATTTTGATAAACTAATAACTGATAACTTGATATTTTAATAAACTAAACGTTCACCAAAAAACTTTAGTGAGTAAAATCGAAAAAACGAACTACAAACATATTAACGCCAAAATTTATAATTCGGTAGAATTTATAGAATATTATAAAAATTATGGTATATATATATATATATATATATATATATATATATTAAAATATTTATTTGATCCAAACAAAACAGACAAAATTAGTGATCAGGAGACCCGGAAGAAGAAAAATTCTTGTAGTGGACCGCCCTGGACAAGATTATCATTATCATAAGGATAACGTAAAATAAAATTGATTAATTAAATTGTTTTACATGTGTGTATTGTATATATGTATGTATATATATATGTATATAAATATACTATATATATGTATATGCTGGTAATAGACCATAATTTTTACAATATTCTACAAATTCTACCGAATGTTTGGCGTTAATATATCTGTAGTTCGTTTTTTTGATTTTTCTCACTAAAGTTTTTTGGAGAACGTTTAGTTTATTAAAATTCAAAATAAACTTATAAGAGAATTTATAGAATATTGTAAAAATATATGTATATTTATATATATATATTGCATGAATTCTACCGAATAATCGGCATTAATCAAATTAAATTGATAATTTGAAATTCAATGCCAACAATTCGGTGGAATTCATACAATACTGTATAAAATATGATCTCCTTCCAACGTATGTATATATATATATATATATATATATATACATATATGCATATATATCTTATAATTAATATGCATATATATATCTTATAACTTATCTTACAGCACAGATTAACTCATTTTCTCGTAATGAAGTTGCCATTCTTAGCACATGTACCATTACCAATGCACCAAGCTCCTTGCACATTCAACTACATTGGTTACCAGCACGTCAACGTGTTATTTTTAAACTTGCCGTCTTCACTTAATACATCTCAAATATATCTTCATCAACTTATATCGTGTCGTTCATCAACTCGTCAACTTCGTTCGTCTTCATATACTCTGTCAGCAATTCATCAGTTGTCAACAAATGTCTTACGTACTGCTCTCCTTCCATATGGAATGGTTTGCCCGCCATTATTCGTCAACAATCAACTATCAAACATTTTAGGAAACGATTAAAAAACTTTTTGTTTATCCAGACCTACGGAAACGTCAAAAGTCATTGTTTATCCAAGCGTCCCTGAGGCTATGCATAGGATCAATCAACCAATCTTCGTTTTGCGTCCAGAGACTCGGTTCCCCGAGGTAGGACGTTGTTTTCTTTGTCATCAACTTTTTGCACCAAATTAGACGATCAGTTGTATCCATTTCATTTAAATTTAGAGCTTTCATGTCTTGCTGGATTGTTTGCGACCAGGACTTCTTTGGACGGCCTTTGGGACGTTGTGCCAGGTACTTCAACATCTGCAAGAGAAGTTATGGCACTGTTTCTACTCCGTTTGACATGACCAAACCACCGCAGACGGCGTTGCCGGCATTCGTCCTTTATATCATCTAAACCAGCCCGACGCAGGATTTCGGTAGATTTGATATGGTCCTTCAGACTAATTCGTTGCATCCATCGGAGCATTTTCATGTCGGTTCGTTGAAGTTTTTGTTTCAGTTTGGTTGTCATTTGCCATGTTTCTGCACCATATAACAACACCGGACGTATCACAGATTTATAAAGTCTTGATCGTAGTGGTGGTGGGATGTCACGCCGCATCAATATAGAGGCAAGGAGATGTCATTTATTCCAGGCTGCACGTATGCGTGTTCGAACGGCAGGTTCAGCTGTTCCAGTACAATCCAGAACATCTCCTAGATATTGAAACGATGTGACTTTCTCTACCTTTCTCGTCCAGTAGCAGTGGATTGGATGGGTTCACCAGTGTTCATTGCTCTAGTTTTGCTGATGTTATAAATAACAGTGGACTGAGAATCGAGCCTTGGTGAACTCCAACGCCGATGTCAAATGCATCTGTGTTTCCAACCATTGTGCTGACGAGAGTCTTAGTATTCGTATACATTTCCATCACAAGTCGAACAAGATATTCTGGAATGAGTTGTCGACGTAGACTCCACCTGATTGCTTCACGGGGAACTCAATCAAATGCTTTTTCAAGGTCTACAAAAATGTGTGATAGTTGTTGATGCTTTGCGAGGTACTTCTCTTGCAGTTGCCGAAAGATGTGAATTGCATCAATTGTTGATTTCCCCGCTAGGAAACCAAATTGACAATTTCCGATTGTGATGCACGACGTTAATCTTTTCTCAATGATTTTCTCGACAATTTTCAGGGAGTGTTCTAATAGACGTATACCCCGATATGATGAACAGTTCAATAGATCACCTTTGCCTTTGTATAGCGGGACTGTCATGCTATAGTTCTATTCAGTCGGCATTGAGCAATTTCTCCAGATTTCACGGCAAAGTTGTAGTAACGTTTGGATACCTGCAGTACCAGATGTTTTGATAATGTCATTTGTGAGTCCAGAGGGCCCTGCTGCCTTTCCATCGTTCATATCTTTCAGAGCTTCTGTAAGCTCCTCTCCAGTGATGTCTGGAATAGGACCTTTGATGGGTAGAGCGTCAAAGTTATTATTGATGGGATTTGTTTCGTTTAACAGACGATTGAAGTATTCTCTCCACTGTAGCTTGATCTCATGTTGTTCAAGAACCATCCCATTTTAGTTATGCATAGGACGCGATATAAATTAATAATAATATAGTATTGTATGAATTCTACATGTTGGCTTTTTAATCAATTTAAAGTTTGTCTTTTCAATTTTCCTTACTAGAATTTCCTGGAAATTATTCAATTTGTTGTAAGAAAAATTGAAAAATCAAACTTTAAATTGATTAGTAACAATAACTCGGTAGAATTCATACAATACTGTATAAAATATGGTCTCCAAAATATTAAATGTTTTTTGAAACTTATAGCAATGAAATTCAATGAAACATGTATAATTAAAACAAAACCTTGACAATCCAGCCATACAGTGTACAAACAAAGTACCACAAACACGCTTGACTTCAGAATAAAATACTTGGCATTTCTCTAACTTCTTTAACAAATTTTCTTCTGGAATATCTAACATGGAGACATGACTGTATACAAAATTTTCAGGATAGTATGCCATGCATTCTGTAGAAACGTTTAAAATATGCGTTATTCCAAGATGGATAAGCATTTGTAAATCGCCACAGACATCTGCAGAACCTAGATGAATCAGGAATATCACATTTACATTAGTTTCTGAAAAAAAGCCATAAAACGTTGGATTTAAAAATTTAATATATTTGAGTTGGTAGATAAATTTGTCTTAAAAACATAAATGTTTAACTAAGATATTAAATTGATTAACAAAAAGATCTTTCCTATTAGTTTCTAACAAATTGTTGTACATCCATCAAATGTCTAGCGATTAAAAAATTCAAGTACAAAACCCATTTAATACATTTTCTTAAATTTGTCAGCACAAAGCACAAAATGAATTTTTTTTCTTTTCTTATCAGCATTTATTAAATTATTGCAAAAAAATTGGTTCCATTAATCATTGGTACAATTTATGTGTCATACAAGTCATTAAAACTAGTTCTAAACTTCAAAATATTCATATTCAGAGAGCCCAACTCAAGCATGACTGGATGAAATACATGCAAGCCCTTCAAATTGTTATTAAATATTGGTTCAGCAACTGAATATTTTTGGCTCCAGAAACTAGACAAAAACTAAAAACTAGGGTTTAGTTGAATGGTTACTTCAGGCTGAAATCTTTGAACTGCCAAGCTTGCTGATAATAAAACATCTGAATCAAAATAATTTTATATAACACTGGCTAGGTTAAATAAACCTGCACAAAAATCTATGTTCAAAAGGCTTCCATTTATTATTTATTAAAGAAGGAGAAAATTAAATCTGTAAAACATTTTTTAGACTAGCATGAAAAAATTTGAAAAAAAAAAAGAAATGCCTGAAATGTTCATAAAATTTTCAGTTTATTTTAAATCATTTAATTTAAGCATATTATTTTCTGATTCATGATTGTGTTTTCAAATTATATTTTGTAAACATGATCTCATCAATTTTTATTGATGCAAAATTCCAAGCTAATAGCTTATCAGCTATTAATTATAAGCTATTAATTTAGCTATTAGCCAATAGCTTATTAGCTATTTTATTAATGTTTTTCAGTGGGTTTTAACAGAAAAGTCATAATTTTCATACTAAAAAATACTAAGATTGTATAATAGAATAGAAAAACTCATAAAAAATTTAAAGAAAAATGTTTTTAGCAGCTCTAGGCTTGACCGGTAAAAAATATGTTTCAATCTGATTTAATATTTAATTTCAACTGATTTAATTTATTTTTTTATCCATAATCTTAGTTGATAACTCAAAATTTTTATTCCAAAACAAATTATTAAAATTTAAAAGTTACCTAGAAAAAGATTTGAACGTATTTTGCCAACTTGCAAATCAGGATTCAGATCCAAGACATAAGGATATTCAGTTTTTCCAATAACCTGTGTTTCACCATCAGGACAATCTTTAGCATCTCGAAATTCAACATACTGTAAACCTCCAACAGTTGTAACTTGTGTTGAACATTTTCTCAATGAAGACTTTTTAAATTCTGAAAGTTGCTGAAGAAGAGACATTACCATGCTTCTACCATAACGAATTATGAGTTTTCTAAGTAAGAAATGAAAAAATGTTGATACATGTGAGATTGAGTTAATCTGTTTTTAAGCTTAAAATTTAAAAAAACAAACTTAAAATTTGTTTCAACTAAGACCTAAGTCAAATAATGTAGTTGCAATAAACAAGAAAAATAAAACTAGTAGTTTAGGTCAACAAATTCCAAAGTCTTGACAACTGAATGAAGTATAAAGCTTACACATTATAATTTAATTAAAAATATAACTCTTTTATAAAAGATAACTAAATAACTAATGCTAGAAAAACCCAGAACTGATCTCCAGTCTTGCCAGTAAGTACTAAGTAATTTATTGTTTTAACTAAAAAAGCCAAACAGCTGAAGGACAGTCAAGAAAATAAAATGAATGAACAGAACATCAAAATTTATTTTTCAGAACTTCAGAAGGATCAATCATCAATGATCAATCAAATGCAAATAATTAGCTAGCATCATGCATAGTTAACTGCAGAAACATAACATTTGCCCAGAATTATTGTACTTTATCGAAAAATCTAACCGACTATTTATTTCGATTTATATGAAACATGTTATATACACTGGATGTAAATAAATAATTATGATACTATAATCATAATGATAATCTATAATATACTATAACTATACCATCTATAATATAAGGCAAGCTAATGTATAAAATAATCAATGAATATGATTTCAACCATACATTTCCATCATATATATTATATTTTTATATAACATAACTTACTTAATCTTAAGTTTAACTTATTAATATATTAATTATATGATAAATTAGTCTTAATGAGCTTTCGGTTTGCCTTAAATAATATTTTTCCAATGGTTCAAATGTCACAACATCACATCCCACTATGTTACAACTATTTCTTATATCACATAACAACGTGCGGTCAACGTTTTTGTTGATATAAATATAAAAATTTATTCTAATTATATGATATAAACTATAAAGTAGGCACAAATAGTGATGCGCAAATTTCGTTTTAAATACCCGAATTTCCGTACTCTGATCCGAATATAATTCTAATCATCTTATACTTGTTATCCGATTAAATCTAAACATCACCAACCAAATACTAAAAATGCAAGAAAATTTGAGTACAAAATTTGGTTTTATTATAACACAAATAATAAAGATTGTGTCACAAAAAAATTTCAATTGAAATTTCAATTGCCTGTTTAATGATGTTTTTGTCTGTCTCTACCTCTGCCTCTAGCTTGACTGGAGTTTAGCGTCTAAGTTTTGACTAATAAAAAAATTGAAAAGTCCAGAGGTGAGCCACGAAAATTTAAAAAATTGTAAAAATTTGAGCTACAAATTCAGAGTAATTAAACTTGACCTACAATCTCTTTGGTATTGTAGGACCAGAGGTGACCTTATTTTAATTTGTTGGATAGTTCACAACCTAGTGAACCCAAAGATTTGCCCAGTTTTGAACCGTCGATTAGATATCAACAACAAAAATCATCATCACAGGCTACGCATCAAAGTTAATACACTTTGATGTGTCGGAAATTTTACCCGCATTTCTTAATTTATAATTTGATATTACTCTTAAGTTGAACATTTTTATTTTTTCACGTTCTAAACGTTTATTAATATTTGTTTGTACGAGCCTTTTCTTCGTAATAATTAAGACATTTACACCAACAAAACCGTAAAATAGACGGACGATAGGACTGATACTTAAAAGAATAATTTTGCCTCAATCTGAATCGATAGAAAGAATATTAAAACTTCCAAACCAAATAAACTTGGTCGTCCAAACTTGAATGTACAACAAAACCGTACAATAACTTGTAACTGAATTTTTATTACAAACTATAGGCTCATGAACAACGGAGACAATAAAACAAAATCATCAAATCATCTCTGAGCAGTAAAACGAGTACATAATAAATACGATTATATCTGGAGTT
The DNA here is from genome assembly GCF_000326865.2 of Helobdella robusta. Lineage (NCBI taxonomy): Eukaryota > Metazoa > Annelida > Clitellata > Rhynchobdellida > Glossiphoniidae > Helobdella > Helobdella robusta. The sequence goes on along the minus strand of NW_008703570.1, from coordinate 5,657,628 downwards.
TCTGCTACTCTTGGTAGATGCCTGGCCTTATCAAAAATAGACTACTCTACTTTTCTACATACATATTGATATAAAGCCTCTCGCACATCTATCAAGAAACTATTCAAAACAAAATTGCTAGACTGATTCTCAACAAACCACCTTACTCCAGCTCTTCCATTTTCCTGCCATTCCGACACTGCATTGTCTTCGTGTCTCCAATCGAATCATTTTCAATACTGCAGTCCTAACTTACAAAATAATATTGTCAAAATTTCCAGCATATTTACATGACCTCATATCCAGCCATGAACAAACATGTTAGATCGCTCCGCAGATCGCCGATAGACTTTTTAAACGTTCCTATTGCCAAATCCTATTTCGCTAGTCGCAGCTCTCGCCACGCTGTTCCGGATGTTTGGAATGCATTACCTTTGGAGGTGAGACAAAATTATTCGATGAATTTTTTCAAATAGACTAAAGATTCATCTTTTCAACGAATGCACGTAGTCCTCGGGAGCTTCTGATCACGTCACACCAATTCACCAAAGATGGAAAAAAGAATTGTTTTTAATATATGCGTCATTGTTTACGAGTGTCTGAATGGAATGACGCCAAAAAATCTGGTTGAAAAATTTTCTCTTAACAATGATTTAAAATATCGATCTCTTCGATCTGATGAATCTTCCTTGTTGCCAAATTTTTTTGTCAAGTCGATGATTTTTTCAAGAGATATTTTATTATTATTATCATTGTTAAAAAAACAGAATCTGACAAACGCGGAAACTGTTACAGCAGGCAAGGCAATAGTGTAAAATGATGGCGAAAAATTAATAACGGAGAAAAGAATGTTTAAGCATGAAAAGTATGGCAAATAAAATAGTGATGGTTTAAAAGGCAAATAAATTAAATAATTTATGAATAGACTAGTTAATGACATAGTATATATATATATATATATACAAATATATATATATATATATATATATATATATACAAAACGACACACGCACGTAAGCTTATATATGTTTGTGTCGGTTTTTGTGTACTATCAAACGTGTAAATTTTCATATAATTGGTCTAGTCATTCAACATCCTTAATGTCGAAATGATGCTGATGAGTGTGTATTCCTAGTTTTTTAATCATTATTCGACTAAATTATCTTCCTTGTTGGTTACGTAGGGTATAAGTTTTGCCGATATTATTTGAACATAATTTAATTGTAATTTTCAGAATTAGAACATTGCTACTTTATTGGCATTATGAAGAAACTTTTTTCAAAAAAAATCGTTCAGAAATCTCCAAGTAAATGCATTTATTTTCACATTACACGCCATTTTTGCACGAGGGAATATTACTGTGGGTTTAAAATTATCGCATTTAATAGTGAAAATGTAAATTTGATTTTCACACAGGCTCCGCTCCGCCAATTGTTCTAGAAGAAGAAGAAGTAAGCAATTTATGATTCATTTATTTTATTTTTAATTATTTCTTATTTGTTTATATATTTATTATTTTATTTCTATTTTATAAAGCATAATAAGTTTCTCATTGTTATGTATTTATTTAAAAAAAATCTTATTTTAAATATTGCAATCAGTTTCATTCACAGTTATTGATTGGTTATTAAATGTAAATAAACTTTCAGGATTTGTATGAAACTGTCGACCCAATTGAAAATAAACAAAGTACATTCTTCATTATTATTCAAAATATACTTTATATATATTTTATATATTTCATACAGCACCATTTGAAAGTGTTAAATTTAAACATGCTCTTCATATTATATAGCAACTGTTTTTTTCAATTATATTTTTATAATATGTAAGAAGACAGAAGCCACAGAGGCATGTCAAACAAAGCATAAATTGTCATTTAAGGTACGAGCAGTTACGATGACGGGGAGGATTGGTCGGAAGACGAGTTTGAACCAGTCGAGGTTAGCCAAATAATGTTGTTCAAATGCTAAATTTTGACTAATTATTAATTTTAATATTATCTATTACAAATGATTATTTCAAAATACGTATCATATAATTTATTTTCCACGTTACTTTTAATATTATTATACATGAATGTGGTCTGCACATGTATGTAGGATTTGAAGGCCTTTTGGTTAAGGGCGCCTGTTTCTTCTACGCAGTGCGTGCAGTGATGGCGTTGAATGTGACAAAGGAATCCCTCCGCGTTTTATGTGTGGTGGTCGTTTAGCACGTTCACAAAATCTGTTTGTGTGTTGCTGATTCTTCTGAACTTTGGAAGTGATTGGACGGCGCGATGGCGTAACGGTAAAGTTCTTGACACTGCTTGTATCGAATCCGGTGATTGCAACAATCACCGGATTCGAAAGCAAAGAAAGCAAGTGTGTGATGTGTTGTTTCACGTGTATTTACGTGCACAGTGTTTGTTGTTGATACTTCTGAAAAGTATTCAAGAGAGAATTGTAATAAATAAAAAAAGACCTTTAACATTTTTTGCACTCGTTCATACATACACTAAGCCCTTCTACAACATGTCCCTTATCCCTAAGCACATGATTACCTGGGTTATGTGGAATTCTATGGCTTCTGTTCGTGTCCACATCTGGACTGCAGCATAAGGCATATCAAGGTAACGGATCAGTGAGAGGTTGAGAGATCGCTGGATTATGGCGTCGTCTGCTTGAGTTGGCCTATTTAGGAGGCATGGGTGGCCGGTAGCACTGCGTGGCTGTGGTGTGGAGACCGATTCTGGATGTGCATCGTCGATATTCAATTTAGGTTTTAGTATTTTCTAATTGTCAATCTTGCTGCTACTTTTACCTCTTAAATAAGTTAATGGTATCTTATTATTCCTATCTCGCAACTACTTTTACCTTTTCGGTTTTAAAGTTTTTCTATTCGTTAAAAAATATTTCGTGGCTGTTGTCGTGACTGCTTGTGTGTTTTAATGCGGTTTGTTTCTTTTTTTATCTGTTGCCTATGATGGGTTATATTTGACACCATTGGTTTTAAATGGAGTGGGTTTTGTTTCGGGATGTTAAGATAGCATTATTTAAATTGCTTTTTCAAAAATAAAAGCAATCGAATCAATCAAGTATATACCAATTTAAATTTTCCCTTAAAAATTTTTGCAGGAAATTTATTTAAACAAAGATGAACTGAATATTGGTGAGCATTTGTTTTTCACTTATTGTGTGTATCAATTTTTACAACATTTACGGTTAACAGTGGTTTCATCTTTGATCCAGCATTGAAAGGAAGCGACGTTATACCCCCAATACCTCCACGAAATTTAACTGCCCAGTTAAATTTGAAATCATCTCAATTTACAAACAATTCCTCGCCAGTAACTAATTGCAAAAAAATTTTTTTGGCCAACGCAAGTTGTTCAGTTTCAAGTGAAGATTCATACTCCTATGAGCCTGTGGATGAACTTGACTTAAAGGTTTCAGTTTAATAAATTACAGGCCATACACAAAATCAATTTAGAGTTTTTAAATTATTATTATCTTATTATTATTATTTTTTACACTTACTTTAAAGTAAAACTGTGATGAAAAGCGCTATATAAACATTGGCGCTTGTCATAACTGTGTTACTCAGAAGCGCTCTAGCATGCATTACAGGTGTTAAAAAGCTTCACGTCATTCGAGCTGACACACACACACAAACGTACACATGGCATATAATAAATAAGCGTGTACCACATTGCATGCACGGAATAGGCGGAGATTTCTTTGCATTGAGACCCAGTTCATACTGTAGCAGTAACTGGCATCTTAGCCATTACCATCGCAGCGATTCAGAACTGATCCTATCCTCGGTCGCATACGTGTTGATTGAAACTGGTCTTCCTGTTTTACTAATTTCATGTTTTAAATTTTCAAGTGACTTACAGTCATTTTTTAAAGAAAATTGTCTGCTCTTTCTGTACTACATTATGTATGTATTATATATTGACAACGAAATACAAATAGCTTAGGGCTTATAGAAAAATAACATCGTGCACGGGCTATATCGGTACCCAATTGTATTTTTCTTAGTTTTTAACATTTTTCTAATCCTATAAAACAATTAATTTTAATAAAGTTTTTTAAACCAACTGTCATTATTTTAAGGCTGAAATATAACCGAAAATTATTATCATTTGGAATTTGAAAGAAAATCAATTTTTTAAAATAGGTGCTCATCTGTAGGCTATATATTCCAAATTAAATTTCAGTTAAATAAAGTCTTGATCAGTTTGTCGGTCAATACATCACATTTGAGCAAAATTCAAAATTACACACAATTTTACAAAAAATAAAATATATATATCATAAAGTTCAGTCAACGATGATGATGAAGATGATGATGACAAAAATTTTCCTCTGCACAAGTGATCTTATCAAGTTAACATGACAACATTACAAAACAAAAAAGTAAAACAAATATCTACAATTAAATCACCAAAAACATTTAAATCAATATGTTGAATAAATTTGAAAGCGATGAGTCAAAGCAACTGACTCTAAAGAAAAATTCAATCTATGTTTGATTTTAGCCGCATTTGATTTTTTACTATTTTTTTATCACAGGAAAAAACAACTCTTAAATTTTCTTGCTTATATTATTGTTTTATAATAAGGTAGATTAACTGACATTATAAATTTATGCATAAATCAAGTTGGAATTCATGTCATATCATTAATAAGTCAATTTAATTTCAACATAAAGTTCAAATGTTTTTTTTATTACTAACGGCAAGCTACAACAAACTATGGAAAGGTTATTCTTTTTGCGACGAGATTCATAAAACAGAACATCTTAAGTGATCTGGTTTATTATTAATCATATTAATAATCATGATTAATCATATTAATAATCATTATTAATCATATTATTCACTTTAACAATTATGATTAATAGTATCAATAATCTCGCCCTCCAGCCATTTGGAAAGAGGTCATTACTATTACCTCAACGATCAACCAATGTGGAAAAATCACTGTCAGGTGAGCAACATTAACGTTTTTATCTCATTTTATTTCTTCGTACGGTTATATATATATATATATATATATATATATATATATATATATATATATATATATATATATATGATAGATGTATGCGAAGAAATCTACGAAATAGGCGAACCAATAGCAACTGAAGCTCTCATCGACCGAAAACCGAAACCAAAAGAATCCAGTCAACTACGTACGTGTTAAAAACTGTTTTCGCATATTTTTGACAATCTAAAGTCAATTAACCTGACCATTTTACAATTTCATTTTTGTTTTTCAATTGATTGATTTTGAGATTATTTTATTTAATTCTCAGATGTTTCACCATTTCCTTCATATGCCAAATCTGAATAGTTATTTTTTTCATTTACCAAATGATTTATTGCAACTCAAATGATCTTATGTATGATGATTGAAAACTTTCACTTAAGAAGCCTTATGCCAATGTTTTTAGGGTCTTTCCTGTTATCATGGAATTTGATACTAAATTTTTTCTATAATGTTCTTCCCATTCCAAATATTGATGCTAGGCATATATATATATATATATATATATATATATATATATATATATATATATATATATATATATATATATATATAGAATATCCATATTATATATACATAATATATATGATATATTCTATATATATGATGCTAGGTATTAGAGCGGCGGTGACGTCATAAATATATTATAATTTAATTTCTGCTAGACTACTTAATGGAACTTCATGAAATGGCATGCGAATAATGATTTTGAGTGATCGGCAAAACTGAAATGCTATGAATGAATGACTTAGCTAGCATTAAAATAAAATTATTAAATAAATAAGTATAAAGGTAACAGATTATTTATAAACCAAATAAGTAAATAAAATAACAAATAAAAACAATAAAAAATACCTGTTGAGGTTTTAGATGATTCGTACACGCTTGTATTTTCGGAGCAAGAAAGGAATGGTGACCTTGGTGTAAGATCTACATTTTGTTTTATATCTTCCTGGCCGGAGAATTGTTCATTGAAGCAAACGGCTGGGCCCAGAAGATACGAAATAAGATAAAAACGTAGTGAGGTCCCCATGTCTTGGTTCAGAGTGCTTAAACGTGTCACATCACAAAAAATAAACCATGACGATTTCAAATGTGTTAACGTCAACAAAATTATCTAAACCTATATTTGCAATATTTTAGAAAAGGTATCCGAAAAAACAATTGGATTCTCTCCTACAAATAGTATAATATCCAACAAAGGCAAAAATTTTTCGACTGAAAAAGAATTGTTTAACATCAATGGAAAAAATGAAAATTTCGCAAATAAAAAGAAAGAACATGTTCAGCAGGGATTATTAAAAAATTTCAATAATAAAAGTTGATTTTGAATTTTTTTAACTTTCATAAGTTTGCAAATTAATTCATATTTTGCACAAATTTAATATTTCACCATGATTTAAAAAAGCTTTAAATTTTATAACAAAAATTCTATTTTTTAAATAAATTGCTCCGTTAGATAATGAAATGCATGGTGAAAACAAAAAAATATTCTCTCAAAAAACTCTAGGAGGAGGTAGCCTTTCAGAAGAAAATAACACCCCAAAATCTACAAATTCTCTTCTCTTCAAACAACTGAAAAAAACATCCTACACCCATTTTGAAGCCAAATCTTTCAGCGGAAAAACTGAGAACGAAAATAATAAAAGTTTGATTTCTGTTATAATAATAATATAAATATTACTATTATAAAAATATAACATTCTATTTGATTTAGAAACGCCTGAAATACTATCGACAGCCAACTCCTTGGTGTTAGAAATGAAAAAATCATTCCCTTACTCGAAAGAATTAAGTATGAACAAAACCGATGATTTATCTAATAATAAAAATAGTTGTTCAAAAGATGTTGATAAAACAGAAAAAACGCCGACAAATTCTTATTTAAATAAAAAAGAATCTTTGCGTAAAACGAACTATATAGATACAAAAAAATTATACCCTGCAAACGATAAACTGTCTGTTACAAAACCTCTAATATCTGGTGGAACATACTCTGAAAAATTGACAATACATTCTGAAGAAAAAGAAAAATCGGTAAAATTTAACTCCTTAGAAAAATCGAAGGTAAGAAAATAAATTAAATGTTACTTTTTTACGGTGCTTAGAACTAATTCTAATAAATTGAAGTAAAAACCCTCTTAGAAAGGTCTTTTAATTAAATATACTAAAAATGAAAAAATAATTTTTTTTCTACTAAATATATCCAGAAAATCATAAATGCTGTACAGTGTATCATTGTATCAATACGTTGTTTGTTACCAAAAATACTATTTTCAATATTAAACATTTGAAAATTATTTTCAACGTTTAAAAGGGCGTTTAACAATTTAAATTTGTGATTTACTTTAAAATTAAATCAACTTTATACAATACAAATTTTAACATGTTAAAAATGTGCGTTTTTACCAACAACCACCATTATATGAATTTTCATAATTACCAAATCGCGGATACCACGGACAAGCAGAGTGAGTCAAATAAAAGGGCATCTTACGTAATCTTTTCCTTATTAACATTGTTTTCCGAAACTATCTTACCTGATATCATCCACGATATCATTACAGATTCTCTTGCTAATAGGTGCCATTCAAGTTTTTCTATTTAAGATTATCATCAAACTTCGAAAATAATTTTAGTGTATTTCATGTATCTGTACTTGGACCTTTAACTGCCATCATTAGTGTTTTTAAAGATATCTAATTAATTGACACCACCAACAACCATTCAGCATGTTCTAATAAAATTTTAAAATATGCATGCAACACTTATCTTACCACCCCATCACCTAACAAACACCATCCAATCGGAACTCGATTTATTAACTATGTGTATGGTCAAAACAATGCAATCTGCCAGTTAACATCAATGAATCATAACAGTCTTAAGAAAATCTACCAAACAAAACCCAATGTGTATTATTTACTTATTTACTCATGACAACTACAACCACAAAACATTACTTTTATTATTTTATTTTACTAACAGCCTGATCAAAGTTCTGTCACAACGGACGAAGAAATGGGGTGGTATTTTTCAGATATATCTAGAAATTGTGCCGAAAAAAAGCTTAAAGAATTAAAAAAGGTTTAATTTTTAAAATCTAATTCTTGATAAAAACATTAAATTTTTACTTTAAAGCAATTAAATGAAAATAATATAACGATAAATAAAGAAAAATCTTAAATAAAAAAAGGCAAGGTTTTTTATTATAAATTTCACATAAAAATTTTTTAAATACATTTTAATTGTCAATTTATACTAGTGTACTTATAAAAAAGTTGATAGGCTTGCAATATTTTTTACATCTAAACAAACTAGTGACAAACGAGTGTTTTTCTAAACAAAGAATCAATTTTGATCAGGTTTTAATCATGGAATTTTCTTTTAAAAACATTTGAAATCATCAATTATGAATAAATGAAATGCATTTTTTGGATAGCGGTTTGATGGTAAGACTTTCATATTTCGTTTCAATAGTTTTAATCTATCTTTCTCGTGCTTTATCCTTTCGGGACATTGGCGACCATCGAACTCCACAAACCCTGATCTTTAATCTTTTGTAGTAGTTGAAATGTGATGATATTCAACAAGTGACACAAAGACTTCACGAATGTGATTCGTTGTTGACCGCGATCTCTTTTCTCTGCAATCTTACCAGTAGTTGTTAGATTTTTCATTCTTTACTTCCGCATGTGACCAAAAAACTTCAACTGCAACCGTCAGATAATCTGTAGTAATTTCCTCTTTTCATGACCGAACTGTTTTAATATATCCTCATTTGAAGTATGAGAGGTCCAGCTAATTTTCATAATTCTTCTAAAAAACCATCTCAGCTGCGTTAATCTTGATTTATATTTCTTTAAAAATTTTCCAGGACTCAGAACCGTAAGTTAGCACAGGAAAAATTTAACACCCTAACAGTTTTAATTTTCTTGATAATCTGATTTTACTGTTGTTGTTTTAATATACATTTCATATTCACTTAACCGAAAACTTAGTAAAAAATTTTAAAAACATGACATTTATCATATCGTCACGTTCTACAACAATTAACATTTTAAATATTTTTGCTTCCTGCTTCGAATTATAAATGTTTCTTTATCTTGTTTGATGACAAATTGAGATACAAAAACGTCAAAAATTAAATGTTGAAGATAATAAGACGTTTTGATTTTATGCACTGCAAATTAAATTCCCACAAATATAAAATGAAAGTTTGATATCCGAATTTTTGTAAAAAAAATAGTGATTATCGATTACTTTTAAATTCAGAACTTTAAAAGCATAAAAGCAAAACTTATAATCTAGTGATTCTATGGTTCAAATATAAAATATTTCATAATTAACCGAATTGTTTCATCTTGTATTGAATAATTAAATGTTCAGTGGCGGATTTATAGGACCGGGGATCACTGTTATTAACAGTCGAAGACAAATAAAAATTACAAATTTTATAATTATTTTACGTATATATGGGCATGGTTTCTAACTAAACAGATTTATCTCTTCTTTAATTGGTTACCTGTGTTTGATTCAGCTTGTCATCGGTAGTATGTTCTATAAGTTTGAATCAACTGAGGAAGTAAAGCTAAAAAACGATTGTCATCATTTCAGAAATTTTGTTATTCCTGAAAAAAATGTTTTTTGAAGTTTAATAGAGTAATTTTTTCAGTAGTCAAAGCAAGTAACTGTAAAGTCTCACTTCCAACTTGTTATTTGAGATATCCGACATAATCTACAATATTTTATTTTAATGTTTACCGGTTTTAACATTAGTATAAAACGCTTGTATCTAGATATCAAGTAGTATAATTTCTATTAATCGAAAAATTATGACAAAAAGTATAACAGGAATAGCAAAAATAATTAGGATCACTAATTCAGTTTTATTTTGCTTTTATATTTTTAAAGGATGGTGCATATCTGATACGGAAAAGTCAAAACGGTGGACCTACAAACCCTTACACTTTAACTGTTTGTCAAAGTTGTCGAATTTTCAATTTGCACATACGTCAGAAGCCAGATGGCAGGCTAGCACTAGGAAGTGAAAAAGTCAAAGAAATGGTATAATTTTATCATGCCAATTGCTGTACATATTGTATGCACATTATGATATTATGATATAGAATATATATATATATATATATATATATATATATATATATATATATATATACAATATTCTATAAATTCTACCGAATGTTTGGCGTTAATATGTTTGTAGTTCGTTTATTATTAACGCCAAACATTCGGTAGAATTTATAGAATATTGTAAAAATTATGGTCTATTACCAACCTATACATTATTATTATTATTATTACGGAAATTTATATACAGCGCTTTTTTATTGTTGAATCTCAAAAGCGCTACTAAATCATAGACAAATAAGACGGACATTCATTGTGCAAATAAATAAGTTTTAAGTTGACTTCGAAATTGTAAATATGATAGGTTAGGGTCACGTAAGTATGGAGGTAAACCATTCCAAACAATCGGGCCAAGAACCGCAAAGTTGCGGGAACCCGTCACCAGCTTTGTGGTCGGGATAAAAAATAAATTGCGCTCGGTTGATCGGAAGGAATATTTTGAAAAATGAGATTTGTATGATTCCAATCTATCGATGAGATAGGGAGGTGCTGTATTATTGACACATTTAAACATCAAAACTGCTAACTTGAAGGAAACACGTTTTTCAACCCTCAACCTGTGCAACCTATTCAAAATAGGCGTAACATGACGAACCACGAACCACCCAAAACTAGCTTGGCCGCACGATTCTGTATTGACTGAAGCTTTGAAAAAGACCTTTTGGTGACACCATAAAAAAGGCCATTGCAGTAGTCTAGTCTGGAAAAGACGAAAGAGGAAACCAAGCTTTGAAGAACAGACGTGTTTAGTGATTTTTTGACATTGCGTAATAAACGGAGTTGGTTGGAGCAGACCCTCACTAAATTATTAATATGTAAATCCATCTTTAAGTTTGAGTCAATAATAACTCCAAGACTACGGACAGATGTGGAAAATTCAATGATGTCATTGCCGACACTGATCGATGAAATTTTGACCTTCGACAGCTGCTGCCAAGAACCAACCGGTAATATTTGTGTTTTAGATTGATTTAACTTTAACTGATTCATACTCATCCAAGATCCAATTTCGATGAGACAGTCAGTCAGTTCATTCAGAGAAGCATCAATCGAATCAACAGGACAAGAAACCAATAACTGAATATCATCAGCAAAGGCGTGGGAGCTGAACTCATATTTTTGAATGATATCAAAAACATCAGCAGTGTACATAAGAAACAACAGAGGTCCCAACACAGATCCCTGGGGGACACCAAACGATAGTTTGTTTATGTCAGAGAGGGTGTTGTTGTAAGAAACCTGCTGGGTGCGGCCTAAAAGATAGGAAGCGAACCACGATAAGACTGAATCAGAGAGAAAAAAATTTGTGGAGAGTTTATACATGAGACGAGTATGAACGACACAATCAAATGCAGCACTCATATCAAGTAATGCTAAAAAAGAAATGCATTGACTGTCAACTGAAGAGAACAACTGGGAGAAAATATCAATGAGTGCAGTTTCTGTGGAAAAATATTGACGATAGCCGGATTGATTCTTTGGCAACAAATTGTTTTTGTTTAAATGCTGTAACAATTGTTTGATACATACATATATATATATATATATATATATATATATATATATATATATATATATAGTATATATAGTTAGTTTCATGTTTAATTTGGGGATTTTTCTAACGGTAGATCATGAAACATTATCAAGTTTCGTGAGTTCAAAGCCAAAATCACAGCATGTTCCGCGTTAGTTAACTTCTTGTTTAATTTTTCGATTTTTCTAACGGTTGATCGGAACGGTAAAATTTAACAGGAAATTAACTAACGCTGAGTATGCTGTGATTTTCATAAACAAATTGCATTTATGACAGTTTTAACCGTGTGTGTGTTATGTATGCGTGTGTATGGGCGCCTTCTTCTAACAAAAAACGTTTTGTTTGTGGTAGGTTATTGACTTTATTTTTGTTTTAAAACATGCTGAAAAAAATTTCAACTTTTGCATCTTAATCACTATTGAATAAAAATACTTTAAAAACACTTAATCAGCCAATGTAATTGTTTTTCTTAGTAAATTAACTATTTTTTATGGTTTACAACGTACTGGGAAAAAATTGTGATTTTATTCACATGATAAGCATTTATTTTCAGCATAAAGGTTGCTACGTATATTCACCTTCTAAAAAACACAATCTTTAAAAAATTTCAGTAAATTAAAATAGAATCTTAAAAAAAAATAAATAACCTTTTTCAGAGTCGGATAAAAAACCCGACTTCGTCCCCTAAAAAATTCCGACTCCGGCGAAAATCTCCGAATCCGAGACTATGATTTCAACGCAACAAGCAGTTTCGGCCATTATGATGCAAATAGACAAGTTCTACGCCAAAGGCATAGAACTTGTGTATTTACTTATAATCTCAATAAACTATGAAAAAATTAAAAAGCTTAATATGTTCTGTTTTAAAATTATCTTATTTTTTCAGACTTTTGAATCCTTGCGTGAGCTCGTCAGACATCATTCAACTAATTCTCTTGAAATAATAGGTAATGGATCAGTGCCATTGTTCCTCACTTGTTTCCCGTCAAAATGAATTACCAATATACAGTTTATTTCATCGTTCAGCGGTTACATTATGAAAAGCGTTTATGTTAATAAAATTTTATCCGATAAAAATAAAGAACAAGCTGGTGAAAATTTATTACAAAGTTAAATAATTATGAAGTGCATTTAGTCTACCTTCTGTGCAAATTTATAAAGTTGAAAATATTAAAATCTTTGATGAATTCAAAAACAATGTAAAACATTTGGGAGTAATGTCTGTCAGGTCAAGATGTGTACAACAATCGCTGATAATGTGGGTAGATTTCTGTATCCGGCACAAGCAGTGAAAAATCTAGCTGAACGAACGTCTGAAATTCGTTTTGTAGGATATCTTCTCTGTGAAGTTTGAAAACATCTTCTATAACCTGGCAAAGCAAATGAAACAATGTAAAATATAATAATTTTCGTATAAATTTTAAACTGGTAACTAACCTGGATAAGCTTGGACAATTCTTGATGTTTAATGTCATTCAGTTTGGCAGACAAGATAAGGCAAGCGCATGCAATATGTTTTCTTTTTGCTTTTGTCATGTAACCCTGCAAAATAAATTTACTCATTGAATATTTCAAAATTAAACCAATATGAATATTAAACAAACCTTAAGAATAATCTTCTCAAAATAAACGTATGCTTGGGCAACATCCCAGAAATCAAGTCCACACTGTTAACAAAAATTAAGAGCTTTAAAATTGTTTCAACTTATACAGAAATATGATTAATACTTTTGTATGTGCAATTTTTTTCATATCTCTTTTCAAACTTCTCAATTTGCTTAATGTTAGTGGTATGTTTGGAAATTTTTCTTTAAATTTTTCATTCAATTCTTTTTTTAAATCACTAGGCTTCGCGTAGTCTATTATTGATGTCTGCAAATATAAGTGAACAAAACCTTTTAGCAAATTAAAAATCTGCAGATGGCCGTTGAATATACCATATATGACGGGAATGTCAGCAAGGTCCGGTGCTTGCCGGACCTCAACTCCGGGTCATCTAACAAATTAGGGTCGTACAATATTTCTTCAGTCAATGGCATCGTTTCTAGAAAGATTTTGCAAAAAACCTATTGAATATGTTACAATAAAATAATTTCATTTAAAAAACTGCTCATTTACTTTATAGACGTGAACACGATGAAAATTTAACTTTATTAATTAGTTTATAAAGGAAATATTCTAGAAAAGTTTCAATAAAAAATATATAAAAATGATCATACATAACAGAGAGAATAAAATATAAACGCAGAACTGTAAAAATAACTTAGTGTATTTTTGAAGTATACGGGAACGATCATTTTTATTCATGTGCAAAAAGAATTAACTACAAAAAAGATTTTTCACAAAAACTTTAAAATAAACTCAAACATGCAAATAAATAAAAATGAAAAGTAATATTTAAAATTTTGTATTTGTACAAAAATATTGAAACTGGTTTGTCTTGTTAAACTGCTTGTTCGTAACTCACAGATGATCAGTAATAATTGCTGATGGATTGTAATAATTGCTCGTGAGGATTGGCATTGCCTTCTTTGTAGAGATGGATGGAATAGCATATTCATTTCAGTTTACTTCTACATCAACAATTCCTATTTCCCATCTACCATGCTATTCAGTGGCCAATCTCCTTCTCGTTCTCCATTTCCATTCCCTCTCATTCCTTAACAATAAATATCTGGTTCGGAGCATTTATGCATGGCGAAAAAGTTAATTCAATAACACAACACACGACAAATCGCATGAGTTTTTTTTTTAAATATAGCTATAATAAACACTGTTAGCTAACAAGATTTTTAAATTCTACCCTCAACGTTAAAATCATTCATACAACAAGGCAAAACACACTGAGATTGTTACGTTATAACAATTAGCTTTTCTTTCAGTAATGTTTTTATTTGTCCGTATTAATGTCAGTTAGCATTAAATTACAATTCATTTTAAGGGTATAATCTGGATCACACATGTTTGAAATCTTCCAACTATTCTTGCTATATAGAATCACTTTCTAGCTAACAATTGATGTGATTTCAAGCGTAAACGTTTACACAAACACAAATTTGTTAATGAATGTTTCTAACAACTTTCCCATTTCTGACTGTCATCTCAGCCTCAATGAATTATTAATACTTCCCTGAAACACTTCTCAGCCAAAATAAATAATTATCCCGCTCCAGTGTTCCCACCAGCTATTCCTATTTCACCATTTTACGAAGGGAATGCACTGAATTAATTACTTACCCAAATTTTAGGATATAAATGTTTTTCTTTAATTAATTTGTTGAAGGGCAGTATCGATCGAATTTATAGTATAAAAAAGGGAAAAGCTGCAACAAAATATAATAAAAGAGAATAGCAAACTCAAAAAGTAAAATTAATCGATAGAATATAGTTTTAGGTTTGTGAGCATCCAAGGAAATGCGGCTACCATAGCCTATCAATACCTCTTGGGAACATCGCTGATGTTTCTTTATTTTTAACGACCTGGTTTCCCGCTGAATTTGATAAACTTCGTTTAAAAGACGACAGTTCTCTATTCAAAAACGAAGGTTTTCCTGGATTCAGACATCAGCCAGCAGATAAATTTGAACAATTCATGATTCATGAAAACTAATACTAAAAATGAAGCGTTGAATTCTCCAAAACAGAAAAAAATGTTCTGATTAAAATATGTAAAAAGTACATTGTACTTCTTTATATTTATCCCGAACAAATGCGAAAAAACATCAACATTTGATGTATCAAATGAATGTTACTCATGCATTTTGCAGCCGCTGACTTTACAAATCTTACTTAGGTACAACCATTAAATCATTAGATGAAATTTGAAACGGAAACGAATTATTTTTTACTGATTGTGATTGACTGCATCAACAGATATGCATTCAAATTTGGATGTTAATTACATTTATAAATTTACTAAACTGGTAGGGTTTTGAAATGCAGTAAAAAGCAATTTATACAAAATAGTTTACGAATTTTAAGCGTATGTAACAATGTATCCGGCGTGGGCGCTTACGTGACCTGCATGTGCTACAATAAGTTTAAGATAAAAAAAAACTTAAAACCAATTTAAATTTTAAAAAATCTATCAAAATGAAATTTATTGTTACCAGGAGAAGAGTGAGTTGAATCAGAAAGATTGATGATGACGTGCCAAACAGGCCTCGTTATGGTTGCTTTACTTGGAATCAATAAATGAGCATAAGATGTGTACTTGAAACAAGTTGTATCAATTTATTCATATTAAAAATTTGTCATTCAAGTAAAAAAATAAAACAAACGAGCACCTGGTCACTCGAGGAGCCCATACTGCTTTCATTAAAAAGTCCTTGATTGTCTACCACTGATGAGATTGCTTGAGATTTAGTAAACTGTTCTTTACTAAAAACATATTATGCATTAAGAAATTTAAAACGCCAAAACAAACGTCGCTATGTTAAAAATATGAAGAAATATAACCTGGCTACCGAGCTCTTATAAGGAATATTTGAAAAAATTATAAAAGGTGACTTTCTGATTGACAGCATGAAGACTCTGTAAAAATAAATGCTTAAATAGTTAATTGGAATGACACATAAATGAAATTGTCGACCTCTTTCTCAAAGGACCCAATTTGGAGCGTCTTTGTAAAGAAAAGTTTGAAGTTTTATGCGTGAGATAAGATGAATGAGCTTTAACAAACGAACTTTCAGAACTTGTGGAACTCAATTGAGGTGACGATCTGTCAGGCAGATTGGCGTAAGCTGACAAATTTATAAAGTTATCATTTAAAATCATTAAAATTGCTGCAGTTTAATAGAAATTAAAAAAATGGTTGTCGTTATTTAACAAATTTTAAAAATCTAAAATTCCTAAACAGTACAAACCATAAATATTATTCCCCACACCCCAAGTATAAATGCAATGCATGCAAATATAGAAAACAAATAAATAAATAATCTTATAATCTTAAACTGTATGTTCGTGTCAGCTGAAAACATTGAAAATACAATAAAAAATGACTATATCAAAGTTATGCGACAGTTTCAAAATCTAAATGATTTTTTTTTAATGTTCAAAGAAACATGCGTTATTTTTATTTTTAAAAATTTAATGTAAAAATTCTGCTGGAATATATCATAAAGAAATAGAACTTAATTTACTTAAAATGTCGTTGCTTTGTTTGACTTTGGCTGAAACGTTCGGATCCTCAGACACTGATACTGATACATAGAGCTTTCTTTTTGATGGATTTGAAAAAGCTTCCATCGCTGAAGTGTTGCTCTGACACCTGAGACGTTATGCAATGCAGTTAGATTGAGTATTAGATTGAAATATAACTTCATTAAAAATTATAAATTAGCAGATAAAAAGAAAAATTGAATTAGGCTGAATGACAGTTTTGTAGGTTGATGATTTCCGTAAATTGCAGTATAATTTTTCACTCACAGTAAACAAATAGTTGTCACAAAATTGATTTTAAAAAATATTGCTTTAATTACAATTTGTGCATCTGTGTGTCAGTTTAATTTTTATCATCATTATTGAAAAATACCTCGGAATTGGAATACTTCCAGCAGTTTTGATTCTTTCAAAAAAATTCTCATAGTTCATATTTCCATATCTATCATGACATTTTTCATATAAAGTGTCTATGTCTGAACTGACACCTGGGCATATTGATGCTATATTCAAATCGTTAGCTTTGACGCGTTCTGATCCCAAACTTTTATAATTCATAAATATTGCTGCAGCTTCATGTTCTGATGAAATAATGTTTTGTTTGCTGTTGATATTATGGATAGGTTTGTTTAATAATCTTAATCTGCCATAAAGAGTGTCTTGATGGCTCCCATCTAAAGAAATATTTGATAGAAAAGATTGTGCTTCAATACGAAGACGCTGCCTTTCTTCATCAGTTTTGAAACTTTTTGCCATTTTGTCAGTAACTTCTCAAATTGCAAATAGTTTGTTTCAACCGTAAACATCTTCACAGCAAATCCAACTTCATCTCAAAAAAACAACGCAACCTTGAAAATATATTAAATTCGCCAATCAACATCAAAAATTTTAAATACACTAATTTCGTGTTTAAAAATTGATAAAAAGAACAAATTGTAAAAAAAGTATAAAAATATAATGTAAAACTTCACTCATTAAAACAACGCAACCTTGAAAATATATTAAATTCGCCAATCAACATCAAAAATTTTAAATAAACTAATTTCGTGTTTAAAAATTGATAAAAAGAACAAATTGTAAAAAAAGTATAAAAATATAATGTAAAACTTCACTCATTAAAACAACGCAACCTTGAAAATATATTAAATTCGCCAATCAACATCAAAAATTTTAAATAAACTAATTTCGTGTTTAAAAATTGATAAAAAGAACAAATTGTAAAAAAAAGTATAAAAATATAATGTAAAACTTTACTCATTTATATCATATCATATCATAATATAAGTATTTATATTTGGTGCTTTATAAGTCCGGCCAAATAAATGAATTTAATTATCTTGGCACTGAAAGGAAAAAAAATTGGGAGCTCGCCATCTTAAGATAAAATTGTTCATAAGTTAATTTTGTCGGTATCAGATAAAAACCTAAAAACATGCTAGAACTGGGATTTATAGGCGAGACGCATTTGGTGATAAATGGACAGTGCGACAAATGGACAAACATTAGTAGTTATCAGAATAAAGTGAAAAATTTCAGGCACATGATTATCGGCAGTATATCCTTTCAAAGTCGTCAACAAAGTCGGATGTTATTTCAGATCGGAAATTGATTACCGTTTGGAACAAGTTGAGGTGATTTCAGACGAGGAATTCAAACCAACTATAATACCTTTACCCTTGAAATCATGTTCTCTTGATTCAGCTCTGAAGAATTTGCTCCAATTTTTACTGCAGTTGGCCAATTGATTGCAGTTGATTCACGAGTATTTACATACACTATGTGTTTGTAGTAGTAGTAATAATGCGCCCCAACCACTTGTCATGGTGCTATATAAAATGACATTATAATTATTATGAATTCCAAAAAAACCAGGTCTACCCCCAAGATTTGGTCAGCACTATAAGCCAATATCAAATCTACGTATATGGCGAAAAACTACTAAGTCCACGATAAATATCTTTTTTACTTTTACTTTGTCGGCGGTAGTAACGCTGCATTTACTATAAAAATTTACTAGGTCCTGGTTAAATAAATATTACGATATATTTTTATACGTCGGCGGTAAATATTTCATATATCCTTAAAAATTTACAAGGTTTGTGGTAAAATACGGCGACATGTTTTGTACTTAATAGATGGTAATTACCGCTGTGTATCGTATAAATTGTTTTTACCAAATCTCTAGTGTTAAATTCAACAAATCCAAATCTTCTTAAAAAAAGAATCTTATAAAAAAATTTTCAAAGAAAAAATTTTTTTTAAATTAATAACATTTTCCGACTGCGACTTCTCGAAAAATTCCGACTCTGGCAAAAATCTCGGACCCCGACCGACTCCAACACTCTTATCAAACTTACTATATTAATTATATGGGTTGCATTTACGACGGTTGACACTCAAACTGTACACAATACAAAAGTGCTCAACATCAAATTTTGAACAAAGACAAATAAAACAGATTTCCTCAAATATTTAAATAAAGGTGATTAAATTTAATAATTATTTACAACAAACTAGCACTCATTTTGGAAATAAAAATATATATTATAAGCATATTTTTGTATGTTTTAAACATATTTCTTGTTTGAATGACTTAAATTATACTGTTATAGATCATAGCAGCTTAACTAGTTCTTGCCTGGTCATTGAATATTTTATGGCAAATAGATTCAACATTAATATATATATATATATATAAATATTTTTTTTTTTGTGACAGACTGTTGTTAACGCAACATTTCAAAAATTCAACACTACTTTCAACATTGTTCAAATTTTTTATATTTCTTTTTAATTTAAATTATAAATCAAAAAGAAATATAAAAAAGTTGAACAATGTTGAAAGTAGTGTTGAATTTTTGAAATATATATATATATATATATATATATATATATATATATATATATATATATATATATATATATAGAAGCTAAAACACCTTTAATTAAATTTTGACATTTTTTTAGTAGTCATTTGTTTATTTAGTTAGAAAGAAAAAATTGAGTCAGTGTTTCTTACGACCAGAACTAAAAAATTATTAAAAATACATATGCCCTAACTAATAAATTGTCAGTCAGTCAGTCAATATGTTGTTAATACCTCATTAAGGTTTGAATTTTTCTATAAAAATCTGAAGACAAAGATGATGAAAATTAAACTTCAAAATTTAATTTTAATTAAATTTAAAAATTGATTTGCAGGAGGAGACAAACTATGATGTATAAATAATAAATTTATCAATAAATAAAAGTTTTAATATAAATATAAAACAAAGATAAACTACAAAAGCTTAAATAACAATCATATAATTATAATTATAATAATATAAATAAATTAAAAATAATAAAAATAAAAAATAGATAACAAATGACAAATGCCAAATGTAAAGTAAATCAATACTAAATTTAAAATAAAAGACATAATATTATAATATAATAAAATAAATTTAAATCATAATTAAATAAACTAATAAATTAATTAATATGAAATATAAATTTAATAAATTATAATAAATTTTTTATAATATAAAATTAACTAATTAACGCGTCTGAACAACCCGAGGGTGGCCTCCGATTTTTTTTGTCATGCTGCAAGGATTGGTTATTTTATTATTTATAATACATACTTTATAATCGCAGCCCTAATAAAAAATAAATCGTAGATTAGCAAATGTTAACGTAAGTAAGCTTACGGTATATAACAAGCACTCGCCTTTGCTATAATCATTTGAATAAATGCGAAAAGTTAATCTAAAATAAGTAAAAATGGGCGATACACATAACTAGAATAACCATACAATATACAAGGGGAGGCCTATTTACCAGCATACAACACCTTTTTATGGGTTGAAGCAGGGATATCCAAAGAGCCTCAATTTTTTCAACTTTTAATTATTTTCAGTAATGTCTCCCCTTGCTCCAAACCACATAACTAGAATAATAGGACTAATCGATCAATCCGATCTATCGGTCGGGCTATTTGTCGTGCTTGGATTGTTGGCTTACGAAATTGCATGGATTTTAACGAGCAAGCTAAATGAAATATTTACTTGATTTAATATGCTTAAAACATTGTAGTAATTCTATTTAATTTTAATAATGATTAATAGAATTATGTACTATTAAATTATTTTTGTTAATTTGAATATAAAAATTGCTTTTGGTCCGGTGAAATCCGGTGGCTTACTGAAGCCGAAGGTTGGCTTAGTAGGATTGAACTATAGTCACCCTTTTTTTTTACACTATTCGATCATGTTAAAAATTGGTTTGCTTATTAAATAAACGGCCTAAATAAATCAAAATTGTTATTTGAACAACTATCTTCATTATATTCAATGAATATTTTACATTCTGCTGGTGCTCATAAGAAACTGGCTGCTGAAATCATACGTTGGCTTACAGGGTTTCATAGAACTCTTACGATAGCACTTTTTTGTACATATAATGCTTTAAATAAATCAATATATTCATATCACAATTATTTTTGTTAGCATAAATATAGAAATTGCTTTTGTCAGGTGAAAAACAGTGGCTTACTGAAGTCGTAGGTTGGCTTAATCGGATTTTTACTCATGTATACAATACTATGAGATAAATCAATCAAACAATCAGTCGGTCGGTCGGTCAGTCAGCCAGCCAGTCTGTCAGTCAATCAATCAAACAACCGATCAATTAATCAACTAAATTGAATGAACCAAATAAACAAAAATAAAAACAAAAATAAATAAAAAAAATTTGCTAGGCCTATTCAAACTCGAACAAACAGTTAACCGTACAGATCTACAAACAATTTCGAGATTTTAGTAAAGAAAGAAAAACACAGTAGTTGCTTTTATTTGAATTCATTCAAAAATGAAAAGTGACGGTTAATTAAAATTTTAAAATGTCAATTTTTTTTTAAATTCGTATTTCAAATAAACAAATATAACAAAATATCGACCGATAAAAATAATTATTATCCATTATTATTATCATAAACACTCCTTAGAAGTTCTCGAAGGATAATAAACCACGTAAAATCAACATTTAGTAAGAACAGCTCACAACATATAATGACTAAATCAACATACTAAACAGAAATAGTTTATACATGCATATATACAAAGTAAATCAAGAAATATCCAAAAACTATATAACCAATTTTAAAAAAAACTAGAAACCAGTTAACATTTAATGAATAAATAAATAGACATTATTAAAAAGATTGTTCAAAAAGGTACAATTTAAGACGACGACGAGAATGAAATGTAGTTTGTTTTGTTGGTGTGGTGTTGTGAAGCAAAAACAAACACATCACACAGAACTAGTAAAAAGTCGCAAGAATAATAGTCAGTCACCTACCTTAAAGCTTTTACTTGAAGCTTTTTAACTAATGTTAAGCTCTAGCCTACCTACAATTGTTTAACTCATCTCAGTCCCTAACTTACCTGTGAATTAAATTAAAGCCCGGTTCACGGTAAAGAAAATATAAAGTTGAAGAGAAACATAGCAACAACGACACCGAATGAATGGATGTTGTGTATGTATGTGTTGTATTGATGTGTGTGTATGTAAATGTGCGGGCGAGCACTCTCCAGAAACTTCACTCACTACCAACGAACCTCCATTGCACCGACCATCATCTGACACGCATCGATGGAATGAATTTGACCGGATACTGAAAAATAAATTGAAAAAAAAATTAATTTATTAAAATAAAAAACAAGCAATTGAAAAAAATAGGCAACTTATCTTTTTGAGATAACACTCAATCTTTGTTCAAATTCGAGTACTTTCAAAGGTACAATGAGACAAAAACAAATTTACCTTTAACATTATCTTCGATTTGTCATCGGAACGATCATCATGGGACCACCATCTGAAACGTACTGATGCCCACCACAGCCCACCTCTCATCATTCTATAAATATTCTTTTAATAGCGTATTAGTAAATCAAGGAACAAAGGAACGATCGAATAAATGATTAACTGAATGATTGAATAAATGGTTGAATGAATGAGTGAATGAATGAATGAATTAATTAATAAATCAATGATTCAATTAATGAATAGAATGAATTAACGAATCAATTAATAGAAGAATAATTTAAAAGGTTGAGTGATAAAATGAACGAATGAGAAAAATAAAAAACCAAACTAAACCTTACTTCAAAAATCGTCGTTGCTGTACTTTCCATTGCACCGACCACCACCATCTGGTCGGCACACAAAATACTATCCGAACTTCAGAGTGTCAGTCGAACAGCCAACGAGCTGATTCTTCCTACACCACATCATCATATATAAATCATCATGAGACCACCATCTAAAACGTGCTGACTCCCACCACTGCCCACCTCTCATCATTCTGTAAACAATTTTTTTATTTGCGTAGTAGTAAATGAATGTTAGAATCTTAGAAGCAAAAAAAAATTAAATTATAAAATGAAAATAATGTCAAATAAATAAAATTTTAAAATAATAAAGTAAGTAAAATGTAAAAAAAACTTACCGTCGTCCATTCGACAAAGGCAGAATGTTGAATGCGGTCCGGTTCCTACGTTGTCCTCCAAAACTGGTGCCAGTCATCCTCAAGGTTGTTGTTGAAACACAGCCCGTGTTGATGGAGAAAGATAGAAAAAGAGTAGATTCTCATCAGAAAGCTTAGCGGTGCCTGCATCTCAAATTGCTTAATAAAAATAATCCTATCTACCTATTCAATTACCTTAACTAATCTATATTAAATTGTTAATGGTACAATAGTCGAAAGTCCCCCTTCATTCTTCCTCCTTGCACAGAGGTTCACCGACAGCCAGGGCACCGGATAGAAAACCATTGCCGTGCGGATAGTAGACTATTGCCGTGCGGATAGTAAACCATTTGCCGTCCGGAAGCCGTGCGGGTAGTAGACTATGGCCGTGCCACATGGTAAATCATTACTGTGCAGATAGTAAACCATTGCCGTCCGGATATTAAACCATTACCTCTGACAACAGACTTCGAAATTCAAAGTCTATCGGCTATCGTACCCTCAATTTACCTATTCATTACAATTAAGCCTTAGCTTACCTAAAATTACAAAAAAACTCAAGAGCCCAATTCATTTGCCAATCGGCACCCACCCCACCACCTATGTAATGCCTTGGGCTCCAACTTAGTAATATAAAATTTAAACCCTAAATCTATTAATGAGTGTGTGTTACAACGTAGCCTTAACTTACCTATTCATTACATTATGGCCCTAGCTTACCTAAAATTACAAAACTCAAGAGCCCAATTCATTGGCCTTTCGGCACCCACCCCACCACCTACGTAATGCCTTGGGCTCCAACCTAATAATAATAATGTAAAACTTAATAACTAACTTACCTCTCGATACACTTACAGCGTTTATTTAATTTAAATTACAAGATTGTTCCTAGAATTAAATTATTGCTTTTAACTACCTATGAAATTAAATTACTCTCAACCTTAGTAATAATAAATTAGAATGTGTAATGAAAATAAAATAACGCTCAAATACTAATATGTGTTTATGTATGTATTTGTGTGTGTGTGTGTATAATACGCTGATGCGTGTAATGTGGGTGCGAGGAAAAAATAGAAGAGATAAACTTACGCTGCCTACCTATTCAACTACATTATGTTGGATGCTTCCTATCTATCCTACCTACAATTAAAATTATGCCTATCTAATCTACCTATATAGCTACTTAATGTAATTGTGTGTATGTGCGTGTGCGTGTGCGTGTGAGCATTCTTACTTAATGTTAAATTACAGAGAAAAACAGAGAAAAAAGAATAAAACGTATCCCAGCCAGGCGTATCTTCTTTGCCACTGAATGAACGAACGTAGCGTAACATCACAACCATTCTGATCGTCCACGATGAACTCCTCTGGAAGCTTCAACCTGGATAAATAAACCTGAAAAACCTAAATGAATGGAAAAATCTTATTCAATTTAAATGAAAATAACCGCAAAGAAACCGACCGGTCGGCAAATAAAATAGAAAAGAAGAGCAAATAAAGTTATCTATATAGGATTTATGCCCTATATAACTCTATATAACCATGCATACTACCACATTCAATCAATAAAAATCCCACTAAAACCAGTAACCACCGCGTACCTGCTGAGTGTATGATGTGAAACAAAACAAAAAAAAACACAAAACAAAAATCACACCACCAAGTAGAGTAAAAGAATAGGAGTCCCTAACCTACCTATGTAACTAAATTACCTTATGCCCTAGCCTACCTATATAATAAATTAATTTTTACCTCACCTACCTATGCTTCATTAACTTAACTCAAGACTCATAAAGAAAAAGAAAAGGAGTAAAACAGAACAGAAAATACTACCACACAAACAAACATGATGTATGTATGTATGTATGAGCAACCGTTAAAGAACCCACCTAAAATTAAAAAAATACCACCTACAAACATGCAAACTCTATATAACTCTATATAACATTATATAACTCTATATAACTCTATATAACTCTATATAACTCTATATAATAAAATAAATAAAAATAAAAAAATTTTAAAAATAAAATAAATGAGATCAGACAGACTGCTTCAAGCGAGGCAGAATGCTGATCTGATTTTAATGTTGTCTCAGCTCCTCTATTTATACTCGTTTCAACCAAAGATAAAAATGAGCGAAGGCCGTTATATTTATTCTAATTATATGACAATATACATATAATCACTCACTCAAGCGATCAATTAATTAATCAATCAATTAATTAATCAATCATTCAATCAAGCACGTACATTACAAGTTTCATAGTGTAGGTTTTATCTTTGATTCTATTATGTTTTTTTCTTCTCAGAATAATAGTTTTGCTAGAAGTTCTAACTTTTATCTACGCAGAATAAAAAAACTTTTGCCTTTTCTTGACGATCCTACTCTTCTCCTTCTTGTTACTTCGTTAGTCTTATCAAAGATTGATTACCGTAACTCGCTCTATTATGGTCTTCCTGATTCTACAATCTATCCTTTAAGTAAACTACAATCTATCCTTTAAGTAAAACTTTTAACTCTGCTACTCGTCTAGTTGCTCGTGCCCCTTTCTTTTCTCATATATCTCCATATCTTGTTCTCTTGCACTGACTACCTATAAAATATAGAATAATTTTTAAAATTTGCACATTTATGTACAAGTCTCAATTTAAATTATTTCCTATATTAATTTTTTTTCACTTCTTCTCGTGTTAAACACTCTTTCGCTAAATCTTTTTTTTTATTAGTCTTTATTATTGCAGATCTGACATACGCAGAACCACTTACAATGTTACCTATATATTATCTATATATTTTTATTATGTTCTTCATATCTTCAACCAATTTTATGAAGCAGCCATCTTCGCCACAAAGGCTGTTTATCCTTTTCACACGACGTACACATGTATTTATGTGCACGCGCAAGCACCGCATCATATACGCTGAGTATACGATAGCCATTGAGATGTTTGACTCAGCGCGCATTTGAACCACTGAGCCATCTCGCCGGCCAACATGCGACAACTTACGTCGTCTACCCATTTACCAGCTTCGAAAGGATGGACGGCTGGGTTGACCGGGAGTCGGCTACCCGGATGAATCTGCAGAAATTGCAGAATTCGAACCCGGGTCGTGGGAGTGATAGACGGACACGCAACTACTCGGCCTTTTTCAGGCCCTTTTTTC
>NW_008703570.1:5603588-5628588 GCF_000326865.2 Helobdella robusta | reverse complement strand
CTACCTATGATGAAACCGAAATACCCCTCGACTCCATCCACATCTGTCACTTGCCTCAGTATCACGCAACCCCGCTTTCACCCTGTCCTTCTCCACCTGCTCTCTCCATCCCAATCACGGACGACCCCTTCCTACCACTCCTTCAACCTCGAACTCCAATGCTCGCCTAATCCCGACCCTTTCATCCCTTCTCAACACATGTTCATACCACCGCAATCTCGATCTCCTTATCAATGTCACAATGTCCTCATTCAGTCCCATCATTGACATCAGCTCTGTACTACTCCTCCTATCCTTCACTTTAACCCCACACATCATCCTCACCATAGCTCTTTCAGCCCTCTGCAGTACACTTTCCTCCTCTCTCCTCAACACCCAAGTTTCACCACCATATATAATCGCTGCTCTCACACATGCTTTATATACCCTCCCTTTCATCTTCACTGACCATTTCTTTCCACACAATACCCCACAGAAGATCACAGAAGATTCAGAAATGTAAAAATTTAATTAGCCAGAAATGTAATTTTTATTATGCTTGTAATTTTGGAACTGTGTTTCATGCTTACACTACATAATCAAACTTAAAAATCTTTCTTTTGTGCCACACACAAAAACATAAATTGGTATATTTCTAATAGTTGGTAGGTCAGTTTTAAAAGATGTTTCATTTATTAGTTCCAGTTTTTAGTGTCTTAATATTTAATCATTAATTTAAAGTAATTAAGATAAAACATTCATAGATGGACTTAGTGTGACAAACAAAATTGCCTTTTTTTCAAATCATTTTGCCATTTATGTAGTATCATGTCTATAAAATATTTTAAGTTATGTTATTCAGTATCTTTCAGCATCTTACCTTTATGAATATTTACATTTTTTTATAAGCCACAATAATATAGAAATATACATATGCATACTACGCATCATTATTACCCGTTGTTGCTTATTCACTACTGCAGTAATAATTTTCTTAAATGATGATAAATTATTGGTATCTCTGTAAGTTATCAGTACATCTGTAATTTTCAGTTTGGTTAATTATTCGCTAAAAATGTTGGTATATGTAGTGCCTATGTTATTGGTGGCACATCAGTATTTTTTGCTTCATCTAATTGTTCCCATGTCTATATAAAAGTATATGATTTTATTTCAGTTTGCAGATGAAATTGTTGTTTGTTTTTTGCATGATTATTTTATTTTATTTTGCAAAAAAATACTTTCAAAACAATTTTAGCATTTGATTGAATTTTCATTTAAATCATAAACATGTTTTATGATGTGGTAGGATAACTTGGAGAAGGAGATACTGCGCATGTCGAATGATGAGCTGGTCAGCAGGACAAGATTGCTGGACAATGAAATTAAAGTATTAATTAATTGAAAATTAATTGATTTATTTTTTGTATTTTCTTTTAAAATTTAATTTTAAACCTAGAATTTTGTTCCATTAGATTATGAGATCAGAAGTCATGAGAATATCCCATGAACTGCAAGCTCAAAAAGACAAAATAAAGGAGAATACAGAAAAGATTAAAGTGAACAAAACGTTGCCATACCTGGTTTCCAATGTCATTGAGGTGCAAAAAAATTTTTCATCCATTACTTTTAACTATCTTTATTAACTATTTACTGTACTTTTTTCAGTTGTTGGACGTTGATCCTCAGGACCAAGCAGAAGAGGAGGGTGCCAACATAGACCTTGACTCCCAGAGAAAGGGAAAGTGTGCAGTCATTAAAACATCAACCAGACAGGTTCGACAATGGATTCCTTTAGTTTCTTTAATATTGTTATACATTTTGAATTCCATTAGCTAACCATCATTCACATTGAAAATATCAGAAGGTTTTTTAGAAAATGTCAAATCTATCTCTTTTTTTATGGTTGTGTTTGGTATTTTACCAAAAATTTTTTGTTAGTGAAAATAATTTTAATCTAGCGAATACAATGATATAAATATATAATAATAATTGTTATTATTGTCAAAAATAACCAGGAATATTAAATTGAAAATATAAAAGTGTTTTTTCTTGTTTCATGTTTAGTGATTAGGTACAGAGATTTAACCGCATTTATTTTGATAGAACGATAATAATAATATTCATCAATGATAGTAGATATCACCTTGAAATTTAAAAAATTTAGATTCAGTTTTTACATTGTTTAAATTATTCATATGGTAACAATTCTCTGATACAGGCAATGCATATTTGATGTAGGAAAAATGAATTGGGGCTGTGATATTAATTTAAAAAAAAAGTAACAATATAGTACACAACATTATCTAAGAGAAGACTTTATTGTTGGTATTGAAGTATGAGCAACTGTTTTTGACTCATCATTTGAAATTTTTTTTATTGAAGGTTTTTGCAATTGTATCTGCTTCAAAGGTTTTTTTAATATAAGATAGATATGAACTTTTGTGGGGTTTTGAAAAGACACCTGTTTTATTAGATTATACAGAACTGTTGAATCCAAATTAAACATTTTTGGTTGAACGGTCATAAATTTTTGAAACAAAATACATTTTTACATTTAAAATGCAGACATATTTTTTGCCTGTGATTGGTTTAGTTGACCCTGAACAGTTGAAGCCTGGGGATCTTGTGGTCAGTTGATTTTTTTACTTTCATGTTTGTGATACTTATTAATGATCATCAATTTCAGTTTTAAGCTTTGTCGTTGTTATTATTTCAAGGGAGTTAACAAAGATTCTTACTTGATTCTTGAGACACTGCCTGCCGAGTAAGCCATTTGAAATTGGTTTGTGTAATAATTAAAAGCATAAAATATATTTCCAATAATTTTAGTAAGTTAGTTTTGTTAACTTTGACATGTTTTAAAACTGCTTTTCTCTAATTACTTCAATTACAAAGCTCTGATTGTGACTTGAAACTAGGTAAATAAATTAAGAAATTGAGAGGCAGAAAATTATTAAACATTGATTATAATTTACAAGGAAGGATGAGCTAACTTAATATTTAAAATTGTTTAATTTTATTAAACGTGTTTTGGAAAGCTCAATTCAAAGGTTTATCTAGTTGAAATGATGATGAATAAATGTTAGAATTTATGCTATATGAATAAAGGTACGATTCTCGTGTGAAGGCCATGGAAGTTGACGAACGACCAACGGAGCAGTACAGTGACATTGGAGGACTGGACAAACAAATTCAAGAAGTACATCATCATCATCATATATTCAATTTTTACCTGTCTTGATACCTTTTTTAACTCTGAAAAAATATTAAACATATTAGCATCTAATATAATCTGAATTGTTGAAGTTGATTGAAGCAGTGGTCCTTCCCATGACGCACAAGGATCGATTCACAGCACTGGGCATCCAGCCTCCTAAAGGTTTGCAGTTCATTAGATGTATTCAGCATAATATTTGTCATCAAACATCATGACCTTTTCGTTTTATGAACATGAACAGCCATATATAATCGAATTGTTTTTAAAAAGTTTAAGAGGAAGTGCAAACATGATGAAAAAACTTCTGCATGATACCGAGAGCATTGTCAAGAGAATTTATTAATTTATAAAATATCAAATTTGAAGAAAATGTCGATGTATTATTTTTTGATTAAAGTTAATGTATCTCATCAGGGGTTTTACTGTATGGACCACCTGGAACAGGCAAAACACTGTTGGCTCGAGCGTGTGCTGCTCAAACCAAATCAACTTTTTTGAAATTAGCAGGGCCTCAGTTAGTACAAATGTTCATTGGTGATGGAGCTAAACTGGTCCGAGATGCTTTTTCTCTAGCCAAGGAAAAGGCACCTGCAATTATTTTCATTGATGAATTGGATGCCATCGGCACAAAAAGGTTGTTTTGAAATTTTGGTTGCTGCTTTTTAAAACTAAATTAATTTCTTAGAACACATTTTTGGGACCATTCCACAGATTATTTTAAAGCTTTTGAATTACAGATGCAACTTTTTCAAATAAATATTTAATATCTTTATTCACTTTCTTGTTTTTGCGTATAATCAAATTTCTGTGACTAGGTTTTTTGTTTTCTTGCTTCTGTTGGTTAAATTGTTAGATTCAATACATTGTATCAATTTTTGACATTAATCTAAAAAGTATTTAAATTTTGAAAGCACGACTCATTGAACTCTGTAATTTCAACTGTTGACAATCTTAGTCAACACGAATATTTAACTTGCTTATTGCCGCTCATCATCAATTTTGCACAACAGTTTTGTCTTTTAACAGGTTTGATAGCGAAAAAGCAGGTGACAGAGAGGTTCAGAGAACCATGCTGGAACTACTCAACCAGTTAGATGGCTTTCAATCCAACCACGACATAAAAGTATGTGCTGGATACTTATATATACATTCATGAGTTTTTAATATATATTTTTTTTATAATCAAGAATT
Source organism: Helobdella robusta (assembly GCF_000326865.2). Taxonomy (NCBI): domain Eukaryota; kingdom Metazoa; phylum Annelida; class Clitellata; order Rhynchobdellida; family Glossiphoniidae; genus Helobdella; species Helobdella robusta. The sequence goes on along the minus strand of NW_008703570.1, from coordinate 5,624,198 downwards.
AAAATGCATTAGCCTTTTTCAACATAGTCTTATGCTCCAACACAGCACTCAATTATTTTTTGACTATGCAGCATATTTCTATATTAAGGTTTCAACATATTTGAGAGCGTTAAGTTGGTTTAAGTTTTTACAAATATGTTGTCACATTTTGAAAAATGGCCAATCAAATTTGTTGTCTACGAATTCTGTTTTAGTTTGATTCTGTGGTCCTGCGATTGAGAGTTTTAGAGTTCAAGACTTAATTAAAAGTAGAAGCTAAGAGCTCTCTATTGAACTTCCTATATTTATTCAATAGAGAAGAAAGTTAATTCGGCCAAAAATAATAGATTCAGACAATGAGGATGATTATAAGGATAGTATAGCGATAATGCTTGTTAGAATGAAGATAATTTTCAAACGTTTAAAGCATGCATAGTTTGAGACTATAGATATCTTTTAGCACAAAAAAAAACATTTCACATCATTAAAGTAACAAGATGGATTTAACTCAATTGCTGTTAAGAAAGGATATCGTTTCAGTTTGTAACATTGCTTATTTAAAAATATTATAAAAATGTTTATATGTATTATGACAATAGATAAGTTGATGTCTATTAAGAAATTGTGTAAGAGATTTACTTCCTAGCATTTTTTATAACAGGAGCCCATTTATGTACGCAATAACTTTACAGGTAATAGCGGCGACCAATCGTGTGGATATACTTGATCCAGCTCTTTTGAGATCTGGTCGACTGGATAGGAAGATAGAATTTCCTGCTCCTAATGAAGAGGCCCGTGCTCGTATCATGCAGATACATTCAAGGAAAATGAACGTTAAGTTTGTAGTCAATTCTCTCTGATGTTAACTTTCACTTGAAATTTCTTGTAAGATAAGTTGTCAAGATGCCAGTTCGACTCGATGTTGCGCTTTTTTCTCTGGATCGATTAAATTTGTGCAATATATCTTTCTTGACAGCAATGACGTGAACTACGAGGAGCTCGCAAGGTGCACTGACGATTTCAATGGCGCACAATGCAAGGCAGTCTGTGTTGAGGCAGTAAGTTTAATTTTACATTTTTTTGTGTGTGGGCAAAATTTTTCAGCCGCTTTGAATAATCGGTTTTATTTATTGCCACAACGTTAAGCAGCGGTTTTTACATATAACAACCTATCTACATAAAAGGGTATGATAGCCTTAAGAAGGGGTGCCACAGAACTGAATCACGAAGACTACATGGATGCAATACTGGAAGTCCAAGCCAAAAAGAAAGCCAACCTAAATTATTATGCTTAAGTTTTACATAAAGTTATATTTTCATTAAAAAACACAGTTTGATTAAAGTGACAGAATTTTTGTATTAAAAAATTTACAATCGATTCTTTTATACTTAAAAAAGACGTTCTTATTTTTCATGGTCGCTTCTGTCAACGCACGTGACTTTAAACTTCTTGTGCACGTGGATTATGTTGATGCCCTTCGTCTAGAAGCGAATGATTACAAGTTATTTCAATAGGTGAAAGTATTGTTGGAAATCAAATCTTACATTTATAGTTTCTTCTACTAAAAGATCGTGTTTGTTTGCGATATCTTTTAAGGTTTGAATTTGTTCAGCTTTGAACTGGAATGCTGGAAGTGGCAATTCCATAATCTCCTCGTCCGCTACGAATGACCTTGAACAAGTTCAACAAGTGCCATAAAAAACATTAAATATTAATATAGACATCCTAACTTCAAAAATCGTTTAATTTTTAAAGATATAAATATATTACTTGATGCTGCTCTCAATCGATGCTACGAATTCCTTTTCACTCGACCATTGGTTGCCTTTTTTCATATCATTCTCACAATTCAAAATGCAAGAACGAAATATATTGTAATTCCTGAAAATTTAAAAGTGTTTTAAGGATTATTGTTTGAAAGCCTGACGCATAAACGACACTTCAGAGGTTTGCTGCCACTGTGTCGTTCATTGAATTTATACATCGCACGTAAACCGACCCACAAATTCCTAACACAGCCAGCCTCGAGTTTTACACAGCAGCCCAGCATGTTTGCATTGCAGTCGTGCATTGTACTTTTGTGCGAAACGTTGCATTCCAAAATCTTTGACTTTGTTTTTAACATATAGACCCTATCCTATAAAAATATTATTAGAAACACGTGAAGCTGTGATGGACTAGCTGCTAAGCTTACTTTGGTGTAAAGATTGGTTGTGCATCAATCTCATATGGCTGATGCTGAGTCAGTCGTTTATGAATTTAGGTTGATATCTACTCATCACTATTCCCCATTCATTGAAATTTAAAAAACTGATCTTTCTTAGATAATGTAAGCAGCTTTGACGATTATGATATAAAGTCCAAATAAATTCATTCTGTTTTCGTTTTTGGAGTCTAGTTTATTTGATGTATCGTTTATGAATTTAGGTTGATATCTACTCATCACTATTCCCCATTCATTGAAATTTAAAAAACCGATCTTTCTTAGAAAATGTAAGCAGCTTTGACGATTATGATATAAAGTCCAAATAAATTCATTCTGTTTTTGTTTTTGGAGTCTAGTTTATTTGATGTATCGTTTATCAGGAAATGCACTTGAAAATTTTGTTACTTTATTATGTCTTTTAAAAAACGAACGCCGTTCATGAAAAATTATCATCGACCATAAACATCAACACTGTCGAAAATGTCGGGGAATTTCTAGAAATTACTCAATGTTTGCTATGCACAAACAAACTACAACGGATAACCGGGTTGGATTAGCAATTAGAGCCGTTTCTGATTAATGTTTTATCAAATTACTTTCCAATATCAAACTTGCCGCATCCAAAAAAATAAAAAACGTTGTTATCAACCAATCACATTGTCAGTTTCGCCCATTGGCCAACCACTGCTTTGGAGTTATTTCTCTTTCAGTTTTGGATTATTGAACATTTTAGCTTACTGGCCGGGTTAAAAATTAAGTCTAGCATGTTTTTTTAGCAACACTTTCAAGATTTTTTTATAACAGTGCTTTGTGAATTTTCTGATATAACAATAACAAAAACAACAACAATAAATAAACAATTGGGCGAATAGTGAAGAAAGTTGAATAAAAAAGCGAACAAAAACAACCTGTTGGCCTTTTCTAATTCAGTTAATATTTCTCTTTTGTTGGGTTTTAAACGGTTAGCACGCTCTAAATAAGATATTGCAGTTTTAAATTCTCCAACCTGTTTCAGAGCCTGAAAAATGTTTTTCTATATATAGGAAGGAAATCATTGTAGAGTTTTCATATTCATTATTATTTTATTTTTATGCAAAAATCAAGTTATTTATAAAAAACTTTTCAATTTTGCAGTATTATCAGCTAGGAATAGTAAAGCAATTCCTCAAACGGTATTTTCAGATTTTCTAAACATTCAAATAAGAACAACACTTGGTTAAGTAAACATTAAACTTCGACTTCAAGTCCTCAAGCATTTTATCTTTCCAAATCGTTCCCAGCCTAGCTAACCATTTTTTTTAATTTTTAGGCAATCGCTTAACATTTTTACGCAATTACTTAGCACCTTTCCACGTACTTAAACCATCTCCGCTTAGATTCTCTTATTACGCCGCCTCCTTAGATTTTCTAATCTAAGTTGATTTCTTATCTGCAAGTTGCCAATAATAAAAGTCTCTATAAAATGTAACTTGTCTCCCATACCTACCGCATAGATCTAAACTCCTTTTGTTCCCAGCTGTCACAACTGAAGTCTTTTAATAATAATAATAATAATAAAAATTCATTTATATCTCCACAATCCAACACCACACTCCACATTATATTTCTATCAAATCAATCATGACATGACATTTCAACTTACACACTCTCAGTTCAGCACATACTATGAAGATAAACACTTAAATTCGTATCTTTTTTTCAAACCTCATTTTTAACCTCATCAATCAAATCACATAATGAGTTGACATGGGCCTCTTTAATTATTATCTTTTCTAGTCTGCTGAAGCTGCTAAACTTTTAGTGCCATGCAATCTTTACACCTCTTTACTACCTTTTAATTTTGCTGCCCCATACTCCCACTGATTTAAACGAAATTATGACGAAACCTAAAAAATAAAAAGTATATCGAACCTTGCCCTTGAAATAGAGAGCTTTAACATTGTTGCCATCTTGTAGCTTGAATATTTCATTGCAATGGTGAATTGCTCGAACTGACTGTCTCAACTTCAAATGACACAGAGCCATATTAGTATGCAACTTTATCATTTCCTTCAAATTAAATAAAATTTAGTCCTATCATATCAATTACTGAAATCATACGGGTAGCATGTAAATAAATTCAACAGCTTTTAATAGACTCAGTAGGTTCAGACTGCTTCAAAAATTTTGAATTGGTTCAAGATTTAAGAAAACATTTGAAAAATTTCATTAAAAACTAGCCTACAAATTTGAAGAACTCATCATTTACACAAGAAAAAGTGAAAAAATTTGAAATAACTACTAACCGGTTTTATCGAATTTTCTTCGATCTCATCTTTCAAATTATGATCCAGAAGAATATTTAAGGCCTTGAAATCAAGCAAATGTATTTAATTGGATTTATATCTTTCATTTTATATATATAAATTTTATCAATGACATTCATAAAACAACATAGCACAACACAACATACAATAATAGTGCTTATGAGGGGCGTGAAGTAAGTCAATTTGCTTCTAACAAACATTAATTCACCTATTCGTTCATTCATTCATTTATTTATTTTTATAGAAGTGCATTATAATTTACTGAAAGCTCACCGCATATTTCCTTTCATTCAACATGCACGAATTTGATTGATTATATCATTATTTTTTCATTAAATAAAAAGCATTAAATATTCAACTTGCTTACATTTGAATAAAACTTCAAAGCCAAATAAAATTTGTTATTATGGAAATGCTTCTTTGCTATCTGTAAAAAATAACGGTAACTTATAAATTGTTAAAATTTTGACTCAAAATATATTCGGAAATAACGAAAAATACATTTCTGATGCAGCCACTTCCTTTCATCATGACGTCAAAGGGTGCGTTCTTTCTTTCTCTCTACAGAAGATATAATGACGTCAGCATCATAATAATGAATTAAAATATTTGTGTATTGAATCATTTTCATTTATCGTATTACTATTAGACATAAATATCATTTTGTTTCAGGTGAGCAAAAGGATAAATTTATCATATCAATAAAATGTTGATTTTATTAGATTTTAAAGATAAATTTTCTATAATCATTCAAAATACTACTGATGAGTATTTTGAATGGATGGTGGAATAAAAAAAAAATTTCAGACAGACAGCTAGATAGATATACAAACAGAAAGACAGATAGACAGACAGGCAGAGAGATAGATAGAATAAATGAATCCTTTAAAACATCGACAACATAAAATATATTGACGATAAAAGATATTTTAAAATAAAAATAAATGAAACATTCATACCACAGGCAAAGAGAAATACTCATCTTTGACATCGCCAGGAGCAGTAAAATCTAAAACTTCTATTATATAAAGGCCTGGATAAAAATATAATTGAACGTTTTCCATTTAAAAGTTTCAATTCAAACATAGATACATATTTCAAACCAATTAACCATTAACATTTTAATAACATACCAAATAAATTAAGAATAAACTTCTTTTTTAAATTATGCATGCAAACATTATAAGCTGTTTATTCACAACACTAAATTCTAATAGGCTGAAAATTTTATCAAATTAAAAAATTAACAAAGCTCTTTTGCTTGAAAAAATTGAGCAAATGATAAAAATGTACATTACGTGAATGAAGTACCGGAAAGAAAATGAAACATACAAATGGCGTCTGGAGGTATACGAGGAGGACAGCCTCTGCTTCCGTAAGCATATTCAGGACATATGAGGAACCTTCAGATAAAATAATATTCAAGTGATTGAATACAAAAAAAATATTATTGCTACTGATGCTTGTAGTTTACTGGAGCATCAAAGTTCCCATTAAAAAGTGTTTGACAAGTGTTCTTAATATTTTGATTTTGGGTATAACGTTAGTAATCACACAAAAAGGTTGTTAATGATTATTTGTGTGTAATATTCGATATATCATTAAAATTTTTTGAACATATTTCTAATAAAAATTAATAAGGGATTTTTAATTTTGGGTCTCATTTGCAGACATTTCAATTATCTAACCAAAAATTTCTTCATATTGTAATGTACAAATCATTAGCGAGGTCTCAGGTTGAATATGCAGCAAGTCTTTGGTCTCCAAAAACAGCGAGGGAGGTTGAGGCTGCCGAACGTGTACAGACAGGGGAAACAAAATTGATCCCTGGAATTCAACACAGGAAAAATGAAGATAGATTGAAGCAGTTGAAGATTCCAATGTTGAGATTTAGAAGGCTCATAGGAAACCTTATAACCTTGTCCAAGATGATGAAGAGTGATGCCAAGAAAGGCTTTTCCTAAAAAATATAGCACACCAATGGAAAAACAGGAGGACATGGAGTGAAGTTGGATGTGCAATCATTTAATTCGAATTTAAGAAAAAAACCGTTGAATAGTGTAGAATGGGTTGAATGAGGGCATTGTTTATGCTGGAAGTGCGAGTAAATTTAGACAGAAGTATAACATTTTTAGTCATTCTGACATGGTTTTGTGTTGGAAAGTCAATTTTTAATCTGTGTGATAATATTTACTATTCTTGCTATAAAAATTTTTTCTACGCTATAATTTTTCTATTGTTTGAAGCAGTATTACTATGTTATTTTTTTAATTTCAATAAATTGTTTAATTTTTATTTGGACATTAGTACTTCAAGTCTATGCTCATTAATTTCTACATTTACGTTGTGTTATGTTATGATAAAGATAATAAATTGGAGGCAAATTAAAACAGAGAAAAACTCCATTTATGAATGTTTATTTGAGGGTACCTTGATACTTCTCTTTTCTTCATGCTCGCAACTGCAACTTCAAAGCCTTCTATTGTGTTGCCGCTACCTGCAAAAAACGTGATTTAACTGATGAAGTCATTTAAAAAAAAAAAAAAAAACAGGAACTAGCCTAAATCAAAATTGAAAACTTTTCCTCTTGATGTTGTACAATCAAATGGTTCAAGGGAATATTCCAGGTAAGCAGAGTAATGAACTGAAAGTTGAAATAATTAGGTTCAACAGAATGAAATAGAAAAAATGGCATTTTAGTTTATGGTCCTTAAATTCATGTTAAGCTTATAAAACACAGTCCAAATCTAATTTTAACTGTGAGCATTTTGAATAAAACAAAATGTAACTGTAACAACAACATAATCAGTATTGTGTGTGGGAGTGAGTGAGTGTGTGTGTGGTGTGTGTGTGTGCGCGTGTCACACTTTTAGGAAATTTCTACAAGTGGTTTAAATTTTTTCAACTAACATGTCATAATAAGTTATTGTTATAATTAGGCACTTATTTAAGCACAAATTTATACACTAGATCAGATACTCCAAATGAATCTAAAAATATTTATATCTTCAGAATGTTCAAATGGTTTATTTTGGTGGAAAGAAGTTTGAAGAAATTAAAAAAATTTAGCAAAATTATTAACGTTTCTCTGAAAAACTTTTTCATTTAGGAGGCAAAATCAAATGAAATTTAACGCACTTCACTTGTTTACAACGATGAGGTTAGCTGTGTGATTGTGTTAAATAGAAAGGACATCGAACAACTTGTCAGATAACAGCTTGGGTAGGATGCTACATAACGAATAATGGACAAATTGAATGTGGCCTGAGGAATGATGAATCTACATCAGTTCTGCACTGATCCAGTTACCATTTTTTTAAATTACTAACTTTTTTAAACAAAAATGCTTCATTTTTTACAGATTTCTTTTCGCAAAAAAATTAGTCTTGTAATAAATGATTTCAGACAGATATTAAAACAAATATATAATAAAATAAAAAACACCTTTTCAACGCTTTCAATATAAAACATAATTTTTGATGCAAAATTGGCTAAAACTAATAAAATATTCATTCAAAAACAAATAGTCAAGAAGTAGTTTAATATTTTATAATATTCAATCTAATATTTAATAGCAAGAGTTGAAGTTGCAAAAACATAAAACCTGTTACATTGGACAGTGGTGAGATGGCAGTTCCAAAACTTTGTTTTACAACTTGTTTCAAAACTAATCCATCGTCAGTTATAGCTACAAAATCTTTTACTAGTTCATCAAAGGAATTACTGATGAAGCCAGGTATTTGTTCCTTATTTACATTGTCAACCTCAATAGTATCAAAATTCCTTCCTTCAGAATCATAGCAAGCATAATTTGATTCTAAATCTAGATGGAATGAAAAAAACACTATAAGAAATAAAAAAGAATGAACAAAAAATTTACTCACATGAAAAAAAAATGATAAAAATGGTCAGCGTAAATTTTTAAAAATGTTATGTGAAATTAAATAATGCATCTGATAATAAATTGAAAAATTAAATTAATAAAAAATTTAAGTTGTAAAACAATTAAATTTTACTAATATCTTCAGAAAAAGTTCTTGAAAATTAAGCTATCATAATAAATTAAAAAAACAGTTATTGGGAGTAGTAATTCAGAACATGAGCACTAAACAACCAACTTGAAACTTATTAACCTTCTATCTGATTATCTACATTGGAAATTTCAAAAATGGCTCCAGCTTCAATTAAAGAATTCAGTTCAAGTCCGTCTTTGATATGCACCGTGCCAATCACTTCACATTCTTCTTCGCATGACTTTTCCATCATTTATCAGAGATCAGAAGTCTAAAATAAATAATTACAAGATTATTTATAAATGATAACAACAACAATAGTAACAATTGTCATCAACGCTTAAAAAATCATCTATCTTCTGAACTATCATATGCCTTGCTTGCTAGCCAAGAGCTTCCTAAAATGCAGTGGCTAAATACAAGACAGCAGGCTGAAGTGGAGGCCATTTAGTACATGGCATGTACTAAGCCCTGAATAACCCAAGTATACAAAAACCAGAAGATGTCTGTCAACCAAGTTTACAATTAGAACGTTATCTATAGGTCATTTATTTAATATTTACTATACTTCCAGTATAGCTTTAAAACTGAACGTTTGTTAATGAACGTTTGGTAGCTTTTCACAATCTCAAGTGACCACAGCACTACTAAACTATAGTCAGTATCAATCAGCATCAGCATTGATAAATTTATTTTAGAACTTAGCTAGCATTTTTTTGCCAATCAGGGCACAGAAACTAAAAAATAGAAAAAAAAATAGAAACTACTAGATAACTAGGATTTAAAAAAATAATTTTAATAGGTAATTTCGGTAAAACAGGAGATAGGTACTCCTATGGTATCGTCCATGTTTACAAACAATCATAATGTACTTTTAATAAATTAACTCCGCCCATTTTGAATTATCTAGCGCTTGATTATTTATTTATATCAAATTACAAATAATTTAATTAGGTAAGTTTTTTAGATCATTACTTGTCAAATAGTTGAAATAGTGAACATTAAATAAAAAAAAGTTAAAATATAAGTAAATTTCTGTTTTTATAACAATCAATGGCTTATGGAGTGGTCAACAGGGTTAGGGTTAGCGTTAGGGCCTCCCTCTTTAAAAAATTTTCAATCATTTCACAAATATGGAGTGGTTAAAATTTTCGATCATTTGTGAAATGATTGAAAAAATTTTTTTAAATGGAGGCCCTAACCCTGTTAACCACTCCATAAGCCATTCATATTTGACAAGTAATGATCTAAAAAACTTACCTAAGAATTAACTTGTATTAAATTACTTACCTAAGAATTAACTTGTATTAAATTATTTTCAATTTGATATAAATAAATAAATAATCAAGCGCTAGATAATTCAAAATGGGTGGAGTCAATTTATTAAAAGTACATTATGATTGTTTGTAAACATGGATGATACCATAGGAGTACCTATCTCCCGTTTTACCGGTAACTCTAACCCTGCTAACCACTCCATAAGCCATAACATAAGCTATTGATTGATTGATAAGCCAGAAATTTACTCATATTTAACTTTTTTGTATTTAATGTTCACTATTTCAACTATTTGACAAGTAATGATCTAAAAAACTTACCTAATTAAATTATTTTCAATTTGATATAAATAAATAATCAAGCGCTAGATAATTCAAAATGGGCGGAGTTAATTTATTAAAAGTACATTATGATTGTTTGTATTTGTAAACATGGACGATTCCACAGGAGTACCTATCCAACGTTTTACCAATTTCTAGATGCAGAATCAAGAAAAAATAACATAAATAAACAATTTCAAGCTATAACAGTTGATTAAAAAATTAACTTACCTCAACTTTTGGCTAACTACGCTAACCGTGGAATTCTACTATTAAAATACGCTCGCCAATATCACCAACCAAACAATTGAACGTGTGGAGCACCAAACTGATTTTACTATACTATGGAAAGACTATATATATATATATTTATATAATTATATAAATATATATTATATATACTGATATAAATATATAGAAAGACTAAAAAGCGTGATGATAATTTGCATAAAACCCAAAGTGAAATTTTATAAATTTATTTAAAATTGTAGACATTTTTACTTCATATATGTACATGGAATTTCCAGCGAGCTATAAATATTTTGTGGAAATTTCAGACAGGAATTGCCCGTCGTATCCCTCCTATAGCAGGAAAAAGATGGCCGCCCTGCCTGTTAACGATTCATTCGATGAAAAGTCTGCCGAATGTAAGTTAAGAAATTTGTTTATCTTTTTTAATTATTTTTAATCTTAGTCTCTTAACTAACTTAATTATATATAACGGAGTTGTATTGTAATATTATACATTATGATTATATAGTATAAAAATATATATATTTCAAGTATATATAATATAATTATATATATATATTTATATTGTCAAGAATTTGTCTTCTACCAGCATATATATTTATATATATTAGTATATATATTAACAAATATCACTGCATTTTATATTTTATACAGAAAAATGAATAGAAGGGTAATTGACAACTTTACTTTTCTACATAAATAAGATAAAAAAACAATGATGAAAATACATTACAAAATATTGAAAAACTGATAAAAATTTACTTATATATATATATATATATATATATATATATATATATATATATATATATAAGTAAATTGTATTGAAATACCTGTTCCATAACTTTGGTTATCATAGCTCATAGCAACTGGATTGAGATTTTAAAATGTATGTATCATCGGCATGATGCTGAACTAGTGCATGTCTTGCAAGAACTAACAATAATTTGTGAGCAACATGATTGTTTATAATTGTGAAATATAGCTTTATCCCATGTTTGTTTAATAATATTAATATTCATATTTTAAAATTTGGTTTAATTAGGTGCGTTATCTGACATTCTTTCAGCATTTAAAAATGTGGAAAATGAGAAAAAAATGAAAGATGCCCTAGATGATGCAGGAAACGACATGCTAATGATCATGCAATTTATATTTCCTATTGCCACAAAAATTCAAATGAATGTTATACCAAAATATGGTTTTTCTGGCGATGGAGACGGTAAGTTTTTAATTCTTATTGATCATATTAGTGCATTTTTTAAAACAATTTATATATATCTTCATTCAATTAAATTTTTTAAATATAAATTAAGCATTTCTTAAACTTCTCGTCTGTTATAACACTCCCTGAAAATTGTCGAGAAAATCATTGAGAAAAGATTAACGTCGAGCATCACAATCAGAAATTATCAATTTGGTTTCCTAGCGGGAAAATCAACAATTGATGATATTCACATCCTTCGGCAACTGCAAGAGAAATACCTCGCAAAGCATCAACAACTATCACACATTTTTGTAGATTTTGAAAAAGCATTTGACCGAGTTCCCGGTGAAGCAATCAGGTGGAGTCTACGTCGACAACTCATTCCAGAATATCTTGTTCAACTTGTGATGAAAATGTATACCAATACTAAGACGCTCGTCAGCACAATGGTTGGAAACACAGATGCATTTGACATCGGCGTAGGAGTTCACCAAGGCTCGATTCTCAGTCCACTGTTATTTATAACTGTGATGGAAGAAATCACAAAACCGATACGCACTGGTGACATTTGGAATCTAATATATGCTGATGATATCGTTTTAACAGCCACGTCTGAGCAGAATGCAGCACAGATGTTTGAAGATTGAAACACCAGACTGGCCGATCATGGATTCAAAGTCAACATCAGCAAAACCAAAGCAATGAACACTGGTGAACCCATCCAATCCACAGCTACTGGACGATGGCCCTGTTCCGTTGGTAGGTAACAATTCAATCAAGTGTCAGCAGTTTAACCAGTGGTGTCACAAACGTTGTTCAAAAATAATTGGTACTTTATCTAAAGTGTCGAATTTTGTTTGTCCTGCTTGCATCAATCCACAACAACAAATTCGAAATAGCAATGTTTTTGAAGCCATTAAGGTAGAGAAAGTCACATCGTTTCAATATCTAGGGATGTTCTGGATTGTACTGGAACAGCTGAGGCTGCCGTTCGAGCACGCATACGTGCAGCCTGGAATAAGTGGCATCTCCTTGCCTCTATAATGATGCGGCGTGACATCCCACTACCACTACGATCAAGACTTTATAAATCTGTGATACGTCCGGTGTTGTTATATGATGCAGAAACATGGCCAATGACAAACAAACTGGAACAACAACTTCAACGAACCGACATGATAATGCTCCGATGGATGCAACGAATTAGTCTGAAGAACCACATCAAATCTACCGAAATCCTGCGTCGTGCTGGTTTAGATGATATAAAGGACGAATGCCGGCAACACCGTCTGGGGTGGTTTGGTCATGTCAAACGAAGTGGAAACAGTGCCATAACTTCTCTTGCAGATGTTGAAGTACTTGGCACACGTCCCAAAGGCCGTCCAAAGAAGTCCTGGTCGCAAACAATCGAGCAAGACATGAAAGCTTTAAATTTAAATGAAATGGATACAACTGATCGTCTAATTTGGTGCAAAAAGTTGATGGCAAAGAAAACAACGTCCTACCTCGGGGAACCGAGTCTCTGGACGCAAAACGAAAATTGATTGATTGATTTCTTAAACTTCTCGTTAGTCATTGGTTCATCCGTCAAAAGTCAATAAAGTTTTTGCAATAAAGACTAAAATGATGTTAAATTATTGTTGATTTAAAGGGTTTCCATGAGCCATCATTATGTAATTACTAATTAGGCTATTTTACACTGTGTATTATCTTAACTTATTAGTTAACATCGAGGTTCTTTTGCTCCCAAAAATAAAACCATAGTTACATTCTAAGTTTAAAATATTACAGAAAAAAAATTGAACAAAAAATGAATACATAGATACATGCCAACCAAACAATAATTACAATAACAGTAATGCCTGCTTCAGTTTTAACTTTTCGACTTGATAATGGATTTGTTTGTCACCATTATGCCGTTCCATTTTTAGGCAAACTGTTAGATATTTGGCCACATAAGTAGCTAAAAGAATCGATTTTCTTCAGTATCGGTCTTCCATTCTTGCCGTTTGTAGCCAGTAATGCGCCATTGGTTGCCATAATTTTTTTATTGGTATTGGAAAACATGTTTTATTGTCGCAGCTTTTCCCATCCAACGCAAATGATCCTGTAGTTCCTTGGTCGAAGCTGCCGATAGAACATTGTCAGATGACAATGAAGTCCACCACTGAAGTCTTGTAATACTATACTTATTGCATGTTCTACTAGTATATTAAGTAAAATAGTTGAGATATTTCTGTCGCTTTTCTGATTTAGAACTACGGACAAAGAATGCTTACCGCTATAATTGCCGCTCGTTCTGTATATAGAATCCGTATTAAACATATCAAGGGCGGTGGAAAACTATATCTAACTTAGTAAACCATGGTTAATTTCTAATATATTTACCTGTTTTGATACCTTTCGTAACTTGTCGATTCAATCCTTTATCATTTGAACATGTTATTTTGATGGTTTTAGACGATTCACGTTTGTACGATAGTGTTAATTTGTTTTCTGATGTTGCAATTCGTGGACGTTTCTCATGATGTTGAACGAGACTGTAGACTAGACATCTTTGTTACCATTGTCGACGATGGTTTTCAAGAAGTAGATGATGAGAGTAAGTTATGTGTAGAGGTTGTATAGATCGGGAGTTTTTCTATGGAGTTTTTTAATGCAAGATGACAAAAGGAGAGAGAACATCATCCGTTTCTTTAGTAGCATCAATTTCAGTTCTGATTTTTTTAACTCATTTTTTATTTGATTTCACCAACATTTATTTATAATATTCAGTTCAGTGTACACATGTATACACAGAAACAGCGAATATATAAATCTTTGTCCGAATAAATATCATATGGTATATGTAATGTTTGATTTTAATAATATTTTAAATAATTTTGTGCATAATTTTTCTTGAAGGTTTAATACTTTTTACAAGAACGATTCAAAAGTATGAAAAAGAAAACGAAAAAATTAGAATGATGAACTCTCAGTTGCGAAGTTTAGTTTTGCCTGTGTTTCAGCAGTAAATTTTCAAACAAACTTTCAATTTGAATTTTGCTTTGCTTTTGTTCAAAACAGTCACCAAATGTAAAAACTACTGCGATTTACCCTTTAAATTTGTTCAACAACAATTTTGAAAATCTAAAATTGAAATTTATCGTTGTCGAATGATGAAATAAAATGTGTTCTGAATTTAAAAAAAAAAACAATATTTTTAATGTCATTCATCAAGATGAATAAAAACAAATTTACGGTTGCGAGTATTGTTCGTATTTTTTTGTTATGTACATATGTATCGATGAATTAGAATATAGCTTATATATTCAATCAATCAATTAGCTTATAAAGCTCTATTTCCGCGATGTTCAACAGCGCTCCTCAATGAATTTTGAATCAACCAATCAATCAATTAACTTATAAAGCTCTGTTTCCGCGATGTTCAACCGCGCTTCTTAATGAATTTTGAAAACAGATGGGTCTTGAGATCCGCTCTGAACTTTGCAAGTGATGGAGAAGTAGTCAGAGAAGTAGGTAGAGAGTTTCAGAGAAAAAGACCAAAAAAAGCAAAAGCAGATTTGGCAAAAGAGTGTTTAACACGAATTAAGAAAAATCGAGAACAAGAAGACGATCGTAAACCGGGGCGTTTAGGTTCAATTAATATATCCGATAAATACTTAGGAAATAATTTAGATTGAAACTTATACATGAACGTGCAAATTTTAAAAATTATTCTATATTTTATAGGTAGCCAGTGCAAGAGAACAAGATATGGAGATATATGAGAAAAGAAAGGGGCACGAGCAACTAGACGAGCAGCAGAGTTAAAAGCTTTACTTAAAGGATAGAGTATAGAGTCAGGAAGACCATAGTAGAGCGGGTTACAATAATCAATCCTAGATAAGACTAACGAAGTAACAAGAAGAGTAGGATCATCAAGAAAAGGCAAAAGTTTTTTTATTCTACGTAGATGAAAGTAAGAGCTTCTAGCAACACTATTAATCTGAGAAGAGAGAGACATAGTAGAATCAAAGATAAAACCTAGACTTCGAAACTTATGAGAGACATCAAGAGTTTTAGAATCTGGTAAGATAATAGGAGGAATAGTAATAGAGTGTTTAGATTTATTAAAACAAATTAATTCAAATTTAGAAGGATTAAGTTTGAGACACATAGAGGCAGACCAAACGATAATTGAAGAAAGACATAGAGATAGATTGTGAAAAACACTATTGAGATTAGATGGAGGAAAAGAAGTATAAATGTAAGAATTATCAGCATATAGTTGACTAGAGAAATATATAACAACAAGTTATTAATAATACGAGGTAGTTCAGAAGTATAGAGTATAAATAGAAGAGGGCCAAGGATAGAACCCTGAGGTACCCCGAAAGTAAGAGTAGAGGAGTTAGAAGTAAAATTATTGAGAACAACAGAAGAAAAACGATTACAGAGATAAGAAGAAAACCAAGATAGACAAGAATCAGTAATATTAAAAGAAAGATGTAGCAGTCTCAAGAGAATAGTATGATCAACAGTATCAAAAGCCGAGGAAAAGTTAGATTTTGTTGCATGTTGATACTGACAACATTTTTTACATTGATGTTGACGCGTTTTACGTTAGCCTATCAACGTTTCAAGTATTTACTTAAAAGCCAACTAGTAAATAAAATTCAGACAAAAATCCATTATTTATCAATCGTTTTTGTCAGATCAGGGGGTCATTTTCTGCTTGGTGGAGGTAGTTGAAATGGTCGTCTTTTCATAAAATCTGTAGTGAACTATGTGGCGTAATGGCCTAGTGATTAAAGGCGCATGGTCCTGGTCTCTAATCATATCACATGTTTAGTATGTTTAGTAGAGTTCCAAGCAGAGAAGATTTTTCTAAACCGCAACTACCCGCATCCGCAGTTAACGTCCGCAACCGCCAACATCCGCACTACTCATTATCCGCGCCGCACCTGCGAAAAGACAACCTAAATCAGCCACCTTAATCTCATGTTTAAAATTAGAAAGTAGCAACACTAGAAGGCAATCTATTTACAATATAATTATAAGCAGACAGCAGATAATCTGCTGAGAAGACATCTTTTAATTTAAAAAATTTCTAATTTAATAATTGAAATAACATCGGCTAAAACAACGAGCACAAAATGAACGACGATGAGGAACTCGAAGAAGCAATTTATTTAATATTTATGAAGATGTAATGTTATATATATATATGTTAGTACATACATGTTAGTTGGCTGTAACTGTTGGATATTTTTCGCTGCTAGTAAATCTCAATTTTATTCGTTAATTTCGATAAATTTCTGTTGTATTTTAGAATAATCGATTAAGTAAATTTAGTTTAATATAAATTAGTTTAAATAATATTATAATTTTAGCTATTTATAAAGTTTAATTATAGAATAAGTTTTTTTTAATTTGGAGTCACGTGATTGCTCATTATAATCTGTGCGCCGGCATGTCTGCAGCTAAAGGTGAGAAATGTACATGCAGAAAGTGTTTGAAAGAATTAAAGGTGAATAAAAAACGTGTATGCTGTTATCGATGTAATAGTATTTTTCATTTGGAATGTACACTTTTGACTGAACCTATATGCGAGATAGTTGAAGCGTATAACAATTTAAAATGGTTCTGTGACGACTGTGTTGAATCGTCAACCGAACTAAAAGGTTTTGAATTCAAGAAAATGTTCAATGATCTTGAGGCTGGTAGTGCTCAGATTCTGTCAAAGTTGGATATATTTAATGATGAACTCCAACAAGATATGAATAATATTAAAGCAAGTCTTATGTTAAATGAACGTACATTGTTTCGACTTGATAATAATGAATCGTCAGTTCGTAATGAAATAACAAACTTGAAAAATGAAATGGGTAATACGTTCGCTGACATTGTTAAGCGAGAAGTTAAAACCAATGTCAATGTAATCAACAATGAGATGGGTACCACATTTGCCGACATTGTTAGACGTGAAGTCAAAGACCGTGTTGATGTCATTAATGATGGAGTAAAGGCTGTACATAAAACGTTAAATGATGCAACTATATTTAAAGAGAGAGAATTGAATTTAGTTTTCTTCCGCCTGGATGAGGGTAATAGCGACCGTTCTAATATTATGAAAATATTAAAAAATTTATCGGACGAGATATTTGAAAAAGACATTGTCAAAGTTATGAGACTCGGAAAAAAGAAAAATGGTGCTGTTCGACCGATATTGGTAAAAGTTGATAATTTGAATGTCAAAAATAACATCATGCGGAACGTCTCCAGAATGAAGTCGTTGTCTGAAGAGTTTAAACACATTGGTCTTAGCCATGATTTGACTATTGACCAAAGGAAGGAGCACAGGGCTCTGGTTGACAAGGCAAAAGTGGATGAAGCAGCTGATAAGTCGGGTTTTTTATACAGAGTAGTGGGGCCAGTGGGAAGGTGGAGGATTGTAACATTTCATCCGGAGATAAAGTAAATTTAATAAATGTTGGTTTGTTAAATATCAGATCAATTGTTGCAAAATTTGATATTGTTCATGAATTGATTTTGGATGGGCTGGATATTTTTGTGTTAGTTGAGACTTGGCATGGGGCGTCAGATAATATTTCAGTTAAATTGTCAATGCCATCGGGCTTTAATTTTGTGGATTATTTGAGACCCCACGATCCTCATCATGGTGGTTTGATTGTATTTCATAGATCTCGTTTTGGATGCAAAGAAGTTAGTTTACCACTACTGACTACGTTTGAAGCTATTGCTCTTAGATTCATAATAAATAAAACAGATTTTGTTTTGTTGGCGGTATACAGACCTGGCTCGGCATTGGTAAGTGCTTTGTTTTTTGAAGAACTTGTAAATGTATTAGAAAATATTTCTGTTCTAAGTTCAAATGTTTTGCTAGCGGGTGATTTTAATGTTCATCTTGAAAGAGCTAATGATCAGAATACCATTCATTTACTCGAAGTTTTTGAAATGTTTCAATTAACAAATCATGTAAATAAACCGACTCATGTTCTTGGTGGTATACTCGATTTAATTGCCAGTTCTAGTGATTTCCAGGCTACAGATTGTAGAGTTTTAACAAGTGGTGTCTATTCTGATCATGGTTTGGTTTTGGTTCAAATGCCAATAAAACAATTATGTAACAAGAAAAAGATAAAATTAGTTAGATCTTGGAAGTATATGAATGGTGATGACTTAGCAACGCTTGTGGAAAAATCTCCTTTATCTAAACCGTGTCGAAGCGACAACATTGATTGTGAATTTAATATTTTTAATGATGAATTGACGAAGATAGTTAATATAATCGCACCACTTCGTTATGTTAAAATTAGGTGTGATCTAATCTGTCCTTGGTTTGATAAGGAATGTTACAGATCGTCGAAGAAAAGAAAGAAAATATAGAAACTGTTTGCTGCCTGAGCGTCGTGGTGATTGGGTCACAGCTTTGAAGCATAAAACTAAGCTTTTTCAAAAAAGCGAAATTCTTATTGGAAAAAATTAATCAATGATAATAAAAATAGTCCTAAAAATCTATGGAGCATTGTCAACAGAGTATTATGCAATAACAATTCGATTTCAATTCAAGAAGCGCCAGATTATAGCTCTGATAAATTTTTAAATTTTTTTCAAGAGAAAATTGATAGAGTTAGACAAGCTACGACCGTTGCAAATCGACCAGCTTTTGATGAAAGTAAATTAAACAGTGATGAATTGTTTTCATTTTTTCCACCTGTAACTGAAACGGAATTAAAAAAGATTATATTTAATTTACCATCAAAGACGTGTCTATTGGATTTGATTCCTACTTATGTTCTTAAGAAGTATTTAGATTTATTTATTACTTTTTTGACAAGTTTTGTCAATTTGAGCTTGACAACTAGTGCGTTTCCTGCTCGTTGTAAGCATGCAATTGTTCTCCCAATTTTGAAAAAAAATAATGCAGATAGGAGTGATCTAAGGAATTACCGACCAGTTTCAAACTTATGTTTTGTGTCGAAGGTCATCGAACGCGTCGTTGCAAAAAGTTTGTTAAAACACTTAGATAAATATAAATTGATTCCTCTCTACCAGTCTGGATATAGACGTTACCATTCTACGGAAACTGCTTTGTTATATGTTTTATCAGAAATATATGCTGCTATTGATGAGCAAAATGTTTCTCTGTTGACGTTTTTGGATATGTCTGCGGCATTTGATTGTGTAGATCATAATATTCTGTTGGAGAGAATGAACAACGATTTTGGGATTTCGGGCACGGTGATTGATTGGTTTAAGTCTTATCTTTCTGGAAGAACAGAACAAGTCTCTTATAAAAATAATTTATCAAATATAAAACTGGTCTCCTCCGGTGTACCACAGAGTTCTGTGCTTGGACCTATTTTGTTCTTATTATATACAGCTGATCTTTATGGAGTTATCGAGTCATTTGGTTTTAAATACCATGCTTTCGCAGATGACATTCAGATAATTTTAAGTAGTAAACCTGATACCTTCCATTTTGAAATTAACAAGCTTACCGAATGTTTGAATAAATTGGATGTTTGGATGTCGTGTAATTATCTGAAGTTAAATCAGTGCAAGTCCCAGTTTCTTCCTATAGGCACCTGGCAGCAGTTATCAAGGGTTGGTATTAATTCAGTTATAATACAAAATGAAAATGTTCAGTTTTGCCATAGGGCTACAAATTTGGGGTGTATTTTTGACACCAAACTAACTATGAATGATCATATAAAAACAATTGTGAAGACATGTTCATTCCAACTGCAAAGATTGAATCGAGTTAAAAAATCATTGAACAAATCAACATTACAGTCATTAATGCACGCGTTCGTCCATTCACGTTTGTACTATTGCAATATAGCTTGTTTTATGGTTTACCGAACGGATCGATTGTGATGCTTCAGTCCATCCAGAATAGAGCTGCTAAAATTGTTGCAGGTGGTGCTAAATTTGATCGCGTTGCGCCAATTTTGAGGAACCTACATTGGCTAACTGTCAATAAAAGGATAATATCAGGGCCGCCGAGAGGGTATGTCAGCCAAGTCTAAAACTTGGGGC
>NW_008703570.1:5571141-5603279 GCF_000326865.2 Helobdella robusta | reverse complement strand
CTCAAACAAGAGTGAATCAGAGAAATGAGCTATCAGCATAAATCAGGTGCTTCAAAAAGAAAGGAAAAAGAAAAACGAGAAACGTTAGCAAGAAAAAACCAAAAAACATGTGACAGTTTTTTTATGATTAATCAATCAAGTTCCAATTTTCACAACGAATCTGAACCTGAAAAAATTGAAAATACTACATTGGTGGAAGATGCTCTTACCGTTATTTCTCCTGAAATTGTAACGTTTGATGTTGACGAAGGTGAAAACTCATCTGCGGCCAACAACTGCAACAAATCAACACTTTCAGTGTACGATATAGGAAAAGAAGAAAACACATTTCTTCAAACCAAAGACGTTCATGAAGCCGTCCTTAACGGTCCACCAACCTTGCCTAAAAACTTTCCAGTAGACTTTGAAGGGAACTTTTTTCCTCCATCGGCGCTTGTTTGTAAATTGAAAAATGGAGAAGAGGTCAAAAGAAATTGGTTGGCATGGAGTAAAATCAAAAATGCAATTTATTGTTTTCCATGCCGCATATTTAGTAAATTGCCTTTGCCAAATAGGTCCATGTTAACATGTCCAGAAGGATTTAGTGGCAACAAACTCTCATGGAAGAGAATTCACGATAAACTCAACCCGCACGAAAATAGTTCTAACCACAAATTGTGCTATTTTGAGTGGAGAAGTTTAGAAAAATGCTTATTGAAGAATAAACCAGCTATTGATACTAACCTTACTGATATGATAACAAACGAAAAAGCTCGTTGGAGAGCTATCTTACAAAGGATTCTTCATGTAATTTTGTTTTTGGGTGAAAGAGGACTGCCCTTAAGGGGTGATTCGAATTTGGTTGGTAATCCTAGAAATGGAAATTTTTTGGGAATACTAGAACTTATAGCTCATTATGACCCTATATTAAATTATCATTTGATAAAGGTTAAATAATCACAAATGCAAAAAAAACGGCTACCAGTTCACTACCTTTCCATGGAAATACAAAATGAGTTTATCGTGTGTTGTGCACAAAAAGTCACTCAGAAAATCGTGAACGAAATTAATGAGTCAAAATACTTTTCTACAATAGTTGATTCAACTCCAGACTCATCACACGTTGAACAAACCGTGTTTATCCTAAGATATGTGACTCCTTACAGTGAAGGGGAAGAAACTGTTTACAAAATCAACGAAAGATTTTTAAAATTTGTCGACTGCAGCAATAAAACTGGAGAAGCAATTGCAGATTTAATCAAATCAACGCTTAAAGAGCACAATCTTTTACTTGAAAATTGCAGAGGACAGGGGTAAGTGAAAACAATATAGCAAAAAATTATATTTTAGCTTACACATAATTTTTAATTGGAGCTACCCAAATATTGTTATACGTTGTTTTATATACAGAGTTGTATTGTATTAATTTTTAAGGTATGACAACGCATCAAATATGAGTGGGGTGTACAAAGGCGTACAAAGCAGAATTTTAACTGAAAATCCGGTAGCTGTATATTCACCTTGCGCAGCTCATAGTCTGAATTTGTGTGGAGAAGAAGCGGCCCAATCTTCAGCAGAAGCTGTTACGTTTTTTGGAATTGTTCAAAAGTGTTATAACATATTTAGCTCTAGCCCACAAAGGTAAATTATTATTTTCAAATTTGTTTAAATTCTTAGATTATCATATTGCATAACAGGTGGGAAATTCTTCAAAAGTGTATTGGATCTTCGCTACATTCTCATTCAAAAACAAGATGGTCTGCAAGGGTGGAGAGTGTACGGCCTTTTGCAGCTCATTTACCTGGACTGAAAACCGCTCTCAATGCTATAAAACAACTTCATCTCACCCCACAAACATTAACTGAAATTAAAGGTATTGAACGATATTTAAACACGTTTGAGTGTCTACTAATGGCATCGATATGGTTAAAAGTACTCTGTGAAATAAACATATGGAATGAAATTCTGCAGGCCAGACAAGCCACCCTAGACGTAGAGGTTGTTAATCTGCGGCAACTAATTGAAAACCTTAGCACTCTGCGCTCAAAATGGTTTGATATACTTAATGAATGCAAAGCTGTTGCAGAATGTCTTAATATTGATAAAGAACTGCCTGACAGAAGAAAGAAAGCTAAACTGCTCGCTGACAAATGCACACAAATGCAAATTCATTGTCCTGAAGAAAACTTTAAAATCAATGTCTTTTTTGTGCTGCTTGACAGTGTCATTGGAAACCTAGTACGAAGGTACCAAGCTGCTAACAGCTTAAATGAGATTTTTCAGTTTCTTTGGAAATATTCAACTATGACCGAAGAAGAGCTCAAAGAAAAGGTAAAAACATTGTCTAAAAAGTACAATAATGATGTTGACGGAGAAGAATTGTTTTTAGAAATAATTGATTTGAAAAAAATTCAAAAAGGAAATTTTTCAATGAATTTGAAACCAATAACACTTCTTAGCACTTTGGCAAGCCAAAACCTAACAAATATTTTTCCAAATGTGGTAATTGCATTGAGAATCTTCTGCACTCTGCCTGTGACGGTTTCGGAAGTTGAGCGATCGTTTAGTCTTCTGTCAAGAGTAAAAAATTTTTTGCGATCCACCATGAGCGAAGAACGATTGACAAGTTTAGGAATGCTTGCACTGGAAAACGATTTAGCGAGATCGTTAAATTTTGATGATGTGGTTGATGACTTTGCTAATAAAAAAAGTAGAAAAGTTCACTTGTGAATCACAACCGTCAAATGTTCATATTAATGGTTTCTAATGTTAAATAATGTGAATGTTAAACGTGGTTTAAATGTTTTTCATGTTTTTAGTTTTTTTTTTTTAATTTTTATTTTATCACCATTTCTCTAAATAAATGTATGAAATAAACAGTTGGTAGGTTTTACGTGTTTGTAGGTAGTCTGCGTAAAAATATATTTATTATTATTATTTATATAACGTTCTTTAAACTAAATTTGTTTATATATATATATATATATATATATATATATATATATATAATATATATATATATGAGGGGCCCGGCGTGCATTCAAACTTGGGGCCCGGTTTGGCTCTCGGCGGCCCTGGATAATATATAAAATCTGTATGGTAATGTACAAGGTTTTAAATGGATTTACGCCAGAATATTTGACATGCAAGTTCAATAAGAAGAGATCAAATTTGCGTATTGGCACAAGTCTAAGATCTGATGAAGATAATTTGATGGTCGTGCCTGTTTTTCGTTTGCAGATAGGAGCAAGAAATATTGCAGTGTCGGGGGCGGTTGTATGGAATGGTTTGCCACGGTCGTTGAGGGTGTGCAATTCAGGAATTGAAAACTTTAGGAAGAATTTGAAGACTCATTTATTTAATCAATAACTGTGAACTGATTTATTTGTGTTTTTTTATTTGTTAATTATAGGATAGCGCTTTTGAAAAATTAACACTATTATTTTTAATAAGCGCTTCATAAATTTTAATGATAATAATATATATATATATAAATTTTTACAATAATCTAATTGTCTATAAATTCTACCGAATGTTGGTAATAGACCATAATTTTTACAATATTCTTTAAATTCGGTAGAATTTATAGAATATTGTAAATATATATATATATATATATATACTTATGTTATATATATATAATATATATAGATATTTTGGAACGAGGTTTTCAGTGATACAAACTTCATTAAATATTTTTGCCCATTTTGCGTTAATCAACTTTTTTATAATACATTCAACTCGTAATTGGTTCAATTCATATTTATTCTGTAAACTTGTCTTATCCTGGCTTACCACGCCAAAACAACGTTGTAAGCCTGGATATGACACATTCACTGAAAAAAAATGAAATTTTTTTTAATTTGTTGATAAAAGTAACTGACCAAACAATCAATCATTTAACTTGGTGCTCTAATGTTTAGTGGGTGATGCGTCGTTTAACATTTATTCACATACGGTGTAATGTATGTATCAATATGTTGTTGATTCCTACGAACTTTGGAAAAGTTAATAAGACGTTTTGACCTTTTAACGATTTTGTAATTTCCAAAAAATAATCTTATTAAATTCAAAAACTCACTTAATAAAATTTTTTCTTTAATTGTGAGGCTTACACGGTTTGCAATGTAGGGTAAACATATTATACAATGCAACGCTTAGACAGAATTTGGGATTTTTTGGGGGGCCGGAGTCGGATTCGCATATTTTTCATCAAATTCCGAAAAGTAGTATCAATTTTTTTTAATTTATTTTTCATTCTGATAAAATATTTTTAAGATCGTGTTTTATAGAAGATAGATTATGCATAGTCAATATGTATAGTCAAAGCAGTCATCTTTAATACAAAGAATAAATGCTATGTGAGTAAAATCACATAATTTTTTTCTAGTATGTTTTGAAACCTGAATATAAAGTAATTTTACTTAAAAAAACATTTACATCGAGAGATTTTAGGTGTTTTTTAAAGTATTTTTCATTTAGTAGTTATATTTTAGTAAAATTATGATGCAAAAGTAGAAAATTTTTTCTGGTGGGAACCCGTAGCCGAAGTCAAGAGTCGGAGTCTGAAATTTTTACCTTGAGACGGAGTTGGGATATTTTTAGGGGCCAGGGTTGAACTCAGATATTTTTTACCCTACTCCGACATCCTGTGCGTTTGTTTAAATTGTGGCAGAATCGACTACTACAATGCGGTGATGTATGGCATCAGGTTATCTCTTTGTTGTGATATGCGGTCTACTATTAATGCGGCGGCTAGACGTTATTCTAATTGTCGGATATTTAAAATTTTACTCTGAGATGAATTGAATTTTTATTTGACTTCAAAAAACTGAAACAAGAATGATAATATGAATGACTGTGAGGATCCGAGAAGCAACTCATCGATCGATCATAGTCACCTTAACAAAAAACATCATAAATAATTCGTGGAATATTGGATATTAGTAATTGACGGCAGTTTAACTATTTAACAAGTGTTAGATGTTGTTGTTAGTACATCTCGTACATTTACATGTGATCTTTAAAAGGTTAATAAATAGCTCACAATAAATCAAAAATTAACAAAAGTATTTGCATTCGAAATTAACTGTTAAATATTCAGCACACACACTTGTATAGTTACAAAATGGAATGGATATCTATAGATCAATCATTCAATCAACCAACCAACCAAATAGATTTAAAAGCGGCATTTCTGCGATGTCCAACAGCTCTCCTGAACGAATTTCACAAACAGATGGGTCTCCGCTCTGAACTTCGTAAGTGATAGGGAAATATCGTTTAACAGGAGCTAAAGAGAAGTGAAAACGAGAAGACGAGCATGAACTCGGGACGGGGCGTTCAAGTGTAATTAATATATTTGATAAATACCTGAAAAATAATTTAAGAAATAAATAATAATTTAATTATTAATTTAACATTTAACAATACTTCTCTATTTAATGGAGTCTTGTACGCTTTGCCTATCGCGATGCACCAGCAACTAGACGAGCAACAATGTTAAAAGAAAGCTTTGCTTATATAAGATTATTTTATACTCATGAAAATCTGGGCATAAAACAATGTATAGGCCATATAATTAGAATAAGAAAGTGTTGTATGTTAATAAATAGGCCTCCCCTTGGTATGGGCACATAAATTAATTAAATTCAATACATTAAAAATCTTAATATAGATAGAACAACGTAAATTTGATTTTAATTAGTTTTATTTATTACAATTATAGTCACTTAAATACAATGTGGAAATTTTTAATTTTCTATATTCTAAAAGTTGATTGTTCGTTAAAACAAAATGCTTAAATTGTTAACATGTTGTTACGAATTCTAGGTTTCTTGCAAATGATATGAAAATAAAAAACTTGTTTCTGACATCTGCCCCCATATAATTAGAATACGAACATGTTAATTATATGATTTAAGATATATGTGCTAGTCAGCAACCATTTAAAAAATCTCAGATTATTGTTCATACACCGCAACTTGGCGATACTCCAGTATGAAAAACCCGGAAAAACCAAAAACCATAATTTTCATTGGCAGTAAAAAGTGAACGTTGCTTTACTAACGTCACTTTCACTTCTTGTTTATAAATCAAGTCTGTGGCGATGATTCGAATTTTTGTCAATGTCGGCAGTGGAGTTCTGAGCTGAGTATCATTAGAACTATCTTTCTCATCTCAGTGTTGAATTTGAAAAATGTTTTCGTTATTTTGTGGTTCTGATTTTCTGGTAAGTTTCGCTTCGTCTGATTTTCATTTTTATATCAATTTTAATTATTAATTAATTAAACTAGGATTTTAATTACTAAAGTAATTAAAAAATGAAAAAAATAAACCGAAACCAGATTGAGTGGCAGAAGTATGTCAGTCTGTCAGTAAGTATTAAGAAGTTAGTTGATAAGATAAGATAATAAATTAAGATAGTAAGTTGAATTAAAATTTTTAGCATTGCCAGTCTAATATTAAAAATTAGATTAAATTAATAATATTAATTTTATTAAAGATAAAATTATTTTTTTTTATAAAACTTAAATAATATTTCATAAAAATGGGAAACATTTTTGATATTTGGAAAATTTTTAAATTGAAGTTTTTTCAAAAATAGTTTAAAAAGTGTTCTGACATTTTTATAATTTTGTTTAGAAAGAAGTTTAATAACCAGAATATTTTTTTAATGTTTTACTAAAAAACATATCCCAGAGGATTAATAGCTTTTAAGCTTGTTTCTTTTTTATTAATTAAATTTTTAATTGATTGATTCAAGATAGCTGCTCAGGATACATTATAGCTGATAGTAAAAATCTGAACACACTTGTCACATGGCCACACAGTCCCAATCACCCGTCTACAGCACACTCACTTCATTAGTTTTAATAGTTTTGATATCACAATGCATGCAAAATTCATATTCTTAAATGCTTCTAAATCTGAATGCTGATGTTGATGATGTTCGTCATCATCACTGATTATGTGCACACACATACAAAACACACACACATGCACACTTACACAGATATACACACACATTTATAACAATGGCTTTTTTTAAAATATAATCAAAAGACTTTAAATAACAATTTATTTTTTTACTGCAGGTTTACAATGCTACTAATGATCTGCTAGATAATTTTGCTAGCATTTGTTTGCAAGATACTCTGCTGGCTTGGGTTCCATGTGGATTTCTTTTGGTATCCGCTGTCTTTCATTTAACATCTCTTGAAAAATTAGTTGATATTGGACACACATGGCTAAATGTCCTGAAAACTGTTAGTAATCATCATTTGATGTTTTGTCATGTTTTTAAAAAATAACTTGCGTTTTGTCAACGTTTTTAATTTCATTGATCATAATGATGACCAAAGTTATGGTTTCTAGTTGTTTCATGTTTTCCTGAAGATCTATCCGTGTCAATATTTATTTTTCATGTTAGATATTTTCTCAAAATAAATTTTTTATTACCATGAATCTCCAATATAGGTACAGTACATATAAGCGTGTTTGGTTTAGACTATTTTTTCAATATCTAATGTTTTTAGTATTTTATTATTATTAATACAATTTTAGTTTTGTATTAGTTTACTACATTTTAATTTTGGTATCAGATTTTGCATTTGATTTATTATTTACATGGAAAAAATTGAATACCAAAAAAGAAAGTGTTATTTTTATTTGAACGTACACCTAATGATTCACAACATAGTCTGTGATGAGTGTTTGATCCATTCTGCTGCAGGTTAGAGCAGTGTGGAAATTTTAATCTTCCTGCATGTACATTTGCATGCTCTTTTAATTTTTTTCTTCCTAGAGAGCTTTTTTCATTTCTGTTTCTGTTCTACCAAATTTGTACGATAACATGAAATGAAACATGCTTTCTAATCACGTGTTCACTGTTGATTATGATTAGCAGTTATAATTCAGAACGTTGGTTGGAAATGTCATTATGTAGAATTAAGTCTAAAATGAAATAAAAAAAATGAATTATTGAATAGTGTGAATGATGCCTGTATGAAATGTTTTAGTGTAAAGAACATCAATGTTAGTTGGCTAACATAATATCTTCTTATAGTAAAATGAAGAACACCAAAAAACCTTAGCTGCAAATATGATAAAATAATTTATTCTGTGAAGAACAAGATGCATTACAATAACATCTGGTTCATTCACTATTTGAAGGTGGGGCTCGAGGAAGAAAACAAATGCTTAAATCTGACTTCTGAAAATTTTTTGTGGTATTAAATTTTTAATTATATAAATTTTCAAGTTTTTAATGTATGATGGCTTTATAGATGCTCAATTTTTTTAATACATTGTTTATTTTTATTCACGACTAAATTTGGCTGTATTTGAAATTGTTGAAAAAATTATTTAGCTACTTTTGTCTAGTAAAAAAAATTTAGATAAAAATTATTGCTATAAAATATCTAGAAGTAATTTTCATAATACTTTAGGTTTTCAGTTTATTTCTTGCAATCCTGTGTTTTATTGATGTATGCTTCAGCATCCATGAATATGTATCTGGCTACCATGCTTACGTTGCTCACATTCTAGGACCATGTTGTCATCTGATGGCTATGGTTTGTTGTTATTACTTTATGTGGTTTTTATAGCAATACTTGGTGGTTCTTACTATTTTATGCTTTTTCAGACACTTTCAATAATAGTCATTCAGTTCAATAGAAAATATGGAAATAAAGTTTGCGGTATCTTGTTTCTCTATTGGCTTCTCCAGATGATCTGTGGATGTGTGATACTGCAGGCTAGAGTAAAATACTTTCTGGCCGAGGTTAGATTTGAGCATTTTATTTATCATTTATGATTTCCAATCTGCTTTATTACATATATACATATAGCTAACAGTCTGAACACTCCTTCCATTCTCTTCTGTAATCAACCGATTCATAAATTGTTTAAAGTTTTTTGAAGTTTATGTTAAAAATGTTAAGAAATATTATTTTTATACAAAACTATTTTTTTAAATGATTTTGATGATTAAAGCAATAATAATTTATTTTAATCACCCCAACATTTTTTCAAGGAAAACATTTTTACAGTTTTTCACTTGACATATAGTTGCTTATTTTTGTTGCTTTCTATGCTGCAAGTCATTCTGAGTGGGTTTTTTACAGATCTACCTAAGAAGATTCCTCAGTACGCTTTGGTTAGTAATCAAGTTGGGATGACTTTTTTTATTTTATTCTCTGCAAAATTGATTAATCCATTTAATGCCTAAACCAAAACTAGTGAAGTTTTCTGTTTACCTTATCTTTGATGCAGTTTGCCCTCTACAATGATAACTTTCTATTAACTCATCATTTTCTATACAACAAATCCATCATACAAAGTTAAAAAATTAAAGTGGTGACCAGTCCACAATGTGAAATAATAGTCATAGCATATTTATTTCAAATACATTGCTACTTTACTGTTATATATTTAGAAGTATCATGGGTTTGCATGACAAAATACCAGAATTCTGTCGTTGATAGCTCTGTGCAAGAATTTTTTCTATATAGTCGTATTTTTTAATATTGCGTATTTAAATGCACTCTCACTTTGTGTTTGTTGTTGTCTTCTCCATCGTTTTACGCCACCACCATGTTTCTCTGTGTTGTGTTTGCTCTTCCTCTATATAGCATAACCACTCTGATATGAACAATAACCTCCTTTTCAATTTAACTCGTGTTTTCTCCACTCTCGTTTTCTGGAATCTTCTTCGTCGTCTCATTCATATATGTGTGTGTGTGTGTGTGTGTGCGTGCTTGCGTGCGTGTATTAATTTATTTATTTATCTACTAATTGTTTTATTTACACACTAATTATTTGAATTATTAACAACATAATTATTTGATAGCAACATAATTATTTAATAATTAGTGTTGTTGGTGCTGACCAGGTTAATGCTTTCAACGAAAATTGGATTATTTTTTTGATGAATGTATACTACTAATTATATAAATACATATTTTATTTTATTTCATTAAGTTATATAGACTAAATTTACCATAGATAATGATGATGATGATGATAATAATAATTATGATAATAATAATAATTATATTGATAATTATGGTAATAATAATAATATAAATGTTTTTTGAAAGGAAGGAAAGGCTTGTCCAGAAGCTACATCATGCTTTATTTCACAGCTCTTGTTTTGGTGGTTCAATTCGTTAGTGTTATTAAATTTTCCTTTGAATACGTCCTGAAATTTGAATTTTCTCATCCTCCTTATTACTACAAATAATCACTTGCTAAATAAAACTCATTTCTGGTATTTTATTTTCTATTTCAGTGATGTTCAGCAACATGTTTTTGGCATTGATATTTTTTTTAATTTTTTACATCATTCAAAACTATCCATTGAAGAGAATGGGGAAAAAAATCATGTCGTAAAGTTTAAACACTCTTTCAGGTGTTTAACTGGATTTTATATATATATATATATATATATATAATATATTTATATATAAGTGCAGCGACTATATATATATATATATACTATCTGTCCGAAATAATATCTGTCCGAAATGTTGACTATATATTATATATATATATATATATAATATATTTATATATAAGTGCAGCGACTGGGGAGTTTGATTTTTTGATTGAAAGAATGTTGAATTGTTTGGGTGCACTGGATGGGTGGATGGGTTTGAATGGTATAAAATTGAGTCTGGAAGAAACTCAGCTGGTACCGGTTGGAACTTGGCAGCAAACCTCTAGGATTAACGTTGATTTTGTGAAAATAAGTGACATGATTATTGATTTTGGAAAAATGGCTACAGTTTTGGGTTTTAAAATAGATAAAAATCTATGTATGGGTGAACATATAAAGGTTTTGGTAAAATCTTGTTCATTTCAATTGCGGCAATTGAATCGAATTAAAAAGAGTTTGAACAGATCAACCATGGTTACTCTGATTCATTTGTTCATACATTCTAGATTGGACTATTGTAATAGTTTGTTTTATGGCGTTTCGAAACATGAGATTGCTAAGTTGCAGATGGTTCAGAATAGAGCTGCAAGAATTGTTGTTGGTGCTAGTCGTGTTAAACATATTAGCCCACTTCTGTCGGAATTGCATTTGTTGCCGGTCAACAAAAGAATTGTTTTTAAAGTTTGTGTTTTGGTTTATAGATGCCTAAACGGATTGGCTCCGCAATATCTGTCCGAAATGTTGATTGACAGATCATCGGTTTCATTAAAAACTGGCCTACGATCAGATCGGGAAAATTTGTTAGTGGTCCCGGTTACTAAATTAAAGATTGCATCACGTAGTTTTGCTGTTTATGGACCAAGGCATTGGAATGAACTTCCATATTTTTTGCACCGGTCTGGTCTGACACTTCCCCAGTTCAAAAGTCAATTGAAGACATATTTTTTTTCCTTGTAGAAAATTGCCATAGTTGTAAAGCGCCTATGAGAATGTTTTTAATAGGCGCTATATAAATGATCATATAATAATAATAATAATAATAATAATAATAATATAGTATGAATTCCACAGAATTGTTGGCATTAATCAATTTTTAATTGATTAATGCCAACAATTCTGTAGAGTTCATACAATAATTCATAAAGTGTGGTCTCCTTCTAACATTATATATATATATACATATATATATATATATATATATATATATATATATATATATATATTTGTATGTGTGTTGTTGATTGATTTAATTGTTTTTTTTATACTCTTTGTTTTTTGATTTTCAATTTTTGTCCAACAGAATGCTGCTGGTAGGTTACAAAAAATCATTAGAGAGGTCAGATCTTTGGTTGTTAGATGATAAAATGACGACCCACTATGTGGTGAGCAAATTTGAAACAAGTTGGAATAAAAGTGCTGCTAAATATTATAAGTTTGTATTGTTCGAACTTCATTAATCTTCAACATTTTTTCAACTTCAATTGTTTAATGTGTTACTTCAACTTTTCAAAAAATGGTTTTTATTATAATATAATGTAGTATAGTTATTATAATGAGCGTGGCATGTAAAAAGTCATATCCGATGTCACATCAAATGTACCTTCATGCACAAAATCCAATGACAATTCTTTAATCTTATCAATTTGTTTTTTTTCAAAGATTTATATTGGTAAATATTTAAAATTTAGGAGGAAGGAAGAATTGAATGCGCAAAGATTTGAAGAAAACAAGGAACATCAATCAAAGAGCCAGGACAAAATGTTGGATGATAGAAGCGATCTTAAGATCGATATTGCTATTTTGCCAGCAACCCAGCCCAAGCCTCATAAACTCAGAAGGCCTTCTTTGTGGATTGTCTTAGCTGGCACATTTGGTCGAACCTTTCTTTTCGGTTCCTTCCTCAAACTATTGCACGACTTGGTCATGTTCAGCAGTCCCATGTTGCTGCAGTTCGTATTTTTTTCAGAAATATCACATTTTATGAAAGGGCGTTAAAGTTAAAACGTTCGTTTGTTAAATGAAATTTTGCAGAGCACTGCTGAAGTTCATCAGCAGTCCGACAGCTCCGTGCTGGCATGGGTACTCATTATGCGTGCTTCTGTTCATTCTAGCGTTCATCCAATCCATGATCCTGCACCAGTACTTCCACTGTTGCATGGTGGTTGGCATGAACGCTCGAACTGCCATTACAGGCGCTGTTTATAAAAAAGTATGATGTTTATCAAGTTTTTCATCTACTGCTTATCTCATTATTACATCATATGCCGTTTGTTTTTATAACTGTTTTGTGATATTATTGTGAGATAAGAATTTAAATTACTTTCATTAAGTCATTGAAACTGAGCAACGAAGCTCGTAAAAAATCAACTCTTGGCGAAATCGTCAACCTGATGTCCACCGACGCTCAGAAGTTCACTGAACTGGCCACTTATTTGAATATGCTCTGGTCGGCACCATTTCAAATAATGGTCAGCATCTACATGCTTTATAAACTCCTCGGTGTCTCTGTCTTCGCCGGAGTCATAGTCATGGTTGTTTTAATTCCTTTCAACATGTACATTGCTAAGAAGTCCAGGATGTTTCAGGTTGGCTGCTGTTGCTCTCGCGTCAACAGTCTTATATGCTTATTTTATTTCACAATTATTACAATGAGTTTTTTGTAGAATATTGATTTCAATTCAGATTCACAGCATCATTTTGATGTCGTGGTTTTTTGATAGTTATAATTATTTAATTGTTTGTTTGTTAGTTTAGTTAATTAGTTTGTTTGTTTGCTTGATATTATAATATGACCTATGATATTATAATATGACATTCTCTATATTTGTGCTGACACCATCACTAACTTTTAACTTTCAGACTCAACAAATGGCACTGAAGGACACGAGAGTGAAGATGATGGCCGAGATTTTGAATGGTATCAAGGTAAGCACAGTTTCGTACCATCATCGTCATTATTATTATTTTTTTCAATATGTTACGTTTCTTGTTGGAGTTTTATAAAGTAACGAGTTAAATGAACTGAAACAAATGGTGGCTGCATTCTTTCATTTTAGTTAATTTTACCCCATTATGGTATCAAAATTTGAAGTCTGAACTACGCCATGCTCAAACAATGATGTTGTTTTTATTAATTATACAATCAGAAATTGAAACTCCTTGGTTTTGATCTGAATTATCAATATTTAATTGCACAAACATGACAGGCAGAATATCGCATGTTCTTTGTAGACATGTTTGTTTGCAGCTAGCAAGCACTTACTGGCATGGTTGTTATGTTTGTGCTCTTATTGCTTCTGTCGCTATCATCTTCAGTTTCTTTAACTGTTATTGTTATCATTAAAATATGAACAGTCAGTGTACAATTTTATCAACGTTTTAAAAATTGTTGATCTTCATTGTTCCTAGGTGCTGAAACTCTACGCGTGGGAGCTGTCTTTCCAGACGAAGATCCTGAACATACGCATGAAGGAGTTGGTGGTTCTCAGAAAAATGTCCTACCTACTTTCAGCCTCCAGTTTCTTGTGGCACTGCTCACCTTTCATGGTACTTACTAAGTTTTTTTACAGTTTGTTGTTTAGTTATCTCTTAATGAGATACGCAAGTTTCACGTATTTTTAAACTACTTTCAATTTACATGAATCAAGTTAAAATTAATTAAATAATTGACCCAATATAATTTAAAACTTGTTTGCATGCACCATAACGTAACACTTCACTGCTAAAGTTCTTTCCAAACAGGTGTCTGTAGCAACCTTTGCAACGTATGTGCTCTCATCAACGCATAACATTTTGGATGCAGAAAAAGCATTTGTTTCATTATCTCTTTTCAACATTCTCAGATTTCCCATGTTGATGTTGCCAAGTCTGGTGGCTGCCATGGTCCAGGTTTATTTAAATTCTCTATCGTTTCAAATTGGATGTGCCTGTTTCAATATAAAGTGGAAAAATATCCGCTAACTTTGTGTTTTTATTTCAGACAAGCGTCTCGGTGAAAAGATTGGAATATTTTTTGATAAATGAAGAGCTTGACGATGATGCTGTGAAGTTTGTTGGTGTTGCAGGTACGTTGTGATGTCAAGTCTTGTTCATTGATGGGTGGGAAGTGTTGCTTGCCATTCCTTATAATATATTTTTTTCTCTTTTGATTTGATGTGTTGTTTATTGTTCCTGGTGTTTTCATGTTTGATTTTATCAAAGAAGGTAATTCAGTTGAGTAAATTTTTTGCAACACTCACTATTTATCTGTCAGTATTTTTTGCTTATTGAACACTTATGTTTTTTTAAAGGCAGGTAAAAGCGCATATTCAGATACTCATAGTAATAGTAGTGATGATAATAATAAAAATATGTATGTTATATATCCGCATCGACTGTTGCGTTTTTCCAAATTTGTCAAGTCGTATAGCGTAGCTGCCAAGTTTTTATGTTCCTGCTAGAGCTGGCTTGGCCAACACATGGCCCACGATAGTATTTTGACTGTATTTTAGAGGGCTCGTTTTGTAAATTAAAATAACGGTTCATTTTGAAAAGATGCGTTCAATTATTGCTTGATAAATATAGAGATGAGCGAAATAATTTATATTTAGGCGACTGAAAAGCAACAAAGCGAAAATTTAAAAAAAGTTTGCCAAAATGAATCAGTAATCTTCACTTCAACTTATATTAAGGGACAAATAACAGTTTCTTTAATGAATGTTAATAAAAGTGCGAAAAGATCAAGATTGGATGACCAAAAAATTTGGAAAATAATCTAATACTAATATTGAACCAGATATTAATGAAATAACTGGCAGTGCAAAACGTCACATTAATATTTTTGCTAATTTGTTGATTTATTGAACTATTTTTTTAAAAGTTATTCATTAACAATTAAGCTAATGAATGGTTGTTACCATAACTAAACGTGTTGCTTTTATATTTAGTATGCCACAGAACTCCCACGCTTTGGCCGACCCGCGAAAATATTTTTTCCCACTTTGACTCGTAGATAAAAAATATCGGCCACGCTTAGGTTAGGCTGTTGGTAGAAATTTCTGATGTTCCCACAAAGTGCACTCACCGAAGCTAACCTTCAATCGTTTTATTAAATCTCCGAATTTCCAAAAATTGCATGAACTGAGATTTCTTACAATGAAGGTCCAGTTTCAATTCAAAACCCTCTTGATCAAGGTCGTAGCCATTGATCTCATGGATTGTCGAAAATATTCTTTAATATGAGACAATAGAAGTATAATGAACAATTGATTACACCTCACAAACCACATAAATTTTAAACATAATGTAGTTTTTGATTTGAAACTTTATAATTTTTTACATGAATACAAATAAACGAAAGCAAAGCTGAAACACTAAAACTGTTTGAATTGTTTTCTGAAAAGTTTTTAATGTGAAAATGCTTTAATAATTGAATTTAATAGCTTTGTATGGCTTTTAGCCCTAACTAAAAATCTTATAAGCACATGATCGAATTACAATAGAACTCAAAATTTCATGCGTTAATTAAACTATTATCTTCAACCAACACTAAATTCAAATTTTTCTTGGCAAAATCATTCCTGAACTTAGTTTCATTCATTCATTAATTTGTTATATCAAGAAAGAGTCATGTATAAAGCTTACAAATTTTTTAAATGGATTTATTGTGTTTAGAAGTTACGGGTATTATTATTTCAGTAAATTATTCCTCTGAGCAATAAAACTTCACATAACAACTTTCTTCCAAAGCAACCCAAACATTTCTCTCACCAAATTAATTAACCAAATTAAACAATAAATCTCTAAATGACACAAGACCAGATGAGCCCACTCCACTCTAAACAGCCATTAATTAAATCCAAGTGAATCGTTAATAACTTGCGATATTACTTGTAACTAATTCAACCAGACGAGCCAGCGATTACAATTGAATCTGGATCATTTTCATGGGATGCCTCACCTGGAAATAACAAACCAGTCATCCAAGAGTAGGTTTTCTTAATTTGCGCGTATTTATTTCATGGCTGATTCCTGATTATACCTTTTTTTGTTCAGTATAAATCTAAAAGTTGAAAAAGGTGCCTTTGTTGGAGTTGTTGGACAGGTCGGATGTGGAAAGTCCACACTTATATCCGCCATCTTAGGAGAAACTGAAAAAGTTCATGGATCTGTCAGCATTAATGTTTGTGTTCGCTTAGATATGTTGTATGAAAGTTTTTCAAACGTTTCTTACTTTTTTCTTTAAATATTATCATAATTAATTATTATTATTGCATTTGTTAAATTCATTCCAACTATGCCAACAATTACACATACAAAATACAACAGGGCAGCATAGCCTACGTAGCTCAGCAAGCTTGGATTCAAAATGCTTCTATTGAAGAAAACATTTTGTTTGGCAATGTGATGGACAGAGCAAAGTACAACAAAGTTCTAGAAGCATGTGCACTTCTTCCCGATCTTGAACTGCTTCCCGCCAGAGATGCAACAGAAGTTGGCGAGCAAGTCTGTCGTTTGATCTTTCCGTTTCTTCATTATTTAAGGTTGTTTTTATGATGTAATTAATTCCACCAGGGCATAAATTTGAGTGGTGGGCAAAAACAGAGATTAAATTTAGCTCGTGCTGTTTATTCCAATCGTGATATTTATCTTCTTGACGACACATTATCTGCTGTTGATGCTCACGTCGGCAAGCACATTTACGATCAAGTGCTTGGAAAAAATGGGCTGCTCAAAGATAAGGTTCTTTTTTTTAGACAATTTATTTGTAATATAAATAAAGCTACGTTGTTATTTCCAATCTTTGTTTGTTAAACATTTTAATTCATGTTGATTTTGCTTGTCAACCAGATTACTACAAAACGGATGTGTTTTTTACTTATTAATTTACTGTGGTATAAACGTTGACCAAATCTTTAATTCTTTCATGAAGATTATGGACTTTATAAAAACGCTTTGTTGTAGATACGTCGATCCCGTATTTGTTTCAATTCTAACTGCCCCAGTTTATTTATTGAATAAGGGTGGTATACCTTAATTAAAATTCACATTCATCTCTAATACTAAAGAATTATTTTTAAGAGTAACAAAATTTCAACGTGAATTCAAACTTTGATCCTAATTCTATTTTGATTATAACTATACTGCTACTTCTTAAATTTCCAACTCCTTAACGTTGTTTTATGTTTTCGCTCCTTAGAAAATCACCATGTAAATTCGTCTTCATTCAGTTTTGTTTGTGAAAAGAGTTTAACTAATAAATTAGAATCACACTCATAAAATAGAATATAAAACAATTTTTACTTAACCACCAATCGAAAGCACTACTCAGCCTTTGTCACTGTGGTAGAACAAAAATATCGAATCATCGCCCAATCAACATAGCAAGAAAAAAAACTTTAATTTCATGACATCATAAATGTATCATTATTTAGTAACTTCAGCTGTCATCTTTTTTATTCTTTTTTGTGCCGGGCTCTCTGCTCTTAGTACTTTATTTATAAATAACAATGAAAAAATAATGTACCCATTTTATTTTAATAGAGTGATGTCGTTGGCGCTCAACGCATGTATTGTATTTATTTATCTTTTTTCAGACTGTCATCTTTGTGACTCATGGCTTGCGGTTCCTGCAAGATTTTAGCACCATAGTTGTCTTGAAAGATGGGAGGATATCAGAGATGGGAACTTACAACGAACTCTTAAGTAACAAAGGAGCTTTTGCAGAGTTTCTCAGAACGCATATTCAACAAGAAGCACAGGACGAAAATATAAAAATGGACGAAGAAGGTAAAATTTCACGTGGCTAACATTTTTTTTTAATTTGAGAAAATTAGTTTTATTTTTTTTTGTAACTGAATAAATATATTGCGGTAAGGAGTTAATAAAATTTGATAAATAATTTGTTTGAGTTAACGTGGTTAATGGAATACGTAGTAAAATGCATGTGAGACATGGACAATAAAGAAAAGAGACAAAGACAGACTGGAAGCATTTGAGATGAAGTGTTACCGAAATTTATTGGGAATCAGTTGGGGGCAGAAAGTAAAAAACGAGACCATCAGAAATCAACTTGGAAGACAGAAAAGTGTATATGACAAAGTCAGAGAAAGAAAATTGGGATTTTTTGGATACATTTGTAAAATGAGAAAAGACAGATTGATTAAGATGGTACTAATGAGGAAAAGAGATTGGAAGAAAAAAATTGGTAGACCTGCAAAGAAATGGATAGATGACATTACTGAATGGACTGGTGTTGGTATTCTGAATTTAATAAACTGGCCAAAGATAGAAAAGGTTTTTTGAAAGAAAAAAAGTAAAGAAATGTTAAAAGCATGCTTAGATGTACACCGTCGGCCTCGACGGTCTCCTGATGGACAAAGGAGGATCATTGATTGATTGATTGATTTATTGTAGTAAAGTGCGCCCAAAACAATGTTAAAACGAGTTTTTAATCTCAATGCATGCCAGATATCACCTTAAGAGAAGAAATCCTGATCCACGTTGCTGAAGATAGAGATGTCGTGAAGGACCAGTGAGTATTTTTCATTCATTTTTTACTATTTCATCAAATATGGATAATCAATGACAACCTCGTTATCGCAAACTCCATTCATAACAATAACAACAACTCAAACAACAATACCGACAGTGCAAAATTAACTTTATTTTATCGTAACTTAATGAGCTCTTCGTATAAAGAAGACGAATATATAATTAGAAAAATCATTAAAAAAGGAGTCCATCCAGTTGATTCTAATGAAAAAATAAACCTTCTTATTTATTATAAAAGTTTTAAGTCGCAACAACTACTAATAAAAAATAGTCCCAACGTTAAACTAGCAACAATATTCCCTATTTATTAATATTTAGAAACCTAATTTGAACAAACAAATTTATTCCAGTTTTATTTTACCTTCATCACGAAATGTTTAATTTATTATTATTATTATTAACATGATATTGCACATATAATATATTTTATTATGTTATATTACAAAATAATTGTTTATTATACTTAATTTAACTACTTATGTTATTTAACTTTAATCGTTACGTTACTTTCGCGCTCAACTCTTATTACGTCATCTGACAGTTTATTGTTATGTTTTATTTGAATTAATATTAAATTGCCTGAAGATGAATTATAAAATTCGAAACGTCGCTTAATAAATAATTATATAATGAATATTGGTGTTCTAATTTTTAATTTAAATTATAATTATAAAAAACTAATAAGAAAAATAGAAAATCTTAATAAAAAATTAAATAATAATATAAGCATCGCGTTTAATGAAATATGCTTAAATGAAAATTTGTTACCGAAATTTACTGATATATATATATGTATATATATATATATATATATATTTTTTTTCATGTTAAAATAAATTTTCAATAACAGTTAATTTGTATATACTCCTGACATGAACACTTTTCATGTACAGTTATGTTGTCGCGTTATGCCATGTTATTTTTTTTATTATTCTCTTAAAAAAACCGGAATTCGACTTGTGATGAAGGTCTCCGTTTTTGTTATGTTATGTTGTGTTATGTTATGTTATGCTATGCTATATTGTGTTGTGTTGTGTTGTGCTGTGTTACATTTCTTCAATTCAACTCATGTTATGTTGTATAGTTTTGGTGGTGTTATAGAATATTTAGGAATGTCGGAAAGGTCCGCAGCATATAGTAAATACTCAGTGGAATAAGCATTGTAGGAATTTTTTGGCATCGAATTTGTTTAGTGATGGTTTGAGTTTGTTCAGGAAGGATGCAAGTTGACATGTTTCGTTCGTTTGAGTAGAGTGAAGAAAGGATTTAGTAGAATGTTGTGAAATGATAGAGGTGAATCGAAGAAATATCAGAAATTGACTGTTCTTAACGTGGTTAGATGTGAGAAAAGATTTGAACGAGCTTGTTGGGTGCTAATGAAAAGAACGTTTAGCCAGAAATTAAGCGCAGAGATTTTACTCGTATGATGTTGAACATGTTAATTATATTGGTGAATGCTTTTCAAAGCTATTTCTTTGTATTTCAATTGTAAGAAAGGAATTATTTATTTGGTATCAAATTTCAGAATAGGCAGGTTACGAAGGGACACTTCGAAGTCCGACGGATCTCCTGTTTCTACCCCGAGGAGTCCACGCTCTCCTCTCAAGTTCGCTGACCATCCCACACTTATTGCAGATGAAGAAGAAAAGGATAACTCAGTTCTGGCAGTGAGTCGTCCCAATACATTTGTATCTTATTTTTATGCTGTTGGCGAATTAATGCACGCTAGCGTAATTTTATACATTTAATTTCCGAAATGTTTATTTTAACTTACAAAATGCTTTTATGAAATGTCACAATAGACTAAGCATGCCCAAAATAAAGAGTCGATAATGTTGACGTCATTCTCGAAGCAAAAAAGTGTTGTGCTGTCATCTTCTGAAAACAAACCTCTCATGAAAAAAGATAACCGAAAATTAATGACTGAAGAAAAAATGGAGAAAGGAGGGGTGGGTTCCTTAGTTTTATCAAAATGTTTCTCTTAATTTATCAAAGATAATCAATTTTGGTTGTGCTACCAGACTGAATATGCGATTTGTTAACATTAGTGTGAATAAGAAGTTTAAATTTACCTAGGTCAAACTGGCAATATACAAGACATACATGCAAGCACTGAGTTATCCTATTGCGATCAGTGTCCTCATCTTCCTCGTACTTCAAGCAGTTTTCAGCATTAGTTCCAACTTTTGGCTGAGTGATTGGAGTGATCACAATACTCTCAATTACAAAAAATTCAACAACAAAAACTTTTCAAATGATGCTTTTATTAACAATACGAATAATGATACAAACACTATTGAAATGTTTCACAAAGTTACAACAATAACTAGCGTTCCTTACGATCTTGTAAAGAGGAATACAGTTGATCCAGATGTCGTCATGAGAATTGGAGTTTATGGGGCTCTTGGTCTCGGACAAAGTCAGTGTTTTTATTTCTGCTCTCTTTATCATATTGAAAACTTCAATTATGACCCAACCACATGACATCGTAAATCTTATTAAAAAACAATATCTTGTACGTTATTTCTGAAACTGGTTGTCATTTATTGACTGTCATCCAAAAGACAAAATTTTTTGAAACATAGAAATAGCAATATTAAATTATTCTAAAGAACGTTCTCAAATTTTTAAAATAATTGTAAAATCATTTCGTTTTCACAAACAGGTTTAGCAGTGTTGGCTGGTGCATTCATTCTGGCCAGGGGTGCATTAATGGCTTCAAATAGTCTGCACAAACTATTGTTGTATAAAGTTCTTCGTTCTCCGATGTCATTCTTCGAGACAACACCCGTTGGCCGATTGATAAATGTTTTCGCGAAAGATATTGACACGATGGACGCCACGTTGCCTGGAAATTTTGATGTCCTCATCAAATGCGCTCTTGGTGTCTTGGGTACTGTATTTGTTATTAGTTATAACACTCCTCTGTTTCTACTGGTCATTTTACCTCTCGGTGTCATCTATTTCTTAGTACAGGTAATTCGTTTTTTTATTTATAATAAACTATATATATATATATATATATATATATATATATATATAAACTGCTATATATATATATATATATAATTAGAAGTAGTTGTAGTATTTAAATGATAAATAATAGTTGCTTAAATGAGACTATCCTCTTCTTGTTCACGTAGTAATGGCTTAACATCACTTGAATTGTTGCTGCCACCGAATTTTCAATTTCTTAGACGGACAAACTCCGGCCATGTAATTTCACCGGCCATCATGCACTATCATTTTTCTGTTTCTTCTCTTGCATTCGACATATCATTTTTACCGCCTCCAGGCTCCTTTCTTTACTGAACTTTTATCTCATGTGTCAACTCACGCTATCTCTTCACCGAAATTTGCAACAGTTGACGTTGTTAGTTCGTTTCTATGCGCCACTAATTCTGTTAAGGCTGAATCAGAGAATTCAACACGATGATCACTATATGAGTTGCCTTTGCTCAATTCTCAAACTCGCTCGACTTTGAAACTTATCGTTCTTTTAAGCTGTCGCTTTTTGTTTGACGATTTTATTTTATATTTGAGATTTTGAACTTTTCTAAACGCGTTGATATTATATGAATTTTGGTACATATTGTAATTTGTCTTTTAAAATATCAAAACTTTTTAATTTGACTTTTATATAGCGTTTCTACATAAGGACTTCTCGGCAACTTCGTCGCATAGAATCGACCAACAGATCGCCAATTTTCTCGCATTTTGGAGAATCAGTTCAAGGGGCTTCAACGATCAGAGCATTCAACCAAAGGGAACGGTTCATTCACGATTCTGAGAGGAAGGTGGATAATTACACCACTGCCAACTATCCATCCATTGCTTCGAACAGGTTTTTTGGTTGCTGTTAATTGTTGATGTTTCTTATTTCTTTGAATTTATAATAATTTCAGGTGGTTGGCTGTCAGACTGGAATTTATTGGCAACTGCTTGGTACTGTTTGCATCGTTATTTTCTGTTATATTCAGAGATAAGGTATCTCCCGGTATCGTTGGCCTTTCAGTTGTCTACGCTCTCAGTGTTAGCTCTATTTTAAAACTCTCTTATTTGAATATATTTATTTATTTATTCAATTATTTATTTATTCTTTGGAATTTTTTCATTTTATTGGTTTTCCATTAGGTTTAAAGTATTTACTCACTTTCAACTTCTCCATGAGTTTTAAAGTTGTTAATCATTAACGAATGCCTAAATTTTGATATGGTCATGAGTTTTCCGCGCCCATCATTAAATTATATATTATATTAATAAGCAACTGCTGCCTAAGATGATAGTTTACAATTAACTCTCTAAATTTATTTAACAACTTGTTGGTAGGTTTCCAATTTATTAAAATTACGAATATAAGGACTTTATCAGTATTTATGAGTAAGCGAAGCTTGTACAATCTGCTTCAATTTTACTCTTCAGCACATAGCTTCACTAACATCCCTTTTTATAAATAATTGCATGGCATTTTAAAAAACAAAACAACGAATATATATATATATATATATATATATATATATATATATATAATTAAAATATAAGTAATGAGAGCAGAAGTACAACATAAATTATCATAAACTCAGAAGTTTGATCGATTAAAAACAAACAAAACTGTTTAAAATCTTTTTATGGGTTATCTTTTCGGTTGCTTTACAATGCACTGTGAAATCGTATTTGACAACTGTTTGTTGAATGTGTTGTTGTTAGATCACACAAACGCTAAACTGGATGATAAGGATGTCCAGTGAAGCGGAAACTAATATTGTGTCGGTTGAAAGAATAAAGGAATATACTGAAAAAGAATCTGAAGTATATAATTTTTATTTTTTATTAAGTAAATTAAAAAAATTTTTTTGTTCTAGGTTGTTTATTTCGAACTTCCATTTGAAACTGCATCTTCTTTTTTTATCTTAATTACCTAAACATCATATCAATACATAGCGTGAGTTATTGGAAAAGTCATTAAAGGATGATGTGATTAATTTATTCATTGCAGGCTGATTGGGTTATTGAATCTGAAAGACCCAAACCTGATTGGCCAAACCGAGGCCTGATTGAGTTTAAATCTTATTCACTGGCTTACAGGAACATGGAACCAGTTCTCAAGGCTATATCGTGCCTCATTGCTCCGGGGGAGAGAGTTTGTTCTTTTGTGTTTTACTTGATTATACTTCGTTTTTGTGTTTGAATTTAATTTTTATATTTGACTATATTGAAGTTGAGCTCGTCCAAAAATAATTATTTCGTAATCTAAAAAATACAATAAGCAGTCTGAAAAAATACAATAAGCAGTCTGATCTTGTT
This sequence comes from Helobdella robusta, assembly GCF_000326865.2. NCBI lineage: Eukaryota > Metazoa > Annelida > Clitellata > Rhynchobdellida > Glossiphoniidae > Helobdella > Helobdella robusta. The sequence goes on along the minus strand of NW_008703570.1, from coordinate 5,579,023 downwards.
TTCAAACATGTTTAAGCCAAAATCATTCCTTACTTTCTAAACGTAACCCTTTTGTAAATACTGTATTGTCACTTTCTGCTAAAATGCTAGAAGGCAAACCATTCTTTTCATGGTTTCCAATCTTCATTGGCCTTCTTCTATCTTTTTTAAAGCAGACGTCATCCGTTGCATATTATTTGCAGTGAGCTTTTTCAAACACATTGACATTGGCGCTTCGTTTCAAAATGACTGCCTTTTGATCTTTAGCTTAATTCTCAACTAACTCCCTACTTTAACTGGTTTAAACCAGTTCACATCGATTAATATTACTCACGAATTCTCAATACTCTACATTTATTCCGTGTTAAACTGCAGTTGAAATCCTCATTTTGTCCTGTCACAACCTGCCTGCACCGAGCATGTCTCAATGTAAAGTGCAACCAAAATTTTTATGGCCATTTTCTTTCATTCAAATATGAAGGATATCGGTTACTCACTTGCAGCACCTGCATTCAACAACACACATTTTTCACTCGTCTGAAACCTTTTTCTTCTTTCTTTTGTAACATTATTTTTCGCTCATAAGACTGTTGGTTGGAACCATTAAATAATTGTTCATTAGATTTTATTAAGACACATTTAAAACGATTGAATGCATGTCATTTATTAAATTAATACTTATTATTTGAATGGAGAAACGATCGAACGTTGATATAATTCAGTTATCCGTCAGCAAAATAACCGTCACCACTCAGGTTGGCATCGTTGGTCGGACGGGAGCTGGCAAATCATCCTTAACTATCGGCTTGTTTCGAATAATCGAACCGCACAGCGGATGCATTTTAATCGATGATGTGGACATTTCAAGCATTGGATTGCATGACTTAAGATCCAAATTGACCATCATTCCACAGGTTGGTTGTCTAACTTTATAAACATTAGTCTACATTAGTCTAACAAAATTCTCAACAAACACACATATGACCATACAATATTATATTATAAAAAATGATGATATATAAACAAACAATGATAATTTATAGACAAACATTTATAATAATTAACATTGTTTGGTCATATTGGCACGACTGATGACACGGAAAGTTGGCAATAGAAATGACATCTGGCTGGCATGTCAAGCTTGATGGTTTTTTCCTTGTAAAAATGTATTGACTTGAAATTAAGCTATCTAGTGCTTAGTGTACTTATTGCTTCAGTAATTTTTTTCACTCCAAATATTGCTTTAAAATAATTAAAACTTAGACTCGTTCGTCAGTAAAGTGTCATATATCGGTAAATCGTCGATAAAATTATTCGATGAATGTTTTAAACTTCTATAGTTATCTTACTCAGAGTTTAACATTGCAATATTACTTCATAATTAACTAACTTCCTCTGCCAGGATCCGGTGTTGTTCTCGGGTACGTTAAGAATGAATTTGGATCCATTTGAGCAGTACACTGACGATGAAATATGGTCATCTCTCAGGTCAGTCTCTGCATCACGTGATTTGCATCATATTACATATTACATAGCATGTTGTTTGTGTTGATGTGATTGATGTCTCCTCCGCTTCTATTACTTTCTGATGTGCATATGAAGGACGACATTCGCATTGCAACAAACGCAGGTTCGCCCACCTCAGTGAGCACATCAACCAGCTGAAGGACAAGTTACTGCACGAAGTCGGGGAAGGAGGCATTAACTTCAGGTCTGACAACTGCTTTGAATAATTTTCATTTTTTTATTTTAAGCCAGTTCATTGGTTTATATTCTGGATTTTTTTTAAATATTCCTCTAAAATTTCTCGTTAACATTTTGATGCAGTTTCATTTCCTCCCATTTTTTCTAAAAAAATTTTTCCATTATTTGTTTTTTCTTACTTTTATCTTCTCAGTTGGCATCGCCATGATCCTCTTCTTTTTCTTCTCCTCAAAGCCATCTCAGCGTTTTAATCTCCTCGTTGACTTAATAGCATATGTTAAAAATTGGCCGGCTATCATTCACTTCGCATGAAAGGTTTTATCTTTTCTTTTATGTTAGCTCAGCCTTGTTTAACTTCTTGGAAATAATTTTTGAGCCGTTTCTCTTTCCATTAAATTGCTTAAATTTTTCAAGTTTTGTTTTTCCGTTTCACTATTATTTAACTTTTAGATCCTTTCTTTCATCTTACATTCTTTCTTATCATTTCGCCTTTTTCTTGCACTTGCTTCATGTTTTGAAGGTTTATTTGCTTGCCGTCCATCTTCTGAAATGATTGTTTAATTCGATAAATCTATTATTAATTTAGAAATTCGCACCGATGATTAAAATGTCTTTAATAAATGGTTAAACTGCTCCTTGCGTGCAGTGTGGGGCAGAGGCAGCTGCTCTGTCTGGCTCGTGCCTTGTTGCGCAAATCAAAAATTTTGATATTGGACGAAGCCACCGCTGCTGTTGATATGGAAACTGATGCTCTCATCCAATCAACTATCAGGTTAGTTAGGTGGAGTTCTGTTGAAAATTGTTTAAATGAGGCTGTACGAAATACCGTGATTGATTGATTGATTGATTGATTGATTGATTGATTGATTGATTGATTGATTGATTGATTGATTGATTGATTGATTGATTGATTGATTGATTGATTGATTGATTGACTGATTGATTGATTGATTGATTGATTGACTGATTGAAATTTGTAGTGTTTGGTCGATAATATTAGATACTACAGCCTGCAAACCGAAATTTTAAATTCGATGTACCAAATGAAAATTGATTGTTAATTGTTAAAGCATTTTAAATAAATTTGTTAAATTTGTAGTTGATCGAATTTAGTGTGTAATTAATTTTTTTTATGCAGAGAGTTTTACACTGTATAAATTTTAATTTCAATTTTTGATTTGAACCTTTTTGTTAATTAAATAAATAATTTCCTCGGTCGAAACTTACCTACGTTCCTTGTTCTTCTGCACGCAGCACCCAGTTTTTCAACTGCACCACTCTCACGATAGCTCATCGCATCAACACCATCATGGACTATTCAAGGTCTGCTGTTGTTGTATATTTACTTGGCACTATTTTTTATATGTGAGTTAAGAGCTTCAGTTACTTTGAAAACCCTGTGTAAGTTTTAAGAGATTGGCTGATTTATTAGCCAGTTGGTTGGTTGATTGATTGATTGATTGATTGATTGATTGATTGATTGATTGATTGATTGATTGATTGATTGATTGATTGATTGATTGATTGATTATCTTTATCTTTTTTTTGTGTCGACAAGCAGCATATTCGCGTTGTTATCCGTGTGTGTTGATATCTCTGTCGGTTCTTATCTGGGTCGGTTGATATTTAGGTGATCAGTTACCTGTTTGGGTGATTTTATGGGTTGGTTAACATCCGATTGGGTTGTCATCTGCGTGGGTTGTTTATGGCGTGGGTTGTTATCATATGTAAGACTGACTTCAAAATCTTTTTAAATTTATATTTGCAATATTTAATTTTAGAATACTTGTGTTGGACAAAGGAGAAGTAATGGAGTTTGACACCCCTCAGAACCTGCTCAACAAACCAGACGGCATCTTCCGAGGTTTGGCTTTAGAGGCAGGGCTTACTCAGCAACAACCATCCAATTCATCCAATTCTTCTTAGTTTAATATTTAAAAGTGTAATTATAAAAAAATATTATATATATATATATATATATATATATATATATATATATATATATATATATATATATATATATATATATATTGTGTACCGTAGTTTGTTATTTTAGGAGTATTTTAGAAGCTTTTCTAACGGTTATATTATTGTTTGTTATTGTTATTATTGACAAAAATTGAATGTTGTATAACTTAAATGTTGATTTCCTCCTATTAGCCGAAGATCGGTGGTTACACAAGTTGACCAGTGATTTAGAGATATATGCATATTTGTTACTTATTTAAATTAAAAACTAATTATAGTTGAGTTTGTTTTTGTTATTTGCTGTTATATTTAATGATAATTTTATTTTTGTGGCGCATTATTTAATGCTTTTTATATTACGAAATTATACTTTGAAATTACAACTTTTATATAATTTTTATTTCAATGTTTTACTTAAATTGAACTCCAGTTTATTTCACTGATACGTGTTGTGTTAAATTTTTTTTATCAATTATGGCGAATGACATGTAATTTAATTTATATATAGGAAAATTAATAAATAAATATGTTGGCAGTTTTGGTGAATAAATAAAAAACAACAGTTTAATTTATTAATTCTTCTATCAGGATATTAAAAAGCCTCGGACCTTCGCTCGCTACTTCCTTGTTACTCCACAGGTTTCTTGTAAAATCATTTACCGTAATTTCTAATTTCATTTGATATAGACTCACTTATTTTACTATGACAGTATTGATGTTGCTATTAGTTGGCGACCCGCCGATTACATCTCTTAATCTGTCAGCCAATCGTACGTTTTGTTTCAGAAGTTGCATCAGTTATTATAAGCACTGGCAGTCAGACCTGTTAAGTTTTATGTTTTATATTAAAACATTATGATTTATAATATACATTTATTTTTCTTTGGACCAAATGTTCTTTGCTTGTATGTAACTTCACTTTTTTCCTTTTCTGTTGATCCGGTGGATAATAAACAAGTCGAAAACGTTGCTTAGTTTATTTCTCTTCTTTTAATGTCTTTCAATATTATATCAATTAATTAAACGATCTACGTGACAAGAAATTTAACAGGTTATGGGACCCAGATAACGTTTTTCTTAATTAATTGATTTGACGAAGAAAATTTAGAATTAAGAAATATCGGAATATTCCTTTGTGTTTGTGAAGACTGAAGTGAAGAAAAAACACGTGCTTCTTCATTCTCTGAAAGTCGATATTTTGCTTCTAATTAAAAGGTCAAATTGAAAGACAAGGAAGAATGGATCTAACAAAAGTGCAGATCAAACACCTAGAAGGCAAAAGTAATTGGTTGAACTGGAAATATGAATGGAGGGGTTTGTATAATACTACGCGGCATTCCTGATGCAATGGACGTAGTAAATGGCAAATTAAAAATTCCAGATGAATTAAACGATGACTCAAATAAAGATGAGATAGCAAAATATCAAACTGCTTTGAACAGATTCAATAAAGCAGATTGTAGTGCTATGATTATTCTGTCAACCAACATGACCGATGAAAAGTTCGTTCATTCAGTAATGCCAGAGATGTTTGGTTAGAACTTCACAGATTGTATGATGAAGTTAATGAAGATAAAGCATACAACTTATGCATGAAGTTCTTCAGTTATAAAATAGATGAAAGCGATGATGTTGTCACTCATGTCACTAAACTCAAGAATCTTTGGAAAGATTTAAAGGTTGAGTTAGGAAAAGATGAAAACAGTGACTTGTTGCTGATGTGTCAAATAATTGAAACTTTGCCAGAAAAATATTTTTCATTTGCTGCAATTTGGAGATTGTTGAACAAGACTGAAAGAACAGTCGAAACACTCACAGATCAACTGTGTAGCTATGAGAGATCTTTGGAAGGCAAAACAGAATGTAATAAAGTATTATTTGTCAAAGCAACAACTAAAAGGTCATCATCACTAAACATGAATGGTCAAAAACAAGATAAATTTGTCAGCAAACCAAAGCGACTGTCATTATTGCAAATTGCCAGGTCACATTGTAAGAAATTGTGAAAAATGGTAGACCAGCAAAACCAAGAAATAACAATCTACGCGATGACAATAAGTCACTAGTTGTTATGGAATCAAGTGTTTTTGCAGTTGATGAGTCAGCGTACACTGATGAATGGTTTTTTGACAGTGGTGCAACGTGTCATCTAACTTTCTGAAGAGACATATTTCAAAGTTTTGAAAAATTTTCTCAACTGAGTAAATTATATGTTGCAAATGGTGATACTGTAGAAGCTTTTGGAAAAGGAATTATTTATCTTCAAGTGAAAGTGAATAATAAATGGCAAACTGTTAAACTTACAGATGTCTTGTATGTGCCAAAAGTAAAAAGAAATTTGTTCTCAGTACTTGCAACTCAAGATAAGAACAGAAATAGCTCTTTTGTTTCAACCTCAAGAAGTTGTCATCTACTTATTGACAATATGATAAATGTTGTTGGAATAAAAAACAACAATGGAGGTTTGTTCAAACTTGTTGCAAAAACTGTTAGACCGTTGAATTCTGAAGTCGAAGTTAACTTTGTCAATGATCAAGATGCATTGCAGTTATACCATGAAAGAATGGGACATCAGAATAAGAAACGTGTTAAAATGCATCGATCAAGAGATGTTATTTTTGATGAGAAGGTTGTCAAACCAAATTCAGTGATTTTGGAAGAAGAAAGTTGTTCAGATGATACAGTTTCGATTGGTGTTGAAATCAAAAATGAAAATAAAGAAACTTTGATTAAAGAAATTATTTCAACTGATGAAGATGTTCACAACCGTAGTTCAGTTTCATCTGATGAAGAAAATCAATCTGACTGTTGTAATCAAATGACCAAAGATATGGTTTTACGTGAGAGGAATAATATCAAAAAGCCATCTCGTTATGATCCTTTCGTTATGTCTGCATTAATTGAAGTACTTGAACCAGTGAGCTACAAAGATGCCATTCAAAGTGATGAAAAAGATGAATGGTTTAAAGCCATGAACAGTGAAATGTAGTCATTAAAGGAAAATCAAACGTAGGATTTGGTAAGTCTTCCAAAAGGTCATAAGGCAATACCATGCAAATGGGTAAAACGGTAAAACAAGGTAAAACACAATCCAGATGGTTCTGTTGAACGTTTTAAAGCCAGGATAGTGGTAAAAGGTTTTTCTCAGAAAAAGAGAATTGACTATGAAAAAACCTATAGTCCTGTGGTCAGAAGTTCAACTATAAGAACACTATTAAGTGTTGCTGCAAATGAAAAGATGTCACTCATGCAGTTTGATGTGTTAACAGCATTTCTATACAGCAAACTAGATGAAGATATTTACATGGAGCAACCTGAAGGTTTTAAAGATAATTCAGGAAGAGTCTGTAAGCTCAAGCGAAGTCTCTATGGACTTAAACAAGCTCCAAGATGTTGGAACAAACGCTTTGCTGAATTCTTGAAAAAGAGGCATTTCAAACAAAGCGATGCAGATACTTGTTTGTTCATTAGAATACAGGGAGGAAAGAAACTCATACTTGCACTGTATGTTGATGATGGACTAGTTGCAGGAACCGATAAAGAAGAACTAAAAATATTTGAAAAAGAATTAAAGTCAGAGTTCAAGATAACATCTAAACCTGCAACATATTTCCTTGGATTAGAGATTAATCAAGATGAGAAGGGAAATATTAATGTAAGCCAGTCATCCTATACAAGAATGATTCTTGAAAAGTTTGGGATGAGTCAGTGTAAATCCTGTACAACTCCGATTACAAAATCTGAGGAGTTCAATGAACACGAGGAAGTGAAATTTCCTTACAGATCAGCAGTTGGTGCATTGATGTACTTGATGACGGGAACAAGACCAGATATTGCATATGCAGTTGGAGTAGCATCCAGAAGTTTGGAAAAATCCAGCAAGTCCAATGTAGCACAAGTCAAGCAAATTTTCAGATATTTGCAAGGCACAGCTGATGTCGGTATTGTTTACAAGTCTGGTCAAAACAATACACTTATAGCCTACAGTGATGCAGATCATGGAGGTGATAAATCTAGTGGAAGATCGACATCAGGTGTAATCTGTATGTTTGGAGGAAGCGTGATCAGTTGGTTTAGCCAACGTCAACCCTCAGTTGCGATTTCAACTACTGAAGCAGAAATCGTTGCCGCAAGTGAAGCAGCTCGTGAAGTGATATGGCTCAAACGATTGTTGAACGACATTGTAGATCTAAAGAAAAAGCCAGAAAATTTTTTCGACAATGAAGCAGCA
>NW_008703570.1:5512374-5571091 GCF_000326865.2 Helobdella robusta | reverse complement strand
TGATGTGTGCGATGGGTCTTCAGAACATTTAGGTTAAGGTCATCTAATGTTTTAAATAAAATGAGAAGGTGTTAAGTTTTATGTTTTGTATTAAAACATTATGATTTATAATATACATTTATTTTTCTTTGGGCCAAATGTTCTTTGTGGCCAAATCAACTTTATATGTAACTTCACTTTTTTCCTTTTCTGTTGATCCGGTGGATAATAAACAAGTCGAGAACGTTGCTTAGTTTATTTCTCTTCTTTTAATGTCTTTCAATATTATATCAATTAATTAAACGATCTACGTAACAAGAAATTTAACAAGACCATCTCATACCTACGCTTCGATTCGACTGATGAATTGCAGAGTCGAAAAAGTTCCGCCTGTATTGTGTCGGCGGTACGTTTCCGTATTGTCCTTGGTATTTAGCTTGATACCGAGTATCGAACTTGATATCTTCGAAACGTTTTGAACCAAATATTATCACTTGATACCAATACTTTTGAACATCGATTTATCAACTGGATATATTATTGTTAACGGTTATTTAATTTTTATTTAAGCTCTTCATTGATAAATTTATTTGACTTACTCGTGTTGTATGACATCTTTGCTCATTCTCTGTCTCCAATTCAAGTTGGGGGAAGGGAATTTATATAATAAAAACTGTTCGAAACTTAATTTTGGTGGCTATCAATATAATACAAAACCATTTGTTAACCGGTTCACCCTTTTGTTATATGAAAGAAAATGTTAAATCAACTAAAAATTGATCCAAGGGGATTTCTGTCTCCGACATTCAAACGGGGGCTGGCGCCAATGTGTGTTATCGTTTTGTGTTACCTCACCAGCACGGCAGCTGTTCCATTATTTGAACAGAATTAAAATAGCTAAAATTGAAAATAAATTTTACTTTTATTCGGCAAATCATGTTTGAGATTTTGATGAAAGAGTCGTTTGGCTTTCAAACTTTTAACAAGGAAACAACCAGTGAAGTCTTTAATAACGGCAGAAAAAATATTGATATTGGTCATCATTCTAGGCTGGTTTCAACATTATTAACCTAATAACGTAATTTTATCTTAATATAGAAAAACTACGTTATGAAATTAACAATACTGAAACCAGCATAGAATTTTTAGAATATTGTATAAAAAAAGTTTTTTTACCAAAAAGTGTGTATATTTATTTTAGTTGTTATCATCATTGTTACAGTGAATTTTTTTCATTACGGTTGAATGGCAGCCCTTCATCATGGCTGACGTTCGTGTGTTGTTGGTCGCAGCTGTCATCGTACCCATCCATGCCTTCCTTGCTCTCGTCTCCACTCCATTCTATTTATTTAAGTTTTAATTTATGATTTTGATTATAATTAGTTAATTGTTTATATAATTTAAAAGATGAGCTATAATATATATATATATATATATATATATATATATATATTTTCAATTCAATAATGAGTTTATTCAGCAAAAAGCTAGAAGACCCGAAGATATTACTTGTTGGGCCACCATAAAATTTATAATATATAAATATATAAATTTTAAAATATATAATATAAATATATAAATTTTAAGATATATAAATAGTATATCTATTTGCTAACTTATTATACCATGATACGCGCTAGCTAGTATAGGTATAGTTTAATTTAAATTAATGTCGCGTGGTCTTTTTTACTTGTTTGATTTTTGTTTTTCACCATTGTAAAAAATAATTTAAAACAATGTCGAAATTTATTTTTAAACTACTAAAAAAATTGCTCAACCTCCCTCGCTACTGCTTGTTGAGTCACATTCCTCCAAGAAACCAACATCATTCTCCGAGCTTCCGTCTATTTGCATGTTTGATGAGTTTGTAACTCCACTCAAGACTGTTTCTAAATGAACGCCTATAAGTTTATCATATTCTAATTCCTTACAGTTTGTTGACATTTCCATGGATCGATTAGTTGTTGTCACTGAATGCAAATGTCAAACGTTCATAAACTTTTCTTATCACAATTTGAGTAGAAATATAAGATCGAAAAGCAAATCGGATTTTAATGCATAAAATTTAATTTTAAATAACCTTCGTAAATGTTACAATTCATGTTGTTTGCGAAAACTCTTATTTTTTCCTGTAAATCTAAAGGCAGATTGTCGAACTTCATCACATTGAAATTAATACAGCTAGAACTTTTACATTTTTCATAACAACTGTTACTCAATGCAAACCATTTGCCATCATAAGAAACAACTTCTAAAATGTTTTTGTTGCCTTTTAAGTTGTTTGATTTTTCTGTCGAATTATCATGTGTTGCATGGTCAAACTTTTGCGAATGATTCCGTTTTGCTTGATGAGGAGAATGCTTCATCTGATGACAACGGCTTGGAGATGACGGAAGAGGTAAAATGTTTGAAATGTTCAAGTTCACTGTCTGCTCATCCATGATAGACAATAATCGGTTTATTAAATAAAAATTAAAAAATTATTGTACATCAAATCATACCGATACTTTTATTATTGTAAGAAGCTTGGACACAAGTAGATGTTCTTATCCTGCAGATTATAAGCACACATGATGTATACTATACATACAACTTGCATGCAATATCCACTCTACACTGCTGGTCGAAATAATGTCATGTCATTGAGTAATAAATTAATCCAAAAATAATCTTTTCAATATGGCTTTTTATACAAATTATAATTTGGAAAACATGGAAATGATTTAAAAATATATTTTCAATGACAACAGTGCTTAAAAATATTCTATCTTACTTATATAATATATATATATATATTATATTACTAACATATATATATATATATATATATATATATATATATATATATATATGTGTGTGTGTGTGTATGTGTGTTTGTGTACGTACGTGGTAAGCATGCGTGCGTGTGTGTGTGTGCTCATTTTGTGTGTGAATAGGTGCATAGGTGCCTTAGAATTATTGATTGTGATGCAGGCTAATATGAGCGGATGCACGCAGGTCCTCCTTCCTTTCAGCTATCTTCTGCATGTCAACATCTCACACATCTCACAAATATACCACTTTTTCAAAATTTCTGTTTAACACGTTTAACAAACTCCTAAATGAATTTGCATTTACATATTTTGCACAATCGGTTCTACTTTTTAAAAATAAATAGATGAATGGAACTAACTAGTTTATTAATTTGTTTTTCAAAACTTTTGGTGTTTTTTGAACCTTCCAAAGAAGTTTGTATCCGTTGTTCTATGGCATGCTATTAATATCTAAAAAGTTGTCAAATGCCAGACTAGAAATCGTTCTGGTTGAGATTATCGATCAACCATGAATCCATCCCTTAATCAATGCCTTAATCAATCAATTATTCAAACAATCAATCAATCAGTCTGATACGAAATGTTGCACCGTTAAAATTAAATGAAAATTTTTTTCATTGTTATGATGAAAAGAGCAAATGTCACCTTTCACCAAACGTTTGGTACTGCAAATTAAAAAATTGTGTTGGATTATAAAATAATAAATAGACTAACCAGAATTGTGTTTAATTTTTTGTTCTAAAATTAAGGTTTTTAAATATTTTGACTCAGTGACAGAGAGTCTAGCCTAGCGGTTCTAAACCCTTTTAACACCGCGACCCCTTGAATACTAACCCTCATGATGTGGCGACCCCCAATCCTAAAAATTGTTTTTTTATTATATATTCATACCAAAGTTACTGTACTTTTACTACTCCGATATAATACTACATCACAATTTAAATAAATTAAAAACTACATCATAGGTGAAACATTTTATTTAGCCATAAACAACGGCTTAAACATAAACAATGTTGAAAAAAGTATGTTCATAAAAACGAAATGTTAGTGAAAAGGTAGAGCTTGTTTTTGTTTCAAAAAATAAGAAATTCTAGGGTCAGTCTTTGAAAGAGCACATCGAAGATCATCTTCTGCATCGAGTCTACTTCTATATTTAGATTTAATAACTAAAAGATTGGAAAATCCAGTTTCACAAAAATATAATGTTGGAAATGGAAAAAGAAGGCGCAACACTGTTTCAGAAAAAATGGGATATAATTTTAAAAATCTTATCCAAAACTGAGAAATTGACATTGAAACGTAATCCTTTTTTACCGTATCGTTATTAAGGAAGTCAATAAACTCTTTCTGAGATGGTTCAGGAAAATCTTCAACTTTTACCATGAATGGACTTCTAGCAAATGCAAATGGGATATCAGGCAAATTTTGAAAATATGACCATATATCATCTGCAAGCATTTTTGAATAACTTTGTATAGAAATGATCATTGAGTACCGTTTGTTAGGTTCGGTGTAATTTTCTTTATAAAAGGCGGATAAAGTTGGCAGCATATAAATTTTATTTTTGTCCAATTTAGTTTGCCAAAGCTGAAATTTCATTTGAAAGGATCGGATCTTTTCAGACAAGTCAAAACATGTTGAATTTGGACCTTGAAGTGATAGATTCAATTTATTCAAATTGGCAAATATCTCAACAATGTAGGACATTTTCTGTAATTCAGTTTTATTGCTATTCAGTGTTTCAAACTGAGGTTTTGCTTTTTGATTAAAAAAACTGTTTGAGCTCATTACGAAGATCGAAAACACGTTTTAAAACTTTTCCTCTCGACAACCATCTTACTTGCGTGTGAAATAGTAAAACGTTGTTTGATGCATGTGACTCATCACGAAGTTTTGAAAACAGTCAACTGTTTAAAGCACTTGTTTTCACAAAATTGATTAAAGTAACGAAATTTTTCATTACTTTTTGTAACTCTTCAGGCAGCTGCTAATATTTTTCGATGAACCATAGAGCGAGTTCCGACGGTTTTTGGTGATTCATTCTGAACCAAACGTTGAAATCCAGACCGACATTCTAGCATATTTGGAGCACCATCTGTGCAGATACCACAGACATTTTCAAGAAATGTTATAATTTTCCAGAAATGAACCAATTTTATTAAATACATCTCATGCAGAAATAGTAGTTTTAGATGTTTGCAAAAAAGAAACTCGTCTTTAAAATAACCATCATTGCGTAAACCAGCAATTGTGAACAATTTGCAACGTCTGTGCATTCATCAAGCTGGTAACTAAAAACTGGAAACTAAGCAGATTTAATTTCTTGGATTATCTGATGGATAATATCAGCAGACATATCATTTAATCCCTTGCAAACCGTGTCATTTGACAAAGAAATTAAACTCAATTTTGTAACATATTCGGCTCCAATCATAAATCTTACAATATCTTTGGCCGCTGGCAAAATCAACTTCTTGGCAATGTTGTGAAGTTTCATAGCTCTAGCAATCCTGAGAGCTGCTAGAGTCTAATATAGATTTTTTTAATCCATCAGCTTTACATCTGAAATAATTGGCGTCTTTGTTGGCTGAGTTTAGATGCTTGCTTTCAAAATGACGTTTTAATTTGTTTGACTTCATAGATTCAGCAGATAAAACTTCATTGCAAATTACCCATTGTGGTTTCTCAATTCCCGACGTAACAATTGAAGTAAAACTGTACCTTAAAAATTCGTCATTATATTTTTTTTTCAAGTTTTTTCTTTAAGATCCATAATAGAAACAAAAACAGATTTACCGTTGGGAGAAAAAAAATAAACAATTAGCTATAAATAATGACAGCGTTTGTCAAATTTTTAAAAACTCAATGACGCATAACAACCGTTATCATGGAAATGAACAGAACATAGAAATAATATCTTCTTACAATGTAAAAAAAAAATTTCTGCAACACAAATCAATAATACTACAGTAAAAACTTGTTACATATCTGAATACAAAAAAAATACAATTTTATTAATTAATAGATTAAAAATAAAAAAATGATAGGTCTTTATGGTTGATGGCTTGAATGTATTTTTGCACAATCGGAGAAATTGGGGATGGTCATCTCAGGCGACTCCTGGAAAATCGTCATTCAACCCCTTTGGGGGTCGCGACCCAAAGATTGAGAACCGCTGATCTAGTCGATGGATATATCCGTGGTCTATCCTGAAACTCCAACGGTGAAGACTTTTTATGAATAATTAATTTATAAGTGTAAATACTTTTGAAAGACTTTAGGTTTGCCACAAAAAGTTTGCCATGTATAGATTATAAAAATGAAATAATGAAATGTTTCTACAATGCTCCAGTCAATTTTTGTTAATGTCCTGCATTCTTTGGTAGTTTGTCTACTGTCTATACCGTCACGCCGAACAAAACTACAAACAATACCTGTTTAAAAATATTGAAACTTTAACAACATACTACATAAAAGTACAACTTTTACTCTGGTTAGATCTGATTGGGTTTAAAAAAAGATCACACACGTACACGAGTAACAACAATTCCGATGAATTTTAACAAGTTTAGTTAGGATAGCCTCCAAATTATTTTAAGATGTAAAGTGTTTAATTTTTTTTAGCTATTTCTGCAATTTTATGCAAATGATCCTGCCACCAATTTCTGTTAAATAATGAAATACAGATTCAATGGTTTTATTCTTAGTTTTTAAGTTTACAGTTTAACGTATTTGAGCCAATATTAATTATTTATGAATTAATAACTATTATTATTATTATTATGTCGTTATTTACGGCGGTAAATCCAGAATTTTGCGATAAGACAGGGGAAAGATAACTTTCTGAAGTTGACGACGTCCGATTTTATTATTATTTGATTATTTTTAAAAATTTATCAAAATTTTAATTTTTTGTTGTATTATTTGACAGTTAATCTCCTTTAGAGTCATTATTTTTTAATGAAGATAATACTATATTATGGCGTTGTTAATGGATGCCTGCGGTCTGCCAGCCTGGTTAGATAGATAAATACTGACTACTTCTGCTAGCGATTGCAAATTGCCAGTAATTACTGAGCTACACAATATAAGACTAGTTTAAAATTTCATTACAAAAAACAAATTTTTGGACATTAAAAATGGTGTTGATAGTTTGGATTTTATTATTATGTAATAACAATACACATGTTTTGGAAAGCGTTTGCGACATATTATATCTTCAGCTTTTACGGTTTACCTACGGTTTACCACGGTCACGAAGTGATTCCTAAATTTAAATATTCTTATTTTGAGAAAAAAAAGCTTTCAGTGTCAGCTGCTCATTTTGGTATGCGTTAGCTGTCCATCTAACTGCCTCTAATTAGTTTTTGATTTTACGGCACGTTCGCGGTTAACTTTTAATTATAGTTTTAAGAATGTTAGTGAACAATAAAAAAAGAACGAAAACATTGATTTGGCAAAATACATTTATTAATAATTCAAAAGTAATCAGAGTTTAATTTTAATAAATGAGCATCAGAAGAAAAAGTTGATATGAAAATATTGAACGATTCACGTCTCCGATAGTCAGTCAAAATAAATGAAAACATTGCCATCCTTAATTCCTTAGGTTCTCTAAAACATTTGAGCGGTTATAAAACATTAACAATAAAAACATAACTCTCGAAGTCTGACAGCCAAAAGAACTGATGAAAACAAACAAGGAATAACACAATTTTGGAAGAAATTGACTTGCAATTAATTATTTTAATCAAATTTTTGCCTTTGAGAATGGTAATTTAAAAACAAACCATTTTATGTTAAAATTCTTAAAATTTGCCTTAACGAGAAAATGCAGAGTAAAAACAGCACAAGCTTAAAGAAACAAAAGCAAACGAACTATGTTTGTGCAAAAGACATAAGTAAACTGAGATTTCCTGTTTGAATTGATAAAACACAATTTAATTAAAACAACCAACTGCAGTTTAATAGAAATATAAGTGCAATTTGATTGTTCCATGTAAAATCATACATTAACAGTCCATCTCTTCAATCGAATGCGTTAATTTCACAAACACTTGCCTACTCCATGGCTCTTCAGATGATCCACGCAAGAACCAACGGATATCAAAGACATCGAATGTATTTTTTCCTACTAAGCAAGTCACACATGTAATCCAAACGATTATAACTTTCGTTCATAATTGTCATCCAGTTATAGCTGGCATGCAAGTAGCATAAATATATGCGGAGATTACAAATAACATTAATTCATAAGCCTAAAGTCAATACATCATTAATTACATATAACTAACGATTTTTTATATACAAAACAAATAGGAACCTTTTCGATACTGAGTGAATGTGTAATTGAAATCATTCGATGGAAAACAACCTAAAAGTTGTTCTCTGCCTACATATAATCTATATGAACGATCTATAGAAAGAAAACAGCTATTAAAACATAAAAATTTCGATAAGACAACGAATCCACAGCTAAGCTGCACAACATTCATGATAGAATACATTTCTAATTTAGGTATTGAACATTCAATTATATCCACAATTTTCTTTATACTAAGATTAAATATATAAAAATAATTATGACAAATCTCTGGAATTTTCAAGTCAAAAGCACTACATAGAAAGACTTGGTGATATTTTCACATCAATGAACTTCTCAATCAAATCTTCAAAATCTGTAAGATAGTCTTTATATGGGCTGATAATCCATCTTCATAACTTTACATAGTCCCATTTATTAACTGAAAATTAAATGTATGAAAATGGTGAATAAATGACTATACAAATGAATAAATAAATTAAACGAATCAAACACACAGATATCTAAATTTTATATACACACTAGATACTGTGTGAATTCTAAGTAATTATTGGCTTCACGTTCACTAATTGTAGTTTTCTAGTGAGATAATGTTGGAAAGATGAACTAGAAATTATTCAATGCCTATAACTCGACAAACTGTGATGTGTCTATGCATGCAAAGCGCACATGACTGCTGTCCTCAAATCTATTCTGCTCTCTCGACAAACCTCCACAAGGAATTTATTTGGTTTCAACTCATTTCGAAAGTCTCTATTTACTTCATATCATATATTTCGTTTTGAAATAGCATAAATAAAAAAAAATAAACGAATGAAAAGCAGGCAAAGTGACAAAAAATGAAATGAATGAATGAATGAATAGAATGAATGAAAAGAATGAATGAAAAGCACCTTCCTCTGGTACATCCTCAGCAGGAGCGGCTGGTGGCGCCTTTTGAACATCAAAATAATAAATTATTACTTTCACAAAATTGATGTGTTTGAAGAAATGTTTAAAAATATTTTAACATTGGATGTTTAGTAAAAGGAAAACACATCCCAGCAGAGTGTTTAATAAAAAAAAGCACATACGGCGTGGACGACAGCAGCGGCATCTTCCTTTGATATGACGAACTTGCTTTCTTTTAAACTGGTGCACATGCTGAATTCATTTGTTCAATACATTAAAATCAATCAGTTAGTTCATGTCCTATCAAATATATCTATGAATGAAAGTGATTTTTTAAATACGGGTAAGAAATTCATAAAGACACTCAAAAACATATGAAAATCATAATTATTTTACAAATTTTAACATCGTCAACCGATCTATCAACCAGCCAGCCAACAACCAGCCAAACAAATAACCTCAACAACAAACAACCGGCCAACCAATCAACTAACCACGATATTCCAGCTGGATCAGCTTTGCCATGGATTAGTTGATTCCACTGCTCATGGGCTTGGCATATGATTTCCAGAGCAAATTCCTTCATGTTAATGAATAAATAACATAAACCATAGCCATAATAACATTATAAACATTAAATATATAGATACATAAAATAAAAACATGTACAAACTAAACAAATAATATACTAAATCAACTCAAGAGTATCAAAAATAAAGTCAATTAATACGCACAAGATGTTAACATATTTACAAAATAATTCAAAATTTGTACTGTGATTTATCTTACATTTATCTCACTTACTGCGTTGTTATATGGGGTATATTTTAAATGGGATATTGAGTCAACTAACCACACTTAATAATCTCAGTAGGTAATAATGCAAACTAAAGCGTTCTTTTAAGCAATCATATTAATACAATAATAAGTATAGTTTATAATAAAATTGGTGAAAATAATGAAAATGCATAAAGTAATGAAGAACTGACTCGATCTTTAGGTTTCCCTTCAAAAGCAAATTGGTTGGCTGGTTTGCCAGTTGGCATCTTGTATATCTTGAACCATTCATGGGTCGCCTGACAATCAACATTTTAATATCTCTTGATAATAAATTAATTTAAGCAATTCAAAATGAGACCACAAAAAATTAATTGACGTAAATGTAGAATATTTTGAAATGTACAATACTATTTTTCGTTATATTTACTGCTAAAAAGCCTGGCATATGTTCTTCAATGTCTTTCACACCTGCAACATGAATAGCACAAATGGTACAAATCTTTCTACATAAAACATCACCCCAAAAACATTTTAAAAATTGTTAAACGCTTGCTACGGAGAGAACAACAAATGATGCATGAAAAAAATTTACATAATTTGTTTTGTAGTAAAGTCAGTTCGTTTGCCAAAAATGAAGTTATAACTTTCATAGTGTCTTATGCGCAGCTTCTGAGGCGCTACTAGATTCAACGTTCCGTATTCACATTTGCCACGTGTGAAACAACGCATCATACATGTCTTATAAGCTGAAATCTCTTGCATTTGAAACCGGTCACTGTGTTGCAGTGATCGGAACTCTCCTCAGCTAATAAAATCGTCTTCAACATTTGTTAAATTACACATTGTGTAAGCTCATTTATACATGATGGAAAAATTGGAAAGTTAATTTCATTCTAAAGGGCTATTTATTATTAGGTCTCCTAAATTCTCTATTTAAAAATTTAAGAAAATGTTCTTATTAAGAAACAAATGATAAGATAACCAACCATTAAGTTTGTCTGCCAGTGGATCTTTCACATCAATGGCCAGTATCTTCCAATCTGTTTCACCTGTCAGAAACAATGAGATGAGATTTGCTTCAACTAACAAAATGGTTGTATCAATTTTAATATTGAAATTTCAACAAGAAATCAACAATTATCAAACTGTTACGAATTATAACTGAGAAAAAAGTCGTTATTAAAATAAAAATTAATAATTGTTGTGTGTTTAATTACCATTCATAGATTTAACACAACAACCATATACATAAAATTTAGTGGAACTTCAACATTCATAATTCAGTGGAACATAAGCGAATTCTATGCTTGGAATCTTAGCCAGAAATTTCAAGTGCCTAATTGATGACGCATTTGCTTGAATTTCAAACCAGAAACCTTCCTGTCTTTTTTTCCCAGTTTAGTTGTTCTTATTTCAATTTCTTGGGAAAAGATTGGTCCAACCATTTTTACAAAAATAAATAAATAACCACATCATCAACACACATAATTCAATGGAACGCAACCGCATCATCAACACACATAATTCAGTGAGACATGATCACAAAAAAGAATCTAATCTAGGATCAAATACCAGCTATTATAAACTATTTTAAGAAAAAACTTTAATTAATGAAGCCTTATCAATATAAAAAACCTATTAATAAAATGATTTAAAGTCATGTGAACGCAGGTGTTTTATTGATTAAAGTAGAACACAGGTATTTCAATGGCACAAAAAAGTTGTACCTATCTCGAGATAAAAATGTGATGCAAGGGTACAAGGAACATTTTAATTAAAATTACATATGTGTGTGTGTGTGGTGTTTGTATGTATGTATGTGTGTTTGTATATGTAAATGCTTGTATGTGTAAGTGCTGGTATGTGTGTGTGTGTATGTGTGTGTGTGTGTGTGTGTGTGTGTGTGTGTGCCTCATCAGAATGAAACTGTTGGAATTTTTGTTCAGGCTTCTTTAATACCCATCAATTTGAAGGTTAAATTTATTATACATCAATAGCTATTACATTATGTTTTGGAATAATTGATCTTTCAACTTGAAAATATGAAATAAAAGCTAGCGCCAAATAGTTGAAGAGGAGGAGTTAATGATTACATTGAATATATTTCAAAAACAAGGACAGTCAGCTCAAGATCCAGCTCAATTGACCAGCAATATATTTGAAACATGAGCAGCATTTAGTAATAATGATGATGGTGGATATCACCAATGTTGGTGCTGCATAGAAAAATTTTACGTTCGGTTGGTTGGATAAAAAATTTCAGACAGAAGAATGTTTGGGAAAATAATTACAAATAAAAAAACGTACCTTCATCAATTAAAGCCATGACCCCAAGTACTTTCACCTGCACAACATCTCCTCTCTTCTTCACCTGAAAGCAATCAAACAAGAAACAACTTTTCATTTGGTGGTCACTTGAAGGTCATTAGAGTTCAATCAACTAACCTTGTATCCAATCTCACAAACATCCAAGGGATCGTTATCTCCCTTCTGCAATGTATGGGCATCAATATGCTTTGGATTCTCCCATGTCTGAATGAGTTCAGTCAGATAAAAACATAACATAAACATGAAAAAGTAACATAATATTTAATATGTAATAAAAAATTAAGAATCCAGTTAGGAAAACAGTTGAGTACCCACAGTTATTACAACAAAAGTTACAAAACAGCCAATGTGACCACTATTCAAAACTCAACCGACTTCAATTCATAATTATGATTCACAGTCCACAAAATCAATTTCATTGAAACGTTATCCCACTACGATGTCACTACTGTCACTCATCAAACAAACTGAGCAGGCTGAATGTCATTATCTAGCATGATCTGTTAATTATAACTCCTAATTCCGTACTGCTTCCTAGTCCATAAATAAAATTCACCTCACAATCACACATGTATTTAAATATTAAAGAAGGAAGAAATTAATTTATATTTTAAATTTTATTTAAGTTATAGGAGTGATTGATACTTGTGGAAAAGCTCCATAATTCCAGATGTATCCATGGTGTGGAAAGCAGTTATTTATATACCTCAATTTCCCTTTCTTTATGTCCTGTTTGATTGGATTCAATTTCTCTTCTTTGCTTATCTACAAACAAAAGATCATTAAAATAAAAATATGTTTTAACGAGAAAACTTCTTAAAATATTGAATATTTTGAACTTTATGTAATACTATCAATAATTAGGACAATGAAATGTAAGGAAATCCTGAAAACAGGAAATAACACAAAATTTTTCAATAACAACAATGGCAACAACAAAAAAGAGATTAATTGTGTGCCAATTGTGGTTCAAGAGTGGATTGAGCCAAGCATATTGTTTAGAATTGAATTGTATTGAATTGCATTTCATTTTCAGAATAAGAAGTTTTCCATCTAGAGTACCAAAACAGCATACATTTAACTCATTTATGAAAAAACACACATTTCTGATTCATTTATTTGGTTTCAACACATCAAATTCATCAACTGGTATCAATTAGCACATATGAATTTTGATAAGTTCATAACATGACAAGTGAAAACAAGATATTTAAACTTGCAGATACAATTACATAAAAACAATATTAGATATTTACAGGTGGCAACAAAACAAAACCATAGGCTAGCACATTTTGCAGCACAGCTGGAAGGCAAATTAGAATAGAAGACAATTTATATATTTGACAATCATTTATATTGAGGTATGCACAGATAGCAATAATACTAATATTACAGTTTAGAAATTAATCAATGACTCATAATAAGCACTAAACACAACAAACACTAAAAAGTTAAAAAAATTCTTTAAACAGAGAATCAAAGAATTTTTTGACCAATTATGACAATGCATTACTAAAAATAATCACATACAATCTACATTTGTATAGCACACACTCTGCCTTTCTGACTTTTATTCAAAAATTGTTCACAACGGGGGCCAGCGCCCCCCAAATCTGCCATTGCTCACATCCAAGATGTTATAAAAAACAACACAATTGGCCAACTACAAGATTTTCTTTCTGTGAGATAAGTTCCAACCACATTTGATCTAAGGTGTCCACAACCCATTTCTACGATTGTATGAGAGCTCATTTTCCAATTTTTTTGTCATCACGATCAGATATTTCAGCATCCTGATGCATACCACTCAGAATAATGACACTTTCTTTTTTTTGGGACATTGTCCAACCTCATTTACAGTCTACATTGGAACATCCAACGCTTAACTTGCACAAGAGTCACACACAGACTACAATCTGCAGGCTTTAATTTTATACACTGGCGAAAAGGGTAATTGCCTCTATAAGCAGTAGAAACAAATTGTCACAAAATATATAAGAAAAAAAAATTTGAAATGATAGGTAGACATTCAACTAAAAAAACATATATACATTAAAATTATAAAACAATAAAATTAAAACTAAATAAACATTGAAAATTAAGCATAGACTTGGACATAGTTGGGGTGCAATTGCACTCCCGACAACATTAATGCAACTAATTGTGAATCTCTAAAAATTTCATGCATATAAGATTGATATTATATAAAAATGTTTACCTATTCAAATAAATAAAAGTCAAGAAAAGTTCATTATATTAAACATAACTTGGTTAAATTTTAAGCTAAATTAAAAAGTGGTTGGCATCCCAACATTATTAGAGGATTAAGTTTAGTCATAGTGCCAGATTTTTTTTAGAAATAAAAATACGCTTTTGAAGACCCCATAAGACAAAAATAAAAATAAGCACTATCACAACCTCCATTTTGGCATTTGTCCATCTTGGTACCTCAACAACCATGTTAAAAATCTTCTTCTCCTTGCTAGCATACAATGGTATGTCATGAAAAGGTGATACATAGCCTCCATCAGGCCCAACTACATTAAGTTGTTGAATAAAAAAAATTAAATATAAGTAAAAAAACTGATTGAACCTTTTAAAATGTAATTGTTAAATCTAACAAAAGTTTAGTTTAGAATCTAAAACTAAGCTCATAAAAATAAAAACCATTTGTATGATTATCAAGCTTAGTTGGCTGTTTATTTTACTGTTTACTTAGTTAGTTCATTTTTAGTAGAGTAGAGTACTTTAAAAAACTTTTTCCAGACAACTCTAATTTTTAACTTTTGTTAGTTACTTAGGCTACTTAACTACAATTGCTGATTGATCATGGTCATGCATGATGCATAGCATGATCATATAAAAAAGATACATTTTAAAATTAATAATTTAAAAATATAATTATAAACAAGGTGTTAACATTCCAACGGGTTACATCATCCATCACAGCATGCCTAGATTCATTCACATTAATAATTAATTTATTAATAATATAAAAAAAACCCAACCGAAGTAAACTTGATATTGAAGGGAATTGAGGGCACCTTTCTCAACGATTGAGTAGGACATTTTATTCGAAGATGCGATCCGAGCAGACGCTGTCCCCAACGAACGAAGCGACGAATGCAGAGGCCAGCAAGCAAAACGGGGAAATTTATAATAATGGATCTTCTTACTTCTCACGCACGTCGTCAAAATCGTTCGTACGAGGCCGACCGTCATTTTAATCACGCCCATTCTCTCAATGATTGGCCTCCTTATAATCATTTTTTCATTTTTAACTATAGTATTTTTATTGACATATTTAATGGCATTTCATTGAAAGCGATTGTTTAATTTAAAGAAATCTAACATCAACAATTATAAAAAATAATTGCTTAATAGTTTTACACTCACCACAGTCCATCTCTACTAAGACGTAAAGTAAAAATTCACTTTTGTTTAGGGAGAATCAAAATCGAAACGTTGGGCATTTAATTTTTGTTTAAAGAGATATTTTAAAATTTTGTCCAAACCTTTTTTCTGATAATTCATCAATAAACTTACAATTAGTTTTTTTATTTAAATAAAGAAACAAATTAATTGACATGAGTTCAAGGGAGCACAGGTAGGGCCACCCAGGCTTTTCTAGTTTTGTTTTTTTTGTTCTTTTTCTCTTTCTTTTGTCTTCTTTCTCTTTCAATCTTTCATATTTTAATTTTTTAATTTAATTTTGTGATTTTTCTTGCTTGAAAAATTTAGTGTTGTCAGGTGCATTTTAAATTAAGTTTCTAGTAATGATCTAATTCTAATGAATGAACAATTTTTTAATTTATTTAAAAATTTTAATTATAAATATAATTTATATTATAAACTTACTTTAAAATTGAAATTTTATGCTACTAACTAAACTAAACTAATTAAAATAAAAAAAAGTCTGTCTAACAAAAACTAAAACCGAAGCAGTTCATTTTCTTCTTTAAATTTATCATTAATTAACTGAATGACAAATTAATATAACTTACAATTACATATCATATTCCAGCGTTGATCCATCCATTGAATTATGTAGTACAGTTAATGAGGTAAAAACTTCATCAGTAGATGTCGAGCCGTTACGGAATGAAAAAACAGTTTTATTACACGCCAATATACCAAATGGTGACACCTGCAGTAAAATTTGTAAGTTCTCATTATAATTATTTATTGTTCTCTCTGGATTGTGAAATGGTTGTTTAATTAGTGTTAGTCTGCTGTTAGTAGAGCAAGTTGTCATTTAATTCTTAAAATAATTGTTTACTTTTTACTTTATTTAATTTACCTAGGTAGTTCTGAAAATATTATTGCAGAATAATTTTTTAAATTAATTTCTGCCTCATAAATTTATTTAATGCGTACTGTTCAAAAAATTTGTTTTTAACAGAATTCTTTTAAGTTTTATTAAGGAAGGGAATAGGTTAATTGAATTTTTAATATTTAAAGTAGTTGATGTTGCTAATTGTTTTCAACATAATCTGCCTTCAAAAACAAGAATTTTTATGAAAATAATATCTGAAGACATTTTTACTTTCCACTAATCTTCAATTTAACATATCAGGTTAAATAATAAATGAAAACTACTAGATTGAAAAGTGTTCTTTGTTATTAAACTTCTTGAAAATAAGCATGATTATTAGCATAAATTAACATTTGAATATTGAATTAAATTTTTTAGTTTAATTTTAATCTTTCAATTTGGAAATTCAAAAAACTTTTCCAAAGCTAATGTCCAATGTTTCTAAAGCCATCCAACTTGAATTTTCTTTACTTCTATTTTTCAGCAAGTTGTTTGTAGGGAATTTTTTAATTTATGTTAAAACTGGGCAAACTTTTTGAAAATTAATTATATAAAATTATTTTTAAAGATAATGAATTTTTATAAAAATTGATTTTAATTCTTTTTTAATAAATTTTTACTTAAATCATAAAATATGTTTAAAAAAGTTTTTACAGACGTTAAAGAATTTAAAGAAGAACAAAAACCAACAGATTTGGTTTCATTCAAAATTGTTTACAACAAACAAACCTACTCAGTAACTTTACCTTTAGACGACACTGTTGAATCACTAAAATTACACATAGAAAAGCTCACAGGTAGATTTTATAAATTTTCATGTTTTTTAGCATTTTTTGATTATCATAATTTTTTTTACACTGCAGAAGTCCCTATTCAAATGCAAAAACTGATGTTTAAAGGTTTAAATGGATTGATTGTTCTTTTCATTAAATGATTCATTTTGAACTGTTATCGTTAAATGGTTTGAATTTGCAGGTCGAATGAAGGAGGAAGGAACATTGAGAGATAACAAATTAACCACCGGGTCAAAAATAATGGTGGTAGGTAGTACAATGAACGACGTCATTGCCGTTAGTCAGGCATCTTCCTCTGTTGTTAAAGAAAGCAATTCAGTTGCTGGAACATCTAACAAAGAACCGTTGTCCAAACAAAAGGTTTTAACTAATGTAGGATTTTTCAAAACACCATCAGTGTCTTCAATGAAGTTTTATATTCTCCTTAGCCACATAAGACGGTTTTAGAGAAGTATGGAATGCCTGATGATGTGATGCCAGGCATCAAAAATTGTCAGGAACCTCTGCCACGCATTCCATTATCAGGAATGTACAATAAATCAGGTGGGAGAGTTAGATTAACATTCAAACTTGAAGCTGATCAGGTATGGATTGGAACAAAAGGTGAGACAAGGCATTTTTTATAATTGATTAAAAAAATTAAATAATTTTTCTTATTTTAAATGGCCTTTCTGAATATTAACAAACAGAAAGAACGGAAAAATTGAGTTTGGGTTCGATAAAAGCAGTTGTGAGTGAGCCAATTGATGGACATGAACAATATCATCTGATGGTATGCATTCTAATTTATTCCAATGTGCACATTCAAATAGTTTGCTTATTATGCTTCTGTTTACTTTAATAAATTGTCCCGAATTTCGCATGCATACAAATCAACAGCTGGTTGAGTAGTGATACCACTTTTGGCAGAGTGTGGGAATTTTTTGTTGAACAACTACACTTGGAAAGCTCTGCACAAAGGAATGTTAAGAATGTAATATATGTTGCGTGAGAGTGAAGCAGGAACGCTAAAGTTTAAGAGACGAGCGGACTAATTTAAGGTGCGATGTTCAGTGACCAACAAAGTTAATAATGAAATAAAGAAGAGATGAAGGAAAGAACATAAGGCTAGAATCGTTTGACAATAGAAAAATATGAAATTTAAAAACTCACTGACTCTGTTATGCCAAATGAATAAAAACTTCAACTAGCCTAATTCGGACTCAGATTATCTTACAGACAAAAGATTTGGACAATAAAGTATAAACAATATGAGAACTGCAACCTTTGTAGTTTGTTGGTGGTAAGTAATTTTCTATGCAGTCAATTAATAGTATACAGCTAACGTGGCGCAAAATGACATTATGACATTATAATACATGATGTGACGTAATTTAATAAATTGTTTTCAGGCCTTGCAGCTAGGACCTACGGAAGCCTCTAGATATTGGATATATTGGGTACCTAGCCAATACATAAACGCCATCAAGGATGCCATTCTAGGCAATTGGCAGTTTTTTTAAAATTCAATGTTTAAAATATTTTCGCACAAATATTTTTGAACAAAAGAATTGCACAAATATATAATTTAAATTAATAAATTGGTATCATTAAATACATTGTCAAAATTTTCACGGGTTTATATGTCGCGCTGTACTGTGAAATTTTGAAATTCGTTTTTATCTTTTTCGACCATTGTGTGTGCGAACTGTGTTTGAAATAATCAATTTAAAATTTTATTTTTTTTTTATTCCTCGCTCTGACTAACTAGCGCACAAAGGTACTCGGTATGTAAATGATGTAGAATTGTAGATCCTTGTCTTAGTCTTCCAAATAAAATGATAATGATGATATGTGGTGGCCTCAGTGGCACTTATACGAACTTATAGATTAATTATAGGTGCTCTAGACCTTTTTTAAACTCGCTTCTCAGATCCACCTGGAAAATGTTTTACGACGGCAGACACCACTGAAAATCGTCGTTTACCACAACTTGATGAGTTGAATTTTGGCAACAGATTGCCATCATCAACTGACTTCATGTGACGTCGTGTCGGAACATCGAGTACTTGTACTCATTACCAAGATATCCAGGTGCCGCACCAGCAAGACAATCCCAGACAAATAGCGTTATTTTGAATTTTATTATTCGTTCAATTAGAAACCGAAAAAGGTTATCTCGAATATAATATGAGATAGGGCAATACTGCCACCCACGCCATCACTGATGCGTCCCCCACCAGACCGTAAAAACATTGAATCCTTAGCGAATTAAGTAAATGGAAATAAGGCAAAGGATGTCATCAATTGAGAGTTTTGAAAGTCATTTTCCATTCCCCACACTGAAACGGAAATCAACAAAAAAAGTCATCAAATTTATTATTTGAAATCATTCACCCAACGCAAAGAATTCTGGGTACGCAACTGCATGCACTGCGAAACGGCATCAGGCGACCTTAACCACTAAGCCATAAGAAGTTGATACTAAAGGGTAAAGAAAAATTTGTTCTTTTAAAATTATGTTCATACTAGGTTTTTTTGGATTCATGGCATATGGCTTTTTCATTCGCATTACACTTCAATGTGGAAAATCGTCTCACTATGCCACTTTTTTCACCAGGTTTGTTTTCGTTGATTTTCCAAAATCAGTGCATACGTTTCTGTCGTGGAAAGCAATAATTATGAAGAAGTGCTCTGTTAAAACCTTGATCATCTCACAAATGACACTTCAGTATAGACAAAATACAAAAGCACGGTATCTGAATTAACTGTCGCGGTGAATATTGGACTGACCATGGATTGATTAGGATTTCTCCAATCTTCACGTTTATTTAAAAAGAAAAGACTCACACTTGTTACATTTAGTGTGCTGTTTGGCTGATTATAATTGCCTTGATCATTATTCATTCACTTTACTTTAATTGCAAATTTAACTAAGCTGGAGAGCTTCTTGACAGCAACTCCGACTATAATTCATTTAAAATTTAATATTTTATGGCAATATTAACAAAGACAAACAATGGCGGTTAGAAAACTAGTTCCTCCACAACTTAAACATAATTAATAATATTAATTTTTGCCTTAACTAAAATTAACTCTAAAGACAAGCAAATTTTAATTAATTAAATTGCTAGCTTTTTAGTTTTGTTGAAAATTTGTAGTTGGTTCCACCATTAATTTAAGATGAATTAGATTGTGTTAATATTCGATAAACGGGATTGTGATTTTATTAAGTACATTAGTTTTTATATAGTTCGAATAATACAAACAATAAAAAGTGATTTCTTTTTGACACTGATAAAAATTTTGTAGTTCGTGTAATACAAACAATAAAAAGTGATTTCTTTTTGACACTGATAAAAATTTTGTTATTAATCAGTAAAATCTAATAGTTATAATTAGAAAAAATCTACAATTTTCATGTTTATCAAATGACCACTAAGTTTTGTTCAAACATCTACTGTTTTTAACGATAAATGGTTGAGACTGGCAGCCATGGTTTCGATGCGGTTTGAATATATTTAGCTTGATGATTATTTTCTTTTTTGATTTTTTTATGAGCGTTACAATGAATAGAAGGATCAAATGACCTAACAGTGATGTGCGACAGAGGAAACGTTCAAAAAATAAATTTCAGTGGTGACCATTGAATTATTCGTGGGTGCTGGGAAAAAGAATGAATAAATCTTTATTTCAGAAAAATGAGGATCGCTAACGAATAAATCTTCGATTTTTCTGATGCACAAAAAATGGCAATATCCATTTAACGATTAAATACGGTTATATAAACCTTATAAATTAACCTAAAACTTCACGGAATGTTGAAAACGAAATAAATTTTAACAACGAGCTGAATGCAGATCGGCAAAGAGTCATTAACATAACTTCGGGAAGGCCAAGATTTTTCTAATTATATCTCAGATTTTTCTAAAAATAAGCCAAAATGCTCATGAATAATTAATTTTTAGGAACTTGCTTCCAGAGGTAACTTGCCCGTTGAAAAAATTTTCAATGTTAAAACGCTGGTAGGGCACTTCCAGTTATATAATTCCATGGTGGTGACTGAAGCATAATTTTAGTGGTTAATGATAAATTGGCGTTCTCGGCTCTATGGAAATTGCAAAAGATTTTTTTAGAGTAATATATTATTCCAAGCATATAATTGTACCTTTATATACTAATGATAATTTGGCTTAGTAAATAAATTTTTTTTCTGCTTTATTAACTTTAAGGATCATTTCGAATTATATAACCCATCTTAGATAACGTTCGTGTTGATGTTGCAGCGATTGTTTACTTGATCATAAGAACAATATCATCGGCCATCCATCCACCTATTTATAGGTACATTCATACATAACTAGAGGTATTTACTGACCAATAAACCATAACAAAGACTTTATAAAAGAAAATCTGAAAAATTAAAACGCAGATGGTTCCGTTTTTGGCTCGATCTTTTGCACCACACCTAACATTTCCTTTATCAGCATCAGCATCATTAATATATCTAGCAATTTTTTCATCATTGACCTGCCGACACCAATCTTTATCTTTGTCAAGCTTCTCTCTAAATATCAAAATTTAGACTGCATCGAAAACTTACATTCCTAATTTACCGTAATTTTTCTTTAGCTCAGTTATGCAGTTTAATAACATATTAAATAATTATAAAATAAACTTTGATGTCCAAGATATTGTAATTCACTCTCTGACAAAACCTCTGAATCCTTCTTTAAAAAATAGCAGTAGGTTCAAAACATACCTACCAGACCGTTTTTCGGCTATTATGCCGACTTCTATTCCACGTCATGTAAAATATAAAATTTCCCAGCAATCAAAAACAATTTTGCAACTCCACACCGTTTAAAATAAACCTCCGGACAAGCTCAGAAGCTGCTCATGTAGGTTCTAATGAAAGCTCAAACACATTTATCACAATAGGGCCGCATCATCTACTACATTAGTACCGCGTCATTTCAATGTTTCATCCGTTCATAAAATAGTGTCTCGACGCTGGACAATAGGCCTGCTTGTCCACACTCCTGCCCGTCCATTAAAGAATTCGTCAGCCAATTATTCAATATACATTTTTTTTACAAATTATTTAAAATGTCGTTAATTTTTAATATTAAAACACACCATTTTATTGACAAAGTATCACTCACAAACCTCATTAACTGGTTGTTAATTAAATGCTATTAATAAATTCAAAAATATTAAAAATGAGGCAAAAAATCACTCCCAAAAAGCAATAAAAATAGATTTAAGTCCATCAATCTAAAGTTTAACCTACGGATAACAAATATTTTAACATAAAAAAGTTTAAACCCTCTAATAAAAAAGTTTATTCATAATATATATTTCTGTTCTTATATGTTTGTGCATATCAACAAACTACTACGAAGATGGCAGCATTAAGATCGAGATTCTACAAAATTATACACAATGAAACAAATAAGAGATGACCAAAATAATTAAAAACATCAGAACGCATCGACATAATCGTTCATTGAACATGGTCGCTGATTATTATTAAATAAGTTGAGAACTCGTTTGCTTTTCAAAACTTTTGTTCAACCCCCATTTTTTAAACTGTCGTCGTAAAATTTGTTTAAACTAATTAATTTGCTATCTGTAATACAAAAATCGTTAAAACCATGCTATGTTCAAACTTTTCAAAACGTAACTTCTCAACAGATCTTATTGAGGTAAACGATGCACCAGAAAATCCACATTTTGAAAGCATTGGCCATTTCATCAAAATAATTTCATAGTTTACTCACAGCAGTTCAAAAACCCCACTGTTCCTGTTAAAAATACTACTTTTACTAACTTAACACAAATAACGCTTACAACGCCCCCCAGATTCGCCACTGGTTCGCAGCGACCATGTTGCGGAACATTCAGAATTCAGATTCATTGTACGAATTGAAGATTCGTGTTATTGCTTCATAAAGGTTAATGAGAGTACTTGAAAAATATTTTCATAAATAGCACACGAGAAATATTCTCGTGGATAGCATGAAGGTTGTTCATTTTGATGGTGAAACCAAAATGAGCAGATTACTGTTCAAAATTTGAAACAATCGATATTAGAATTTTTGCATAGTATAAAATAATAAGCTTGTTTACCAATTTAGTATCCCTCCCATTTTCTAAAATAAAAATTTTTATAACTATTACAATGAAGACAAAGTTGATTCATAGAAGAAATATTTAAGTTGAAATGGGCTCAACGTCAACATCCAACAACCATAAGACCAATTTTTCAATTAACGGAACAGCATCAAATGAATTATAATTATACACATTGAATTCGTCTATGTATCTACTTGTATAAAATTTTGAAACATTCCAAATATACACATACCAAAATAGATTATAAATCGTAAATAAATATGTAAATACATACATACATATATAAAAAAGATATACAGACCAAATGGAACAAGAAATTATTTAAAAATCTATCACCTCTAAAAACAACAAAAAAAAGAGACAATAACAAATATAGCGTAAAATAAAAAAAGAAGAGACAAACCGAACTTCATTAAATGTTGAACAAAAACATGAGTCAATGTTAAGAAATTTAAATAAGGAGGATATTTATCCGTTAATGTCTGCAAATTCCTTCTTTTTATTATTCTGAAATATATGTTAAGCAGTATGCAACACTGTATAGTCGCATTTGTAGAGATGAAAAATTAAAACTTCAGTCATTATTCATCGACAAAATTCTGTGACAAGCAAGATACTTGCTAGCTTATTTTACGAGTTCTTGAAAATATGTTCGTACCACATTGTACAGACCTCATGACTAGAATAATGAATAATGTTAAACATTTAAAATAAGAGATAATTTAAGCATATTGTAAAAATCAAGAACTTCTGTTGAATGATTATATAAGATTAGTCAATATCAAGTCGACGCCTTTGCAGAATATTAAATATATCATAGGTCAATTTAAGATCATGACATTCCTAATAGCTAAAAGGACTGAATAATTCATTAAATGTCACAAATTCACATATATTCATGCCAGTTTCATAGGAAAGTTTAATCAATGTTTCAATTAAAAGTACTCGGCTATGATGCAGCAGAAATTTTACAATTTCCAATCCTAATAGACATAATGAAAATTTAGTACACGCGATGTTCACACATGTTTAATAAAATATAAATACATATATAACCGATATTTAATATATACATACACAACCGATATATAATATATACATATATAGTATTTAACCTAATAATATCACATACAAATGTATGCCTACACAATCATACATATCAAAAAAGTTGTAATTAAAAAGAAGTTTGGTATGAGAACGGAAGAGACACCACACAACCACGAACTGCATTCTTTACTATTAAACATATTACTCTCATAATTCAAAACGAAGTCTTCCAATTAGAATGTGCTAAAATAAAAGTACTTTAGGTGAATCTGAACTAATCTGATTCCACTGCCACCATCCACCCGTTCACCGCCTTTCCACTTTTCAAAACATTACACAACCTCGTCTAATAGACTAAATCTTAACGACGCATATCGTACACTGGCTACAAATTCATATCAAACGCAGCGCACAAACAAGAAGACACAACCATAACTCACAACAAATGTAATATTAAAATCTCATTACACCTCTACTTAATGTCACAATAAGAATAAACACTGTCTTCGAATTGGTAGTGCATTATGTGCACGCACGCACCACAGACGCACATACATTCAAACACACACACACACATACACACGTAAGCAGCTTGACACTAACTCAACGTTACATACGATGACATGCCTGCGCAGCGCAACTCAAAAACTCAAACACGGATGCTCCATAAATAAATAAACAAATGAATAAACAAACGAATAAATGAATAAACGTACAAACAAACATATGTATACGTAACACACATAAATATTATATATATATATATATATATATATATGTTGGAAGGAGACCATATTTTATACAGTATTGTATGAATTCTACCGAATTGTTGGCATTAATCAATTTAAAGTTTGATACATGCCAAACTTTATTTTGTTTTGCCTCTAACTCCTGGCAAAGATGAACCTTTAAATTGATTAATGCCAAAAAATCGGTAAAGTTCACACAATACTGTATATATGAGCATGCACACACACACACAAGTACATACGCCTCTAAGTAACAGCTATCGACGTAGTATTTATATAATATAATTATATATCAACGTATTATCTCATATATATATATATATATATACATATATATATATATATATAAATATATATATATATATATATATATATATATATATATGTTATGCACAGAGAGAACGGAAGAGAATCTCGAAATAGAAATAATGTTATTTATTTTTTATTAAAAACCATCCAATAATTTAAATCAACAGAGCAAATAGAAAAAAGAACATACAATCACAGTAGTAAAATGAAACCACGATTACTCATCTTTCCACTACTCTCAAAATTTATGTACAATTGCAAACGTTTATTATTATCATCATTATTACTACATTAATTTTGCAGCTGGAAAAGAAAATAAATCATAAACACTACAACTGGTGAAAAAAATCTGCAAAAAGTAAAAGAAAAAATAAAATAAAAAGCATGAAACGTCATAGAAATAATCATTTAACTGACATTTTAGCCGTATAACAATAATGATAATATTAAAAAGCCAAGTCAAAAAGTAAATCTTCCGAAAATTTTCTAAAAATTATTTTAGCTAAATTTGATGATTTAAAATGAAAATAATTGTAGCAAAAATGATTGCAAACAGTTTACTGGGAAATTGTAAAGAAGTTATTCATTTTGCCCATCAGTGTTCCGACAAAAAATTGCATCTTAATTATTTATTGTTACGATGGAAGTAAGTTCAACAATATCATCATCATTAATTCATTATTTAAAATTTACTGCACATATTTATGAATAAATTAAAAATATTAAAAATGTGTTGTCAATGAACATTTGATCGTACACCATCCACCAGGTAAGTGGCCAGATTCAAACCCAAGCTGAAGTTGGAAGGATGAATATTCCCTCACTCATTCGTTCATTCGCTCCATCAATCCATCATTTGTTTGAAAGCTTTTCATTGGAGAGTGAACTGCCAGCTGAGCAATGGTAGTGCACACTGACCCAGCCAGCTGACTGCCTCTGCCAGATGCGGGTCTCCTCCGAGTGCACCGTCAGTGGGGCACCATTCCTGCCGGGTCGCATCCGTCATAATTAATTTAATTATAATATTGATATATTAAATCACTAGAGAGGAAAGTTGCTGGACTGGGAGGAAGGAATAAATGCGCACCACAGAATATTGTCGAATGGATGAGTTTCTGATTGAAATCAATTATGTGCTAGCGCAACAAACGTTATTTTACAATTTGAATGTGTACAAAAAACTGAGCCATCGAAGATGCAGGCAAAAATTCTTTCAATTTCTAATTTTCTATTATATAAAAATAAAGAAAAATCTCGCCGAGAATAACTACTTAAACGTTGTTTGAAGCTATTTATCAAACTGATTGTAAGAAAATCTTAAGCATTTAAAGTAGGAATTGAATAATTGCATTGAAGACGATTAAAAAAATTAACTTGTCGATTAGTTGTGTGAGCCTCTTGTAAGCGATGAAAGCAGCATCTTCAGATAGAAAATACACATGCGGGTTTAAGATATAAGTGTTTGCTGGCTTGTTAATTCTCTGGTCAACTGAAAAATTTATACAAGTGCAAATAATTTCGTCATATCTTTCATTTAACAGCAAATAAAAATGTTTCCAACGTTTTTAACATCAACATAAAATTACAACCACATATAATTGAAACAAATTATTTCAAACACGTCTGACTCAATGAATAACTGAATTATTCAACGAATTAAAATAACAAATGTGCAACCATTATCGAAGTAGAACTTGTGGAATGAGACTCCCTCGATTAGGTTGCCGCTGGATTCTGGCAGAAAGCAAGTCATCTGAGGATCGGCCAACCGACTGGTGGTTTAATTTTAGTTTTATTTCCAGAAATAATAGCATCATTCATACATCCAAACATGACATAACAGTGGTAAGAGTCAAAAGTTCATGAGAAGAGTTCATGTTAATCTCATACTTCATACCTAGGAACACAGTTATTAATATAATTTTTACATCATCACCACTGCCACCACCATCACCAATTCATTACAACTGTACAAGGGGAATGAACAGAAGAAACGAACGTGAAGAGATCGTAATCTCCAGTGATCATGGCTGATGTTATCTTCTCCGTTAATTTGATTATCTCCATCGCACGATCTGCAGTTGGAAATTCAAGAAAGCAATGAATGTTTGAGCAATATTAGCTACTTACGCAGCGGGAGACTTCATCCTTAAGTTAAACTGAATTTGCATTTTTATTTATTTCACTGACATTTTTTAACTGCTTTTTTGACTTGTTTTGCAGTGTGGTGTTTGTCCAAATTTGTTCTGCTTTAATCAGCTGGCGATATGACTGCTATGTAACATCTACACATCTACAATTATTAAAACGTATTGAGTTTTTTTTCCAGCACCATAACGTATTGGCTCTAGTTTTTATTTTGTGTTGTTTCGTACTTTTTGTATCGAGGGGAACGAACAGCATTTTCCTAACTAGAATCCATTGGATTGCTGTTAGCGGGTTTTGTTGCGTGTGTTCTTGCGGATGTGTGTTATAATTTTTTTGGTGCATTTTTATATTTTTTTTCTTTGAATATTGACTTTATGCTTATGCTAAGAAACGAGTTGCCCGGGGGCGAGCTGTCTGCAAACGCAATAGGGCAGGGCTCATAGAGAATGACCCTACAATAATCTACCATAATAAGTACAGTGCTGTAAAAAATAGAGAAACGATTAGAAATGGTTTCATGTCAAATAAAAGTGCAAAAACAACAAATTGTCAAAAAGTTGTAAGTTAAAAGATGTTTAGCTTCTGTTAACTTGAAAAACAAGCAAACGAGGGATCACTGATCAGATGGTTGCCGTGTGAGGTTCTTCAAGATGTACAACTGCACGTACAACAAAGTGACTAATGAGAAGAAAATTATTGAGAACTAGAAGATGAACGGAAAGTTGAAATAAATAAACTGAAAAAGAGATAAATAAATTTCAAAGATAATCCTTTGCTCAACAATATGGGAATTCTATAAACTACCTCATAAACTAATTTTATAAACTGTCAAAACAAACAAATAAGCATTGCAAACCAAATTAAAATATACGAAGACTAAATGAATTGTGGGAGAGGAACGTACTGCTCCTGTCCTGGTTGACATAATTTGTTTCAGTTTTGATGGCAACTGAAGGAGCAGCGCCCTCCTGCTGGGTTTTAACGTCCTGCTGGTTCTCAGCACTCTTGCTCATCGATACAACATCTTTCATTGTCTTTGAGAACCCTGTCGACAAAAATAAAAGCTGCACGGACCAATTTGAAGAAAAAGTGAAAACAAAATACAATGATGAAAATTCGTATACTTCATTTTATTTCACCAACAATCAACAATAAAATAATAAAAAACAAATATTCTGTTCCGGCAGAATGTTATGATTCATTTTACTATAATTTAAACTTGCTGGTCTGTTTTTGAAAAGACTCTCCTAAACTAACATGATCCAACATAAATGGCGAGTACACACATGATGACATAAATCATGATGATGATGATGGTGATGATGATGATGACGATGATGACACGAGTTTGCTTGATGCAACATAAATGAAACATTTAAAATATTGAAGATTTATTGCAAGCCCAACGATGAGAATGAAGAAAAGTTTTACTGAAACGTAATGTTGAAAATTCAACCTTCAGCAGAATCTTTGTCTGTTTTCTTCGCCATAAGACTGCGGTCTTTACAAGATTATTATTATTATTATAATATAGTTTACAAACGATCAAGAATTATATATGGAAATGACAAAACGAGAATCAAAAGTAAAAAATTTACAGGAATTTTCACACAAAATTTGAATGAATAAATTATGAACATCAATTCGAATTCAGATGATTACAACCAAAAGATTTAGCAAGAACACCCAACAGGCAGAATGATCTAAATTATATAAATTCCAAATGCTCGAACAAGTTACAGAAGAGAATGATGATTCAATGAAAACAACACTAACTTGAGAAGTTGCACGTGGCGAGCATGGTTGTTAGTATAGCACCCTGATTTTGATACAAAAGCAAAATTTATAACTTAGTTTAGTACTAGTAGAAAAGAATAAGCCAGTCATGACATTTTGCACATTTAACATCTGTAAGAAAAATTGAAACCTTGTCACTAAGAAAGATTAAAAAGTATTTGTGTCGTTAAACAAAAGATTTGTGGACATAAATGAGAAATGTTAGTATGAACATTAGAAAACTATCTTTGATTAATTATTTTTCCTATACTACTTCTAAATTTTTTAAATTGTTAGAAAATTTAACGTAATTAATTTTAGAATATAAAATAACTGCAACAGATAGAGAAAAATTTTAGTAGGAAATGAAGTGAACATGAGACCAATACAGACGTCATTGGAGACGGATTGTTATGCCAGTGCTCTAACAACTTGTGCCGCATGGTGCTATCGCATCAAGGCGCACCAGCATTTATATCGCCGGGACACTAATAACTTTCATAACAAACGATAGGCGTGTTGCAGCCCCGACGCCATTTCTTATTTCTTCGACACTTTCATTTCACAGTAGTTTGTAACGTAACAGATGATGAATGACATCAATTTTTAAAGGAAATTTTAACGAAACCAGCGGATAAAAAATTTAAAGAAATGTAAATTAATGTGGATGCAATAATAATTAAAATATAATTTTATGTCATCTATGAAATGTTGCAGAAAATAAAAGCGATTGCACAATGTGCAAAAAAAAATTGAAAGCATTAAAAAAATAAAGCAGTACAAACTTTTAATTTCCTTCTGGCATTGAACTTCCTCAGCGAGTCAACAGTCTGCTGTCTATGCACCATGGCCGCCACTCTCTCCCTTTGCTGATATATTCATGAAGAGATTCAGTGTTAACAAACTCGTAAAAATTTTTATCTCTAAAAATGTTCTCAACTATTAAATTTTGTTAACTATTTTTGTTTATTTTTAACAATTTTTGTTATCTATCCATCTATACATAAAAATTTCTGTTTATTTTTATATGAATATGTACGAGGTTCGTTTATTTTTGTATGTATCATGTAAACGTTTTTTATACAATTTGGGTTGTATTTTTGATCAAGACTTATCTTTGCTTGGCCAAGTGTAATACAAAATTGCTAATTGTGCGAGTCAACTTCTTAACTTGGGTCTCGTAGGATCATCCTAAATTCAAGAAAGACGTACCACAGTGGTAGTTCACTGTTTGGTGCACTCAGTTATATATATACATTCACGTCTGGACTGTTTCAATTGTGGTTCGCCTAATAAGACTATAAAAATGCTCCAGTTGATTATAATCCGTGAGTTTCCAGACAAGTGATTGATTATAATCCGTCAGCTTCCAGACAACTTAATTTGGGAAGTGATGATTTAAACCTGTTGTTAAATCTGGTATCTTGATTGATTTTGTAGATGTTTTGTTTAAGACCGGAGTTATTGCGTGGTCTTCATGATTATTCAACAAGCACATAACGTGTAGGTGGTTTCCACAAATACTGCTTCAATCTCAGAAGCGTCTTTGAAATTGTAATTAAAAGGTTTCATATATAAACCTTAATTTAAATAATAATAATAATTTTTATTATTAATAATTATAAACTAACACTAATCCATGGATGTTTGAGGGCCTGAGCAGCTGTGATTCTCTTAGCAGGATTGACTGTCAGCATGCTGTTTATGAGGTTCTTCGCTTCTGCAGTAACTGTGTCCCATTCGGGGGAAGGATACTGAGGAGGTTTTAAAAATATTAGTTACCAAATATGAATCTAGCAGTTTTAAATTTGAGATGCCAATGTTTATTGCGATTATTTAATACTATATATATATATATATATATATATATATATATATAATATACGTCCTACCTCGGGAAACCGGGTCTCTGGACGCAAAACGAAGATTGATTGATATATATATATATATATATATATATATATATAATAAATTAAATACATTTAATGTACATCAGAAGTTCAAATGAATGATCAAAATAA
The DNA here is from genome assembly GCF_000326865.2 of Helobdella robusta. Classification (NCBI taxonomy): domain Eukaryota; kingdom Metazoa; phylum Annelida; class Clitellata; order Rhynchobdellida; family Glossiphoniidae; genus Helobdella; species Helobdella robusta. The sequence goes on along the minus strand of NW_008703570.1, from coordinate 5,539,701 downwards.
AACATCATCATTATAGGCTACTGAGCACACCAAATTGAAGCAGTTAGTGAGTTAACAATTGCCAACAGCAGTGGCCTAACATTCACCTAAAACATGCTACTCTCCGGGAAGCCTACTCTTCCTTTTCCAAAACAAACCATCTTATTTTCAGCCTGTGTAAACAAGCACGACGTTTTCAAAGAAAATTCGCACGCACAACACCATAAATAAACTCGTATATATAAAAACATACACACATACACACACACACACACACACACACACACACAGACAGACAAACGCAGTCTTATAATGATATTTTATTAGCTCCAGCTTTTGGTGCGTTAACGTTTGGTCATTGATTCAATGTAATTAAGATAGTACCATCAATAGGTGGACTTAGAATGACAAAGAAAATGATAAACAAACTGTCTACGCTTCAATTAATTTTGTTTTTTAGGCAATACATTTATTAACTATTATGAAAAAATAAGCACACACATATTTATATTTACACGTTTATATAAACATTTAGAACATTTTAAGACATTTATGATTAGAAATGTTTTCAATCACAAAATTCGAAAAAAAAAACAAATTCAATTGAAATAATTTAACTTAGAATTTTCATCAAAAAACCGAACTAAACTAATAACTAAAACAGTTAAATTAGCAACACTAGATGAGCAAAAAACTGACATCAAATGCTCCAGCTTTAATCTGAGCGTAGAGCCGGTGCTGGTCCTCGTCCCAAAATGGAGGATAGCCCACCAGCAAGATGTACAGAATCACTCCTTAACAAATATTCGTGACAATACTTCAATTGTTAAACAATGAAAAGTGGATATCTTTAATCACAAGTGAGATTCCTACAAAACAGAGAGTCATGTCATTAATAATTGGAAATTAAGGAGTATCAATATAAAATTTGTTGCATTTGTGGTTTCTGCTAGTACATAATAAAAAGAAGTTACAATAATCTATGTGATTAATAAGCAAATGATCGTCGAGGTGAGGAGTAATTGTTGAATATGAAAAAGATAAGAATGACGAAAACTTAGTGACTTGTTGAAAGTTATATGAGTGGAATTAGTTATAAATTTTATACAAATTGGAGCAAATTAGTTGATTTTTTGCCTCTTGTACACACTGGACCAGAACGTCTTTTGCAAAGAAATGTAAGAGTAACTATATTTAGCAACATGATCTATTCTATTCTGAAATGCTATTAACTAATTTCACCAGAATAAAACTTTCCTATCAAAAACTTTTCAATTTTGAACTGTGTATCCGTTCTATTATTTCCAATTTTTTTTATTTCATTTTCCATTATATATTGATATGATTCTCATTTCAAACAAGCTTTTATAAATGCCAGTGGTCACATGACTGCATGTCATTTTCTTCCAACTGCCACATCCATTTACTCTAAAGCCTTTTAAAGGATAATTTTTCTACTTATCTGTCTTTTCAGCTGCTTCCCCCATTGGCTAACAAACACATATAATTAAGTCAGCTGGGGAGAAACAAGACAAACATTGGAAATGGAAATAATGGAACCGTCAATGAATAAGTGCAGCAATGAAAAAAATTAATACCGCATGCCCAAACATCCACTGTTTTGCCATAAGGTTCTTTACGAAGCACCTCTGGTGATAAATATCCTGGTGTACCAGCAAATCCTGAAAAAAACATCAAATAAAATTTAGAAAAATTATGAAATCAACACAAAAGTTTATGAAACATATCCACACTATAAACAATTACTCGGTCATTTTTTACTTATATAATAGAAAAAGCACATTTTATACTAATTAACTAATATTTGATTATTTACCAATATCATTTCCAGTTAAATGTTAAAACAACTTTAAGAGAAGATTAAAAAAAAATCACAAGTTATAAAAGGACACTTAGGGTCACAGAATCCCACATAAATGAAATATTGAAGTTTATTTCTAAATGTCTTTGTACGACGATTTGTTGATATACAGGATAGATCAGCTCCATTGGTGCCTAATGATTGTATCAAGGAAAGTAGTGAAAATAAATAAGCAAGGAATAATGACTCTGGCTTTCTAGCCACGTAGGATGTGAAGCTCGTGAGCAAATACCAGTGCCTATGTAAGTCCTGTGTTATAAATGTACACATCTGCTTCATATGCTCTGAATGTGTGAATGTACAGAAGATCAATGTTGACACAAAAGTTTTACTGCAAACAAGTAAGCGATGAAATGTGTTTAAAGACTATTGGTTATGTGGGAACTGCAAACCGAAGACACACCAATGCCTTTCCAGTGATAGCAAAAAATGTTCAAGCATTGTATCAAAATTTTTAAAACGCAACAGCCATCAAGCAATATTTGTGCAATATTCGTGTAACTTTTTGTCAGCATAATACACTGAAAGCTAAAGGTTTATAGAATTCAAACCAACTGACCAAACCATGACTGTTGGTCGCCTTGAACCTCGATGGCAAGCCCAAAATCTGCTAACTTGACTGCTGCTCCATTCATTTTGCTCGCTAGCAGTAAGTTTTCTGGCTGGCAGTGTTAGCATTGATCGGTTATTTAAAAATCAAATTTAATTAAGGTTAAAAATTTAAATCAAAATTTTAAATTAATTTCATATAATTAAAATAAAAAAAATAAAAACTGTTTAAAGTAATAATGAGAACCAATGAAGAAAATATTATTATCATCAAAGACGCCTACATACTTTAAGATCTCTGTGAACAATATTCATTTGATGGCAGTAATCAACACTCTCAAGAATTTGTTGCATACAGTTACTGTTGGGAGAAAAAAAACAGTCTGAAACTTACTATTCGTTATTTTCTAAACAAAACCTTCAATAAAGAAACAAATGAAGCAAATGGGCAACTAAATGCTTCTATTTATTTATTTGAAATAATAGTATCCAAAATCAAATGACTAGCTAGCAAGTAGCTTTTTGAGCAAACACGACAACTTCCTGATTAATAACCGTTTGTTTTAAGCATTCAAACTGCACATCACCAGATGAATGAATTTTAACTTAAAAATATCACATTCTGAGATTGAAATCCACCTTCCCACATGCCATTAAAGAAAGTCAGTCAAACAAGGACTCGTCACATAAAGTCAAGTTAGCCATAGAATCAAAATTAAAACAATTAATCGAACGTAGAAAATTTGAGAAGATAAACTCACCTTGCATCTGATTCGCTGTAAAATTCTCTGGCAACAATATCTTCAAACAACTCACCCCCAGTAACTCTGATGAGGTTCAGTGAAATAATCCCGTTTTTTATAACTTATTATTATTATTATGTTTATTGACTAGTTCAATTGATTCTACATAAAATTTTCTGGCCTAAGCAGCGTCCAAATAAGAAATGAATGTCAAAGAAATAAGCCCCTAAGTGTTCATTGTACCAAAAAACAAGTTGAATAAGTTAGATAACAAATCATGAGCAAAAATCAAAGTGAGGTATTGCAATGGAAAAAACACGAAAAATATATCTGAAATATATAAATTGCCAAATGTAGACAACTAATCTACCGCCTATTGAAACGCCATTGCAATTTCAATATTTAAAAAAAACTAACAGATCAAATATTAGATAATGAAAGCCTTCATCTTGTATACTGTCGTGTAGACGTACTGGAAATTTTAAAAAAATTTTAATTGAAATGCATATAAAAATATTTTAGAAAGACTTAACACTGATTAAAAAAAATAATTAAACATCAAAAATTAAAAAATTGAGTGAAAATGATGAGATCAAAGTGAAGTAACGTAAAGACCTCCTAATCATGATGTTAATGCTTATCTGAAATACTTGGAACAATTGCTTGAAATAAGTTGTTGGTGTTAATTGGTGATCTGAACATCAATCTACTTGAAACAGATTCTAATGTTGCAACATCAAGTTCAACTTCAAGTTGCAACATCATTTAATGCTTATGATAAAAGTGCCAACTACGTCCTACCTCGGGAAACTGGGTCACTGGACGCTAAACGAAGATTGATTGATTGATTGAAAAGTGCCAACTAGAATATGCTTATATTTTTGTCATTCAGACTCGCGAACTCTATTTTTGTAGTTATCAAATCAAATCAAATATTGTATTTATATAGCGCCAATTATAATTGCTTCTCATCAGCGCTCTCCTCGTATGAAGCATGTTGAAAGCAAAGCCATCATCGGTTGAGATCACAAGGAGTTACCAAATAGGTATGTCTTTAGACGTCTTCTAAACTCAGTTAATGATAACTCGGACATACGTAGTTCGATAGGTAGGCTGTTCCAAAAAATAAGCCCAGCAACTGCAAAATCTCTATCTGCTGTTTTCAGATTCCGATCTCTAACATACAGCGTGTTTGAATCTGCAGACCTTAGACGCCCATGTGATGGCATAGATGAAACTCGAATACACTTATCTTCTAAATATTTCAGAGCCAGACCATTCAAACTTTTAAATACCATTACACCCAACCTGAACATGATTCTTTGTTTAACACGCAGCCAATGCAACTCCTTTAGAATTGGTGATGCATGATCAAATTTTAATTTGCGATATATCATTCTAGCAGCCTGATTCTGAACCATCTGAAGTTTAGACAACAGTTTATCAGCTATACCATATAGAAGACTGTTACAATAATCCAATCTAGAGTTGACGAAAGCATGTACTAATAAAGTCATTGTATCTCTATCTACCGATTTTGTGACTTGACGTAATTGACCTAGTTGGAACATACATTTTTTAACCAATAGACTGACTTGTGGACCCATTGTCATACGGGAGTCCATCACAATTCCCAAATTGGTAACCGTTTTACTGAAACTTATATCAGTCATGCTGATGTTAATCGATGAAGGTTCAACCGCTGACGTTTGTTGCCATGTACCAGCCAACATGAACTGAGTCTTAGCCTGATTCAACTTTGGCCTACTTTGACCCAGCCACGAGCCGACATCAGATATAGTTTTTGTCAGTTTCTCTAATACGGTAGGCATCTCATCTGGAACACATGAAACGCATATCTGCATGTCATCTGCGTACCCGTGACAATAATAACCATCTTTATTCATTAAATCCAATATCTCTGCAACGTACAAATAAAAAAGAATCGGTCCAAGAACAGATCCTTGAGGCACCCCTGACGTAAGTTTCATTGGTTCCGAGAGACCACCTGAGTAAGAAATCTGCTGAGTCCGACCAGTGAGAAATGATTCGAACCACGTTAACGCAATCTTATTTAAACCATAACAATATTTCAGTCTATCCAGCAGGATTTTATGATTCACAGTATCGAACGCCGAACTCATGTCCAGGAATGCCAACAAAGTTACTTTTTGTACATTAACTGCTGAATAAACATGAGGGAATATATCCGATAGAGCTGTTTCGGTCGAATGAAACCTTCTGTATCCAGATTGATGCAAAGGCCAAATACCATTTTTATTTATATGATTATTTAAAACTAACTCAACGGAACGTTCTATAATTTTAGAAACGAAAGACAAATTTAACACCGGCCTATAGTTTATCAGATCTGATTTATCTAATCCTGTCTTCTTTAGAATTGGCGTGACAATTGCATGCTTGCAAACCTGTGGCATTACACCCTCCGTTAAGTAAACAATAAAACAGTCAGCATATTCTTTGAATACATGCGTCGGTATTGGGTCTAGTGAGCATGACTTCGTAGGTGACGAATTAACAACTTTAGATATCTGTTCTTCGGTCAACACTGGAAACGATTCGAGTGGAAACATAATATTAGTATTAGTAGAAATAACTGGAAAATTAAAACATTCAGTTGACTTTTCGGTCACTTTCAACATCAACTTTCAATATATATATGTTATATATGTATATATATATGTTTACAATATTCTATAAATTCTACCGAATGTTTGGCGTTAATATGTTTGTAACGCCAAACATTCGGTAGAATTTATATACAAACATATCAACGCCAAACATTCGGTAGAATTTATAGAATATTGTAAAAATTATGGTCTATTACCAACATATATGTATGTGTATATATAAGCGTGTGTATATATAGATGTATGTGTTTGATGGAAGATTAAGTGTTCGTATGATTGCTTTCGGTTATTCAGACTCATGAACTCTATCTTATAGTAATATATATATATATATATATATATAATATTATATATATATATTATTATTATTCATTGCATTTATATATATATACACTAATTAATATATACACATTAATTTATTCCGAATTCATTCTGAATTCGAAAAAACGAACTACAAACATATTAACGCCAAACATTCTGTTGAATTTATAGAATATTGTAAAAATATATATACATGCATCTTTATCTTGATTACTGAAAATCAAGTTCAGCACAACAAAGTCTTTAATATTTTTACTATGAATTGTTGAATTTAATGTTGTATTTTTTCAATCAATAAACATCTAACGTGAATCAATTTTTGCTACTTTGCCAACGAAACAAAACTTGAATTATCTTTAAATTATTGCTGGCAAATAAACATTTTGATCTTATTCTGAAATAAATTAAAATTAATTTGAGAGTGTTATCAACATTTGCTCAAATATTACATAAAATAACAAAAGTAATTTATGCATGCATCATCAATTCTCATGAAATTCAAAAAGCTTTTTAAATTTTGCTGTACTTAATTAAATGTATAATATATCTTCAGTTCATAACAACATAAATATATTAGTATTAAATTATCATTAATCTTTGAAAAAATGTATCAGTGTTAGCAAGTCTCATGTCATGTTTAGTATTATGAACAATGGAATAATTGTTAACAAGCTGAATAATATATAAATGGACTATTTCTACTTCATCATTCCATTTTTATAATTATTTATTTAATTTCAAAACGTTCAAAAAAATGTTTTCCAAAATTAACCTGGCAAAAAAAATCACTTTGAAGTTGGCAAATTTATGAGAAAACTGTTTAAAATTCAAAATGAAAAAAGGCTTCTTCAAGTTTGAAAAAATTTGAAGAAATGGTGGTAAGAGGATAGTTGAAATAAAAATGTCAACAATATCAACCTTCATAAAAACATTTCATGCCAACTAAATGTTACCTTTTAAGTAATGAAAAGACATGGTGATTTTAGTAACTATAGTAGTTGATGTAAAATTACACCATACAAATAGTTTTTGCATAATCAGGTAAAATGAAAAAAATGGGAACCAGTGTTGGCATTAGGTGACTGTAGCAAAATGTTTGTGAATAAATTTATTAGACTCTTAAAACTATTTACAATTCAAACGCAATAGAAAATTACCAATATTCGGATGTTTCAACAGTCTGCAAATTCTGGCCTCTCTTTCAAGTTTCTGGTGATCTAAAACATTTAAATTAATGTAACTGAAAAAAGGAAGTTGTGTAAATGAATTGTATAAAATCAACAAAAAAGTTTGAAAACCATTGTGGTAAAGAATAAACAATTTTAAAAAAAACGACATTACAGAAAAGGACATAAAAAAACCTCTAGCTGATAATTTCTTAGTATTGATGATTTTTGCAGCAAATTCATATCCTGTTTTCTTCTGAGTGCATCGTCGAACAATGGAAAAAGCTCCCCTTCATAAAATTAATTTTATATGAATAAATAAATATATAAATTATATAAATAATAATACCTTTAATTGTTAAGTCAAACCCAAAAAATAAATCAAATGAAAAAAATGATCAGATCAAAGAGGATTTTAAGAAATCTTCAGACAGACCACTAGTAGAAAAAAGTTGGTTTAATCATAGGTATTGTTTGTTGCTCAGCTCATAAAATAACACATTAAACGAACTTATAAGAATATCTTTTTTAAATTCTTTAGTTATCATTTGACATTTATAAGCTAATAAAACAAATTTGAATAATTATCAAAAATTCAAAAACTCAGTTTTTTCTGTCAATCTAAGATTGTAAATTTCAAGATTTCTAACAACACTTCATTTACATAAAGCTAAGATTAAAGTAACCCAATTAATGCTCAAGAAAATTTTTTCAGTGTGAATATTAAAACTTTTAGTTGTATCAGTAAGCTGTAAGCAGCTTATGAATATTATTAAACCGTAACTCTAACGCTTTACCGCTTTACAAACTAGGCATGTGTGTGATGCTAAAACTATATATCCAACATAACATCATGTTAAGAGTTAAGTAGATACATATCAGAAAAAAATTATAACTAAACTTTACTTTCCTGACTATATCTTGTCTATTAATAAACACACTTAAATTGGGTTTAATAAAGATTAGATTAGGTATAAACATAAATATATATATATATTACGTGTAATTTATGTATAATAATAATCATAATGAATTATACATATGTTATAATAGCAAATATACATACAACTATAGAACACACCCACAGATTACATTACACAAACTTTGTGCACAATGTATACAAATGTAATTATGAATTAATTAAACCCAATCATAACCCAATCATTAAACCCAGGCTTATGTTTTTTTTGTTACAAATCTTTATAAAATAAAATAATAAAAAAAACAGTGTTGTCATTACAAAGTTATACTGTATTGAAACTGTCAAAAATTAGTTTTTTTTAACTGAAATAAAATTGCTTTGTAATTTTGTATGTGTTTTGTCAGAAGTTTGGGTTTGGTTTTTGGCGAATTAGTAAATTATGTTTTTGTTATTTTGATTTTGAAGGTATGAAATATGAATCCGTTTCAAAGTGTTCCGATTATACAACTGACAGCTGAAATAGTACGCTTTAACTTACAATCACAAAAACTTTAAGACAAATTTAGCACAAACTTTCCTAATTCTTCTTTCAATTCGTAGAGATCAGTTATTTTAGCAGCTGTGCACTGACTGTTGTTCGCCATGTCGAATTCTTAAAAGGAGAGCTTCATAAACATTGCATCTCGTGGGCGCTGCCAAAATAAAAGAGTTAAAAATCTAATTCGATGGTCTATTTCCCATGTACCCACCAGATATATGAATTAAACGTTGCGTTTTAGATCGTCTCTTCGTTCTAACTTTTAACTCCTGTAAAACATTCTTATGCTAAATATCTACGTTTGCTTTTATTTTTTGGCCCTTTTCTCTGGAACTCTCTACCTCCTTCTCCATCATTTATGTTCAGAGTGAACCTCAAGAACCATTTGTTTGTGAAATTTATTGAGGAGAGCTGTTGAAAATCGCAAAAATGGTTTTTGAGTAATGGACATTTTGATTGAAATAAATTTTAGCAGTTCAAGAGGCTTTTTAATGTTTTCAAGATGCTACTTTTAAAAAAATTAAATATACATAATCAACTTATTTAAGTTATAATCAAATTCTTTATCTTTCAAAAAAAAGTTTCTTCCTCAATGAATGACAGCAAAACCATTTCATTTACTTCACATGAATGAACGGAACGCTTATTTGCACTGGGCTTCCCGTTGTGAGCAATTTTTTAATAAGTCAGAAAAAGGACCGTTTTATGTATAAAATCGACAAAAAAAGGTTGTCAGCGACACTATCACAAATCTTGGCCTCCCGTCAAAATTTAAACATTTTCATAACTTTGGCTCTCCACGTCAAAGTTATCTAGATCAGCCATTGCTTATTTGCAATGGTAAAACGCATTTGTTTGAAGCGTGTTTATTTTGGACTGATTCTGACTAGTAGCAAAAACATTTCTTTTTAATTTGTCATTTTTAGCATCTCACAAATGTTTTCGCTTGTTCTATCGCATTTTCAACCAGCTTATTTCTTCCCGTACAGCAAAACATTAATGGCCGATCAACGGTAGTTCCAGAGGACATTTAAATTGGCTTGTGTTAACGGACCAATAACAGACCGATCTCAGGTCCGTTAACAAGTTGTTAAAGGATTAAAAGGTAAAGTTAACGGCTTGAGTTTACCGTTCGTTAACGTTGCTAACGAGGCATGTTGATGGCCTAACGAACTGTTACCTTAAATAAATGTGTATGCTAAGCGTTTTTTTTATATTTTTATTCAAATGGAGAAAACGTAACAAGTAAAAACATGTAAAAACATATATTTGCACTTTAGATAAAGTCGGAAAACTCAAATGTAATGAGGACTTAATTTAGTTTTTCATTCATATATATAATATATACACATGTCGATAACAGAGGGAGGGAAGAGGTATGATTTAAATCCGCCACTGCCTAGCAATAAGCAAAATTGCTATAAAAGATGACAAATGCGCACCGCATGCATCTGTTCACAACTGATCATTCCGTGCTTATCACACATCGTGCTAAAGTATCGAGTTACAGCGCATAATTTGCACATTGACGGGGGAAGCTTATGCGACTTCATATTCAATTTTGCTTTCCAGGATCCAAAATAATTTTTCGTAGGACGTCCATTTCTTCTTTCAGACCAAGAACTTTATTCAATCGTTTAGAAACGGCCTGCCTGGAAAATATTAACGAAGTTACAGATTATATAAGTCGCCATACCTTGTTCACTTTGAAAATGTTATAATGGTGTAAAGAAACGAGGTGGTGCAATGGCATAACGGTCATCAACTTTCACATTGAAAGTAATGCGTGGTTTCGACGAAAATTAATTAGGATGGTCGCTTTTTTTAGCCATAGTTAAATAACGGGCCGTCGACATCAACACAATTCATTTCAAAAACTTATTAAGGAACGTAAATGAAAAAAAAGTTAATCTTAATACATGTTAAGTAAAATCAATTTTATTTAAATTTGATGGTTGATTGGAGAAAAACACTTCTGAATTGCATTCTCTGATTGTAATGGTGCACTGATCAGTGGTCACATCTGTTATGCAAATCTTGTCAAGAAGTTGTCGGGATGATTCAGGTATTCCCCAGATATTTTCTAAGCAATCAAGTCCTGGTGTTTTTCTGTTTGGTTTTGAAAATTTTTGACATAATTCACTATTATTCTGTTTCACTAAATCGTCCTTTAGTTTATTTTTAGAACCAACGGGTCTGCCTCTTTTTCTTTTAACGCTATCAAATTGTGTAGAGGAATGGTTGTTGGTATTTACAAAATTACTATCTCTTGGACTCATAAGTGAACACTTGGGCGGTCTTCCCCTTTTTTTCTTCACACTCTGCAAGTTTTCATTATTAATTTTCAAAACTTGCTCTCTGGAGAATGAACATTTAGAACTCGACAATGCCTTATCAGGAAATGAGGTTGGAGTTTGTATAAATGAATAACCAAGATCTTTTTTGGCATTTAAACTTTTTGACTGTGATTTAGTCTCCAATTCATCTAATTCAGAATCAGAATCTTCATCTGTATCATCACTGTCATCATCACTTTCTCCAGAATTCTTGTTAGTTGCTTTTCCAGAAAGTAAATTTCTCTGTCTGAATAATGATGGTTACATTTTAAACATTTTATATTTAATGATGAATGAAAATTCACCTTCTCTCAAATGCTGAGAACAAGCGGTCATCGAGAATGTGTTCTTTAGGTTCCCAAGTATTGTACCTAAATGTTTTAAAAATTTATTTTTCTTTGCAAATATTTTAACTGAAACAAGAAAATTACTTGCTACTCCATCCTTTCCACTTCACCAAATATTCTGTTTTACCCTGTTTTTGAAAAATAATTTTACAATGAAAGACTGTTAAAATCATTTAGATTTTGCTTTTTTGTGAAAATTTTGAAAACTCACAAGAGACTGTCCATAAAGAATTATATACTTTTTGACTACCCCGTAACTAACTGACAAAAATTTTTAAACTCCACCTCGTTTAAAGCATGTGGCAATTTTTTAAAATCCCCTCTCGAAATATATCATTTGGTTGTAATTGAGCAAATTATCAATATCACGAAAATTCTTGAAAACTTAAATCAACATCTAATAGCATTCAATCAATCAATCAATCTTCGTTTTGCGTCCAGAGACCTAGTTTCCCGAGGTAGGACGTTGTTTTCTTTGCTATCAACTTTTTGCGCCAAATTAGACGATAATGACTAATCCATTCATTTAAATTTAGAGTTTTCATGTCTTGCTCGATTGTTTGTGACAAGGACTTCTTTGGACGGCCTTTGGGACGTGTGCCATGAACTTCAACATCTGCAAAAGAAGTTATGGCACTGTATCCACTTCGTTTGACATGACCAAACCACCCCAGACGGTGTTGCCGGCATTCGTCCTTTATATCATCTAAACCAGCACGACGCAGGATTTCGGTAGATTTGATGTGGTCCTTCAGACTAATTCGTTGCATCCATCGGAGCATTTTCATGTCGGTTCGTTGAAGTTGTTGTTCCAGTTTGGTTGTCATTGGCCATGTTTCTGGACCATATAACAACACCGGACGTATCACAGATTTATAAAGTCTTGATCGTAGTGGTAGTGGGATGTCACGCCGCATCAATATAGAGGCAAGGAGATGCCATTTATTCCAGGCTGCACGTATGCGTGCTCGAACGGCAGCTTCAGCTGTTCCAGTACAATCCAGAACATCCCCTAGATATTGAAATGATGAGACTTTTTCTATTTTAATGGCTTCAAAAACAGTGCTATTTTGAATTTGTTGTTGTGGATTGATGCAAGCAGGACAAACAGAATTGGACACTTTAGATAAAGTACCAATTATTTTTGAACAACGTTTGTAACACCACTGATTACACTGCTGACACTTGATTGAATTGTTACCTACACCAGCTTTACAAACTGAACAGGGCCATCGTCCAGTAGCTGTGGATTGGATGGGTTCACCAGTGTTCATTGCTTTGGTTTTGCTGATGTTGACTTGAATCCATGATCAGTGAGTCTGGTGTTCCAATCTTCAAACATCTGTGCTGCATTCTGCTCAGACGTGGCTGTTAAAACGATATCATCAGCATATACTAGATTCCAAATGTCACCAGTGCGTATCAGTTTTGTGATTTCTTCCATCACAGTTATAAATAACAGTGGATAGAGAATCAAGCCTTGGTGAACTCCTACGCCGATGTCAAATGCATCTGTGTTTCCAACCGTTGTGCTGACAAGAGTCTTAGTATTCGTATACATTTCCATCACAAGTCGAACAAGATATTCTGGAATGAGTTGTCGACGTAGACTCCACCTGATTGGTTCACAGGGAACTCGATCAAATGCTTTTTCAAGGTATACAAAAATGTGTGATAGTTGTTAATGCTTTGCGAGGTACTTCTCTTGCAGTTGTCATGCTGACGTTTTGTACCAGTTTTCCCACAAACTGTAGTTGCAGCTTTCATTAAAACAGTTTTGTATGTACTCCAATCTGTACTGGCTTGCGATTGGTGGTCTAACTGTGTGGCGACAATCTGTTGAAATTTTTCTCGATGAATATTGCTTTTCAGCTTCCACGTTTTGATTCTCCGAGGAATTTGTTTAGACTTATGTTTTGACAGTTCGACAACCAGGTCTGCCACAAGGAGTCTATGTTGGGCAACACATGATTCGCCAGGTATAACTTTGACGTTTTTGAACAGCCTTCGGTGTGGTTGCTTGACAGTGAAGAAATCAATTTGCGTGGCTGATGGTCCACTTTTGTATGTTATGAGATGTTCCACCCTCTTTCTAAAATATGTGTTCAGTAAACAAAACCCATGACTTTCAGCAAACTCAAGAATGCGGTTGCCATCTTCATTCCGTTTTCCATAGCCAAAACCGCCATGTACGTTGTCAAAACCATCTGTTTTCTCTCCAACGTGGCCATTGAGATCGCCTCCAATCAGGATTGTTTCAGATTTTGGTATTGTTGAGATGGTGTCAGAGAATGCTGTCCAGAAGTCATTTTTCATCTCTTCTGATTCGCCTGTCTGTGGTGCGTATGCAGAAAAAATAATCATTGTTTGTTTTTCTATGCGAAGCTTGATCCACATGAGACGTGAATTAATCCTTTTAATATCCAGTACTTCTTGGGCTAGCAGTTCTCTGACAAAAATTCCAACACCATTTTTGGCCGTCTTTTGACCATTCCAGAATAGTTTATATTTTTCTTTGTCTGAGTTGACATGACAGACACCATTCGATTTCCATCGGGTTTCCTGAAGGCAGCAGATGTCAATCCTTCTACGCTCGAGCATTTCTGCGATTTCCATGCTGCTGCCAGTCAGTGATCCACATCATTAAGATCCATATCATCTAATAGCATTGAATCTAAATAAATACGTATAAAATGAAAAATGATTTTTCTCAAAACATTTTATCAACTTAAAATCTACTTCATCTGATTCCTGATTTTTCAAACTTTTAAACTTGACTAGATAGACTTCACCCTATTACATTGCACTTCCTCTACTTTCTTGTCCAATCATTGTTTCAAGAGATAAAAAAAAAATAATCTCTACATACTGTCATTTAGCATATAAGATATACATTAATGAAAAGTGCCTAATATAAAATGCTTGTGAAAAAAAGATTAATGCAGGAAATTATTTGTAAAAAAAATCTTCAACCTTTTTATATCTTTTTTTGATTAATCTTTGAGCAGCAAAAACATGCTCTTCAGCATTTGGTAATTCCATTTAGAAACAATGGCCTGAAAAATAATCACATTCACACACATAATTTTAATTGCATTAAAGATTTGTTGGAAAACTGAAATTAAAAAAATTACATGAAAAAACAGAAGATTATACCTGCAGTTCGCAGCTCTAAATGAACAACAAAGGAAAAGTTCAGTACGTATATATATATATATATATTTGATTAAGACTGTCAGAATTGCAATTATTGATGAAATTCACAGCATGTTCTGCGTTAGTTAACTTCCAATTTAACTTTTCGATTTTTCTACCGGTTGATCGTAAATCATTTTCAAGTTTTTTCAGTCAAAACCAAAATTTCGGTTTATTTTATGCATGATTGAACTGAAAAGCTTTCTCTGTATTCCTATACCATCTTCAGGTCAGACTAAACACAATATCTCTTAATTTAATGTTAATCAAAACAAATTCTTCAAATATAATTGATATATTATTAATAACATGTACTTGTACAAAAATTGTGTCAAAATAATCCAGTACATTACGACAATGTCACAAAAAATATAATGGTTGACTTGAGATGGACATGACATAATAAATTATGTTTCTGTGAAAAGTCAGCCAAATACCTCGTCGCACGTTAACAAACATCCCAAGCCAGCCACTATATATGTTTTGTGATATTGTTCCATTATTTTAAAACAAATTTTGTTTAAATACCTATTATTAATAAATATATATTAAACATTTTATAACAAATTATTTTGATTATGTTAAGAAACATATTTTTTCAAGTATTTATTCACTTTTAAGATTAGTCAGACAATCTAAACTAAATTATGTGATGTTGTCACGATGTTTTGCATTATTTCAAAATAAATTTGAATATATTTTTGGCAATATTACCACGTTTTGCTGATTATTCACTACATCTTACAACATAATAATCTGTGTTTTTATCACTGCATTACGTACGATGTATTCATATACATAATATTCAGCATTCAAGTCAGCCAATTAGTCTGACCCTACCCTCTATCTATACAGTCTATAAAACTCTGTCTATATAAAGTACAATAAGAAAAATACAGACATGTACAATGTACATATGCAGAAGTCACTAGCTAACTATAATAAGAATTAGTATTAGTGCAACAAGTAGAAAACAAAACACAGATTACCACTGGAAAGTGAAAGTTAATTTTAATAATAAATAAATAAATTTAAATTTCAAATAAAATTAAATAAATAGACAAAACAAAGTTGCATTTGGATTTGTTTGATTGAAATAAATTAATAAAATAAACAAAAACATACAGAGACAATTTTGCTTAAAATTCCAACAATTGAACTATCCTGAAAATTGACAGCACCGGGTGGAGAGGCTGATTAAACAACCCACCAAACAATCCAACCAGACAACCCAACAAAGCAATTTAAGCAAGCAATCCGACAGACACTAAGCAGAATCAAACTTACAAAGAAAAAAAAAACAATTGACCCGCCACAGCGAATTCACTTTTAGTAATAGGATATCACAACTGAACAACTGCCGAGCAAAGAAATTTATTTTTTTTTATTCAAATGTGAAAAGAAACGGAAAATTGAATCTTTAGGGTTATACATATATACAAAATAAATACATATATATGTTATATTCTATATAAATGTGGTTATTTTAAACATTTCATAAATAACTTTTAAATCATTTATATATATATAATTTTTAATAATTATTATAATTATTAAGGACGATTCATATAATAAGAATAAATATAACGGCCTTCGCTCATTTTTGACGGTCAAACAAGGAGCTTACTTTCGGAGGGAAATTGGAGGGTGATTTTTTATCGCCCAAGTCAAAAGTTACGATCGTATATTTACTAATTTCGGAATATTGCTTTTATTTAAAATTTCAAAATGTTTTAAAAGGTGATACTAGATGCTGTTTTAGGATAGATATTGCTGTATGACGGTTAAGTATCTTTTTGCATTTTAAATAAAAAAAATTTTTTGTGAACCACCAACAACACTTAATAACTCATTAAAAAAATTAACAGTAACATCACTAAACGACGACTAATTAGTAATTAAATTACTAAACTCTAATAATTAAGCTAAAACTAAACTCTACTGATTCTAATTACTAATTGAAATAAATAACAGATAACACTAACGAACATTAACAGATTAGACTACTAGAAACTACCAACCACTACACTACTACATACTACTACTACACTAACGACTAACAGCACTCGTTCCTAACATCCTAAATTCTATTGCTTGATTGGTTTTAAAATTTTTATTTACAACGCTTAGGTCTGGGAATAAAAAATATACTAACTAAATTAAATAAATAATTGTAATTTGTTCAATTCAAGCTTCAAACTCCCCAAGCTAACTTGCAATTTAATTAAAATTTATTAATTATAAGTGATTCAAACTAAATTATTTTTCATTTAATGTTTTACAAAATATTCCTCATTCTTAAATTGTAGTACATGTTGTTATTAAATTTATTATAATATAATATAAATTAATATAAAGATAATGTGTGATTCCAGTGATTCATCAATCCATGACTTGTTAGATCATGATCATTCAGTTTTAAAGAATCCCCATCATTATAACCAATGAAGTTTGTAAAAATTGTACTTTTAATTTATTATATTTTATGCACTTAGAATGTTGTGTTATTAATTATTATCATTAATTCATTAAATGCTGTGCATACTTATGGCAAGTAAATAAAATAATTAAGCATAGAAATAGCCACAATCAAATTAATTTATATAGGCATGATTATAATTTGGATAATAATAATTAAAAATATCGGTATCATTGAAAATGGATAAAGTCATAAATAAAAAAATAAATCATAAATTGCTAAAAATAATAGTTCCAGTAAGATTTTGCCTTACACCTACATCTTTTTTTCATTCTTATATTATAATAAATGTTTGTTATCAAATATATCAAGGATTGATTTCTCAATCCATGACTAGATTGAATGTCATGATCCTACAGTACCAGAGGATCCCCATCACCATTAGTCAATAAGGTTTTTAGAAATCACCCCAGGCATACCATCAATGTTTTGTAGCCACTTTTTAATGTAGTGTTAATAAAATGACATTGAGAATAGTTATTTAAAACAATCTTATTAAAATTATTGAACAGGTATGACAAGATCACTTTCTTAATGTCCTAGTGTGAGGAAGATGTAAGCCATTTGTCGAAAGATAATCATATGCCTTATGCCCATACAAATGCAGTGTCAACGCAAATGATTTTTGATCAGAGTCATATGTTCTAATTTTTTTAAACTTTTCCAGAAATTTTTCTGTTAATTTATTTGTTACATTAAATACTTGATGTGTATTTCATATAAAAACTTGATTATGCCAATTTAGTTAACTTGTTAAGCATTAATATAAAATTGACTCTACTTGTAATGGTGATTGGTATGATGATGATGATCTCAATCCTAAGCAGGGTTTATTATTCACAATGTCATTATGCCCTTTCTAAGTTTTAATAAAATACATGGAATATTGTTGAATGCATTTTATATTTTTTGTATAGATAAGAATGTTGCCATGTACAATGATGATGTGAATTGCTTCCTTGTGTAACTGATGACATATAAATATAACTAACTTGAAAACATGGGAATGCTTTCTTCAGCATTACCTTCCTTTCTCCATCATAACCCTTATAATCTTTATTACAGAAATGGTCACTGCATATTCTTGCATTTTTTGATGGAAGCCATTTGAAATCATTTATTTCCTGTCTGATGCACTTAATCCAATCGTTTTGCATTCTTACATTTTGAGGAAATCTGAAATTTTATAAACTGTTACAGAAACTTGTGCATTTCTTAAGTATTGCTTTTAATAATAAAATGGTAATCCATGATAGTGTTATATATAATACTAGCTGTCGTAACCGATTTACAATGCGATGGGTTCAAATCCTCGATTGAATAAAATATTCCAAACAGTTATTAAACTTTATTTACAGAAGAAATCAACTATTATTAGTTATTAAACTTTATTTACAGAAGAAATCAACTAATCGTTTATTTCCAGTAAATTCGCACTAACGCAACAATTAACTTTTAAATCTTTCAAAATCTATCGCTATGACAACGTCAACAAACAAATCAAATATCGCTTTAAATAATTCACCGAATCGCTATTCACAAAATCACGAATTTCATTCATCACGAATATCTTGCGACGTGCGCTTTTATACTCTTCGCAAGCGTCGCTTCTAGATTCTTCTCGATGGTCCGATTCTAGCATACTCTAGAATGCTCCAGTCACTAGAACATTCTAGAATACGCTAGAATCTAGTGCGTTCGGTAGCACGGTTATAACATTACCCCCTTCTTAGTTCTGTTCGTCCCGAACATCTTTCGTTCCGGTGTCCGCATGGTACGGAGCCAGTCTATCCAAATGAACGATCTTCATTCTTGCTCTCGGCTTCCGATATTCCTGAATACGGTAGACGACGTCATTCAAGCGGGTGATGACTTGATAAGGTCCTCCCCACCCTCGCTGGAGCTTTGGAGAACGTCCTTTCTTCCGCTGTGGGTTGTACAACCAAACTAACCCGTCGACAGCAAAACCGCCACTGCTTCCTTTCAAGTCGTATCTGGTTTTGGCCGCCTCCGTGTTTTTCATAATTTTAAGGCGTACGTAACGGCGGATATGGTTTAATCGCTGTCGAAGATTATCCACGTATTCTGTTAATGGTTGGTGTGGTTCAGGTGGTACGCCATATTTCACATCAGCTGGAGTTCTTAAGGTAGTCCCAAACAGAACTCTTGATGGCGTTTCTCCAGTAGTTGTGTGGATAGCACTCCGGTATGCCATAAGAAACAATGGTATATGACGATCCCAATCCCGTTGATTTTCGTCGACTACTTTAGCCAGATGTTCAATCAGGGTTTGGTTGAATCGTTCCACCATAGACTGTGGGTGAAGAGGTGTCGTTCGAGTTTTGTTTATACCCAGCAGCTTGCACATTTCACCAAACAGTTGTGACTCAAAATTTCGACCTTGATCTGAGTGGAGTTCCAATGGGACACCATATCGACTAATCCAATTGAGTACAATTTCCTCAGCGACGGTACATGCTTCTTGGTTGGGTATTGGAAACACCTCAGGCCATTTGCTGAAATAGTCCGCTACAACCAGAATGTAACGGTTTCCATAATCTGATACCGGAAAGGGTCCAGCAATATCTATAGCAATCCGTTCAAAGGGAACACCAACATTGTAGATTTGCATTGCTCCTTTTAGCCTTCTTTTAGGTCCTTTGACTGAAGCGCATGTGTTACATTTTCGACACCAGCTCTCTACATCTTCTCTAACGTGAAGCCAGTAGAATCCTTCTCGTATTTTGTCAAGGGTCTTGTTCACTCCTAAATGTCCCCCAGAAGGGCCGCCATGCATTTCATCAAGGATTTCGGTCGTTCTACTTCTTGGTTTTACAACTTGCATGCGGTGTTTTGATCCATCAGCTGATTCCCATTTTCGTTTCAGCAAATCCCTTTCCAAATACAAAGAGTCCCACTGAGCCCAATAAGCCTTTAACACGGCACTATATTCTGAGATGCTTTGCCAGTCCGGTCGCTTGCCCTCCTTCTTCCATGTGATCAGATGTTGTAGGTCCTCATCCGCAAACTGTGCATCAGCAAGATCTGTCGGTGTCCAACCGTCATCCGCTGATATTGTTGTTGCTCTTATGTCTTCCGATTGTATCTTCTCCTCGTGACGACAGCAGTATTTGCATCCTGGTAAACATGGTCGACGTGAGAGAGCATCAGCATTACTATGAGTTGTTCCTTTGCGGTGCACGATCTCGAAGTCGTACATTTGTAAACGCTCCAACCATCGGGCCATCTGTCCTTCAAGATCCTTGAAGTTGAGGAGCCATCTTAACGCTGCATGATCAGTTCGGAGAAGAAATTTCTGTCCATAAAGGTACTTGTGGAAGTGTTTTGTTGCATTGACTATTGCTAGTAACTCCTTCCTGGTCACACAATAGTTTCGTTCGGGTTTTGTGAATCTTCTGCTATAATACGCTAGCACCTTTTCTTCTCCGTCTATATGCTGTGACAAAACGGCTCCGATTCCGTTGTTACTTGCATCAGTATCTAACACGAACGTCTTGCCACAAACTGGATATGCTAGCAAAGGAGCATCACATAGTTCAACTTTTAACTTTTCAAATGCTGAGTCGCATAGGGTATTCCAGTTGAAAACTCGGTCCTTCTCGGTAAGTTGGTGGAGAGGGGACTTGATGACGGTTCGATGACGCCTTGATTCTGCATTGTCGTTATCATTTCGTTTACTTCTGTTTGTTTTGCTAGAGGAAGACGTCGTGGTACTTGTCGGATCGGTTTCGAATCCTGAGTATCAATTCGGTGAGTTACCAGAGCTGTTTTACCTTGGTCATTGTCACCGGTTGAAAACACGTCTGCAAAATCAGCAATCAACGCTTCGGCTTTTAGAGGGTCTTCTTGATACAAATTAAGTTCATCCAGTAGATTTTTGGTAAGTTCTTTGAGTCTATCTTTGTCAGTTGGTAGAACCTTTTCCTGTTGCTCCACATCTAATGATTTCACCAAATTTATTGATTGGCATTTACCTATTTCCTCGCCTTTTTTAATTTTAATAGTGTGTTTAGCGGTATTCATTATTCTGACAGGATTAAGACCATTTTTGTTCGCTTCTACCAGGCATTTTCCAATGACCGCGTTCTGTACATTTGTCGTTGAGGTTGGCTCCATCAAATAGAACTGGTGGCCCCCAGGATCGCAATTCAACTTGCCCCATACGATGTTTTCAGATGATTGCGGTAGTTCTAAGTCACAATCGACTGTCACTCGAATACATTTTTCGTCGTTATCCCCCATTATCACTTCTTTATTTCTCCATCTAAGAATGCGTTTTTCTAAGTCAATTTTGAACCCATATTTTGTCAGAAAGTCGACACCTATTATGCATTCGTCGATGATATCCGCGACTAAGAATGAACCTTCGAATAACAAGTCGCCTAGCTGAACAGTACGGAGAATCTTTCCATAGACTGGTGCTGTTCCTCCGGTAGTTGTTCGAAGGATGTATTTGTTAGAAGTCTCTTTCTTCAGATTGTGCCTTTCAGCATTCTGCCTCGCTTGAAGCAGTCTGTCTGATCTCATTTATTTTATTTTAAAAAATTTTTTATTTTTATTTATTTTATTATATTGAATTATATAGAGTTATATAGTGTTATATAGAGTTATATAGAGCATAAATCCTATATAGATACCTTTCTTTGCTCTTCTTTTCTTTTTTCTTTGCCGACCGGTCGGTTTCTTTGCGGTTATTTTCATTTAAATTGAATAAATAAGATTTTTCCATTCATTTAGGTTTTTCAGGTTTATTTATCCAGGTTGAAGCTTCCAGAGGAGTTCATCGTGGACGATCAGAATGGTTGTGATGTCACGCTACGTTCGTTCATTCGGTGGCAAAGAATGCACGCCCTGCTGGGGTACGTTTTACGGTTTCTTTGCGGTTCTTTTTTTGCCAGTTGGCTGGCTTTTCCGGCGGAATTCACCGCGGCTCGTTTTTCTATTTTCATTTAAATTAGTCAAATAAATAAGATTTTTCCATTTCATCCATTTTATTCAGGTTGAAGCTTCCAAAGGAATTCATCGTGGAAGATGTCAGGCTACGTTCGTTCATTCAGTGGCAAAGAAGATACGCCTGGCTGGGATACGTTTTATTCTTTTTTCTCTGTTTTTCTCTGTAATTTAACATTAAGTAAGAATGCTCACACGCACACGCACATACACACAATTACATTAAGTAGCTATATAGGTAGGTTAGATAGGCATAATTTTAATTGTAGGTAGGATAGATAGGAAGTATCCAACACTAATGTAGTTGAATAGGTAGGCAGCGTAAGTTTATCTCTTCTATTTTGCTCGCACCCACATTACACGCATCAGCGTATTATACACACACACACAAATACATACATAAACACATATTAGTATTTGAGCGTTATTTTATTTTCATTACACATTCTAATTTATTATTACTAAGGTTGAGAGTAATTTAATTTCATAGGTAGTTAAAAGCAATAATTTAATTCTAGGAACAATCTTGTAATTTAAATTAAATAAACGCTGTAAGTGTATCGAGAGGTAAGTTAGTTATTAAATTTTACATTATTATTATTATTAGGTTAGAGCCCAAGGCATTACGTAGGTGGTGGGGTGGGTGCCGAAAGGCCAATGATTTGGGCTCTTGAGTTTTGTAATTTTAGGTAAGCTAGGGCCATAATGTAATGAATAGGTAAGTTAAGGCTACGTTGTAACACACACTCATTAATAGATTTAGGGTTTAAATTTTATATTACTAAGTTGGAGCCCAAGGCATTACATAGGTGGTGGGGTGGGTGCCGATTGGCAAATGAATTGGGCTCTTGAGTTTTTTTGTAATTTTAGGTAAGCTAGGGCTTAATTGTAATGAATAGGTAAGTTGAGGGCACGATAGCCGATAGACTCTAAATTTCGAAGTCTCTTGTCAGAGGTAAGCCTTGGTGGCCAGTGGTGTACTGGCAATGGTTTACTATCCGGACGGCAATGGTTTACTATCTGCACGGTAATGATTTACCATGCGGCACGGCCATAGTATACTACCCGCACGGCTTTCGGACTGCAAATGGTTTACTATCCGCAATAGTCAACTATCCGCACGGCAATGGTTTTCTATCCGGTGCCCTTGCTGTCGGTGAATCTCTGTGCAAGGAGGAAGATTGAAGGGGGACTTGCGACTATCGTACCATTAACAATTTAATATAGATTAGTTAAGGTAATTGAATAGGTAGATAGGATTATTTTTATTAAACAATTTGAGATGCAGGCACCGCTAAGCTTTCTGATGAGAATCTACTCTTTCTCTATCTTTCTCCATCAACACGGGCTGTGTTTCAACAACAATCTCGAGGAGGACTGGCACCAGTTTTGGAGGACAACGTAGGAACCGGACCGCATTCAACATTCTGCCTTTGTCGAATGGACGACGGTAAGTTTTTTTTACATTTTACTTACTTTATTATTTTAAAATTTTATTTATTTGACATTATTTTCATTTTATAATTTAATTTTTTTTGCTTCTAAGATTCTAACATTCATTTACTACTACGCAAATAAAAAAATTTTGTTTACAGAATGATGAGAGGTGGGCAGTGGTGGGAATCAGCACGTTTTAGATGGTGGTCTCATGATGATTTACATATGATGATGGTGGTGTAGGAAGAATCAGCTCGTTGGCTGTTCGACTGACACTCTGAAGTTCGGATAGTATTTTGTGTGCCGACCAGATGGTGGTGGTCGGTGCAATGGAAAGTATAGTAACGACGATTTTTGAAGTAAGGATAGTTTCGTTTTTTATTTTTCTCATTCGTTCATTTTATTACTCAACCTTTTAAATTTTTCTTCTATTAATTGATTCGTTAATTCATTCTATTCATTAATTGAATCATTTATTTATTAATTAATTCATTCATTCACTCATTCATTCAACCAATTATTCAATCATTCAGTTAATCATTTATTCGATCGTTCCTTTGTTCCTTGATTTACTAATACGCTATTAAAAAAATGTCTACAGAATGATGAGAGGTGGACTGTGGTGGGCATCAGCACGTTTTAGATGGAGGTCTCATGATGATCGTTCCGATTACATTTCGAAGATAACAACAACGACGGTTTTTGAAGTATGATTTAGTTTCTTTTTTTTATTTTTCTCATTCATTCATTCATTTTATCACTATCTTTCAAATTATTCCTCAGTTAATTTATTCATTGATTCATTCTATTCATTCATTAAATCATTGGTTGATTAATTAATTAGTTAATTTATTCATTCAACCAATCGTTCAATCATTCAGTTAATCATTTATTCGTTCGTTCCTTTGTTTCTTGATTTACTACTTCGCTAATTAATAAAAACTTGTCTACAGAATGATGAGAGGTGGGCTGTGGTGGGCGTCAGCACGTTTCAGATGGTGGTTTCATGATGATCGTTCCGATGACAAATCGAAGATAATGTTAAAGGTAAATTTGTTTTTGTCTCATTGTACCTTTGAAAGTACTCGAATTTGAACAAAGATTGAGTGTTATCTCAAAAAGATAAGTTGCCTATTTTTCCCAATTGCTTGTTTTTTATTTTAGTGAATTAATTTTTTTTCAATTTATTTTTCAGTATCCGGTCAAATACATTCCATCGATACGTGTCAGATGATGGTCGGTGCAATGGAGATTTGTCGGTAGTGAGTGAAGTTTCTGGAGAGTGCGCGCCCGCACATTTACATACACACACATCAATACAACACATACATACACAACATCCATTCATTCGGTGTCGTTGTTGCTATGTTTCTCTTCAACTTTATATTTTCTTTACCGTGAACCGGGCTTTAATTTAATTCATAGGTAAGTTAGGGACTAAGATGAGTTAAACAATTGTAGGTAGGCTAGGGTTTAACATTAGTTAAAGAGCTTCAAGTAAAATAAAAACGCTAAAATATGTTAAATAAAATACTTGAAACATCTAAAACGAGAAATACAAATTTGTAGGTAAGTGAGTTGAGTCAATGTTTATAAGTAAGCTAGGGCCCTGAGTAATTTTATTATAGGTAGGTGACTGACTATTATTCTTGCGACTTCTTACTAGTTTTGTGTGATGTGTTTGTTTTCGCTTCACAACACCACACCAACAAAACAAACTACATTTCATTCTCGTCGTCGCCTTAAATTGTACCTTTATGAACAATCTTTTTAATAATGTCTATTTATTTATTCATTAAATGTTGACTGGTTTCTAGTTTTTTTAAATTGGTTATATAATTTTTGGATATTCTTGATTTACTTTGTATATATGCATGTATAAATTATTTCTGTTTAGTATGTTGATTTAGTCATTATATGTTGTGAACTGTTCATACTAAATGTTCATGTTACGTGGTTTATTATCCTTCGAGAACTTCTAAGGAGTGTGTATGATAATAATAATAATGGATAATAATTATTTTTATCGGTCGATATTTTGTTATATTTGTTTATTTAAAATACGAATTTAAAAAAAAATTGACATTTTAAAATGTTAATTAACCGTCACTTTTCATTTTTGAATGAATTCAAATAAAAGCAACTACTGTGTTTTTCTTTCTTTACTAAAATCTCGAAACTGTAGATCTGTACGGTTAACTGTTTGTTCGAGTTTGAACAGGCCTTGCAAATTTTTTTTATTTATTTTTGTTTTTATTTTTGTTTATTTGGTTCATTCAATTTAGTTGATTGATTGATCGGTTGATTGATCGGTTGGTTGATTGATTGACTGACAGACTGACTGACTGGCTGGCTGGCTGGCTGACCGACCGACCGACTGACTGATTGTTTGATTGATTTATCTCATAGTATTGTATACATGAGAAAAAATCCGATTAAGCCAATCTACGGCTTCAGTAAGCCACTGTTTTTCACCTGACAAAAGCAATTTCTATATTTATACTGACAAAAATAATTGTGATATGAATATATTGATTTATTTAATGCATTATATGTACAAAAAAGTGCTATTGTAAGAGTTCTATGAAACCCTGTAAGCCAACGTATGATTTCAGCAGCCAGTTTCTTATGAGCACCAGCAGAGTTTAAAATATTCATTGAATATAATGAAGATAGTTGTTCAAATAACAATTTTGATTTATTTAGGCCGTTCATTTCATAAGCAAACCAATTTTTAACATGATCGAATAGTGTAAAAAAAAGGGTGACTATAGTTCAATCCTACTAAGCCAACCTTCGGCTTCAGTAAGCCACCGGATTTCACCGGACCAAAAGCAATTTTTATATTCAAATTAACAAAAATAATTTAATAATACATAATTCTATTTATCATTATTAAAATTAAATAGAATTACTACAATGTTTTAAGCATATTAAATCAAGTAAATATTTCATATAGCTTGCTCGTTAAAATCCATGCAATTTCGTAAGCCAACAATCCAAGCACGACAAATAGCCCGACCGATAGATCGAATTGATCGATTAGTCCTATTATTCTAGTTATGTGGTTTGGAGCAAGAGGAGACATTACTGAAAATAATTAAAAGTTGAAAAAATTGAGGTTCTTTGCATATCCCTGCTTCAACCCATAAGAAGGTTCTGTATGCTGGTAAATAGGCCTCCCCTTGGGACGATATATATAGTGCCCATAAATGTTTTCACAGGCGCTCTCAAAAAATAATACTTAATTATATACGTAGCAAACAAAATAAGTACAAAATCAAATTCAATGCAACTTCAACGAAAATAAAAGTGTCTTAAAATCTTTTTTAAATGATTGAAGATGAAGCCCAGGTTTTCTTAGCGATGCAGGGAGACTGTTCCACACAGTGGGACTGGCAATTGCAATATCACGTGATCCAATCTGTAGCCTTGCCACTGGCACCCCTAAGAGATTCGTATCATCTGACCGAAGGCAGAAACTAAGATACCGTTCCTTTTTTGGTAAATTTATTGGTAATGTAATCTGGTGACATTCCGGTTAAAGCCTTCAATCAATCAATCAATCAATCAATTAGCTTATAAAGCGCTATTTCCGCGATGTTCAACAGCGCTCCTCAATGAATTTTGAAAACAGATGGGTCTTGAGATCCGCTCTGAACTTCGCAAGTGATGGAGAAATAGTTAGAGAAGTAGGTAGAGAGTTCCAGAGAAAAGGACCAGAAAAAGCAAAAGCAGATTTGGCAAAAGAGTGTTTAACACGAGTTAAGAAAAAGCGAGAAGAAGAAGACAATCGTAACCGGGGCGTTAG
>NW_008703570.1:5499967-5512324 GCF_000326865.2 Helobdella robusta | reverse complement strand
CGAGTTACAATAATCAATCCTAGATAAGACTAACGAAGTAACAAGAAGGAGAAGAGTAGGATCATCAAGAAAAGGCAAAAGTTTTTTTATTCTACGTAGATGAAAGTAAGAACTTCTAGCAACGCTATTAATCTGAGAAGAGAGAGACATAGTAGAATCAAAGATAAAACCTAGACTACGAAACTTATGAGAGACATCAAGAGTTTTAGAATCAGGTAAGATAATAGGAGAAATAGTAATTGAGTGTTTAGATTTATTAAAACAAATTAATTCAAACTTAGAAGGATTAAGTTTAAGACACATAGAATCAGACCAAGCGATAATCGAAGAAAGACATAGAGATAAATTATGAAGAACACTATTGAGATTAGATGGAGGAAAAGAAGTATAAATATAAGAATCATCAGCATATAGTTGACTAGAGAAAGAAAAGTTATTAATAATACGAGGTAGTTCAGAAGTATAGAGTATAAATAGAAGAGGGCCAAGGATAGAACCCTGAAGTACCCCGAAAGTAAGAGTAGAGGAGTTAGAAGTAGAATTATTGAGAACAACAGAAGAAAAACGATTACAGAGATAAGAAGAAAACCAAGATAGACAAGAATCAGTAATATTAAAAGAAAGATGCAGCAGTCTCAAGAGAATAGTATGGTCAACAGTATCAATTATCAGTATCAGCCTTGAATATGATCACACCAATTTTAAAGATTATCCTCTTATCAATCGTCAACCAGTGCAAATCATTCAAAATTGGCGTAACGTGGTTAAACTTCAATTTACCAGCAACCAACTTTGCATCTATATTTTGAACCGATTGCAGAATAGCAATAGATTTGTCAAGTATATTATTCAACAAGCTGTTACAGTAATCTAGCCGAGACAAACACATGCACCAAAGTTTCCAAGGTTGATCTGTCCTACCAGTGCTTAATTCTATATAAATTCCGGAGAAAAAAGTTGCATGAAACTGATATCATCTTTATATGATCCTTCATCAATAATCTATCAAGCAAACTCCCAATTTGCTGGCAGCATGAATGAACGGTATGTTAACATCATTTACTGTGATAGAATTTACATTTAATTTTACCAACTGCTGCCATGTGCCAGCCGTGCTGACATTTGTTTATCCGGGCGCCTCTGACGCTATGCATAAGCATGTCGTTATACAAATGACATTATTTTCTTTTAATTTGATTTTTATCTATAAAATCAAAAAAAAAAATTTATTTATCAACAAAAAAGCATTTCTTCTATTTTACACATTGACGTTTGCTGCTGGCATCTACAATTGAAAGTCTATATATGTTAATTCTTAAAAATTAAGATATATGTCTACTCCCCCTTTATTGTATATGTATACATGACCTCCCTTGGTCTTGAAGTAGTTTTCCCTTTCTATGGTTAAAACTAATGTTTTGTCATCTTTTTGTCTTTTAAAGTTTTATTGAAAAGTAAACTTACGGCTTAATTGTTTACGAATTGTTGGCGGTTCCGACTTTTATAATATAACACCCCAGCATGAGTCGTCTCGGTTCTTCGCAAGAGGAAATGTCGAATTTAGATGACTACAGGTTAAAATTCAAAATTGTGTTTCTCTCTGTCGGTAAAGCGTAAAATTAATTTCTTATTAAAAATAAATAAATGGTAAGGCAACCAAATTTTTTGCTAGTTTACTTCAGAACTTTGACATTTAATTTAAATTAGCAGGTCGCACAATTTTTCAAAAAAATTTTAAATTCCAACTTTTTGATTTAGGTACAAAAGACAAAAACTATCTCAAACATTAATTAATTACCTTAGTCACAAAGGGTTTGTGCTCAACTTTAATTCGGTAAAACGTGAGATCGGTACTCCTATGGTATCGTCCATGTTTACAAACTATCGCAATGTACTTTTGATAAATTGACTCCGCCCGTGTTGAATTGTCTAGCGCTTGATTATTTATTTATAACAAATTGAAAATAATTTAATACAAGTTAATTCTTAGGTAAGTTTTTTAGATCATTAGAAAATAGTGCACATTAAATAAAAAAATGTTGAAATATGAGTTAATTTACTATAATTCTTCTTCAACATAATCATCACTACAACCCACATCATTAATAACTATGAAACTTTCTATAAAACAAGTACATAGTCTTTTAATATTTTCAAGAAATGAAGGGTTAGGTGAAATAAATTTTGTAAATTTAAATGTAAATTCAATTTACCTTGGTTAAACTTAAAAGAATCTATCATTTATTTTATTTATGCTAAATGTTAGTAGAGTTTCATTTTTTAACTGTACTTTCCTTAGTAAAAGCCAGAGTTCTGGATGGAGTTTAAAAAAAACATGAAGCTTTTATTATTAATAAGTACTGCAGTATATCTTTTTTAACTTACTCTGAGGTAAATACTGCTGCATCTATTCATGAAAATTTACTAGGTTCATGGTAAAAAACTACGGCATACTTTTTTTAAAAAGTTGTTGGTAATTATTACAGCGTACAGTATAAAATGCTAGGTCCGCAGTAAGTATTTTAGCTTCTCTGGTGAAATATCCTAGGGGAATAGTCATAGTCTGAGAAGTAAGGTAAAATTGAATTGAAAATATATATTCAATATATCTAGTCATAAAGTTTTTATAAAAATTATATTATTGGTATAATATTACAAGCACTCCGAATTGTCCGCATAGAGATGCAACAATGTTCTTTAAAATACAAAAGTGGCTTGTTATACACATCAATTTGTTCTGTGAAATATTTGTCCAGCAGACCCAATTTTATTGTTTATGTTTTTTAAAATTTTTGAATGTTCGACTTTGCTAGATACATCGGGGTACATCGTTTATAAAAATATCAAAATTAAAATCTATATTTTATGAACAATATAAAGTATATCTATGAATGTTGGTCAAAACCTTACTTATCATTACTCATAAAATTTAATTCATTTTATTTGAATTTCTTTCTTTTCATGATAAAATTTTTTCTTTCTCATTGCAACAAGTTTAATTTTATGCATATGTTTTTTAATTCTAAAATTTTGTAACAATACTAATTGACAACATTAATGTGTTTTATTATTTTTTGTGGGGTTCCTTGGTATTTGGAATTTTGGTTTCTTTTGGAATCCTTTTTCATGTGTTTTCATGAAATAAACTTGTTTAAAAAGAAAAAAAAATTACAAAAATTTAAAAACTATTTTTTAATTCACTCACTTGACTTAGTGTTTGAAACACCTCAAAAATTTAAAGAACTTTTTTATAAAAGGTTTCAGTTTAATATAATATGCAAATGCTTTCAAAACTGAAGTAAAATCAGTTATGATTACGCTTTATTGGAAATATTAAAATTTTCCCTTGAATATATTTTACTTAAATGCATAAATAAATGTAAATGTAACATAGTATTAAATGATTTTTCATTTCTTTTGCTTTATTTCTTATAAAAGTATTTCAAATATGTGCATTTCTTTCATCTGACAATAGTTTTGTCACTGCAGTTTGAAGTAATTAGTGGTGTTTGTGGAGAAGGATTTGGTGTGATCTTAGAAACTCTTTTTGCTGTTCTGATTAGTTTTGAAGTGTTCAATTTTTGACCACATTTGTTCCAAATATTTTTTTATCAGAAAGTAAAAGTGTCAAACAATTTTTTCAAATTTTTATTTCAACTTTATTTTTTTTAAATGTCGAAAATAAATGTAATGATGTTAATGTTTCCCAACATTAAATATTTCAGATGCTTTATAAACCCAGAGTCAGTCAGTCCTCATCTTTTTTGTTCAATCTGTCAAGAAGTTTTTGTGGAACCTTATAGAGCTCCATGTGGCCACAGTTATTGTAAACATGTAAATTAGGATTCTTTCAATTATATTCATAATTGTAAAAAATATATGTAAATATGATCTTCATGCTAATGCAGTGTATAATGGAATGGCTGAAAAACAGTAATACCTGCCCAGAAGATCGAAAAAAGCTCACATTGAAAAACATGCATCATGATTTTATTCTTGAAAATATTATAGGAGATCAAAAAGTTAGATTTTCTTCTTCATAATTATTTGGAACTGAAAAAATTTAGTATTTCATTAAACTATTTGTGTATTACAGATAAGTTGAATTAACTCATTTTTTCTTGCATCCTATTCGGTTTAGCTAATAATTTTTACTTTGTACTAATAGATGTTATTCACTATTGACAATCAGGTTGGCTGTCCATATAGGGAACAGGGCTGCTGTAAAGTTTTAAATTTGTCTGCTCTTGGTTTACATTTAAAAGATTGCTCATTCAATCCTTTGAACATACCAGAATTTCTAAAAAAAGATTTGCATTCATTATCACCCAAGGATGCAGGTAACTTTTTTTATTCTATAGAAGTATAGATGGATAATTTTGTACGTTTTCTTTCAAGTTAGTTAAGTTTTTATTGTGACACAAAATTGTTTTACAGACTGTAATGACGAATCAAAGGTAGAAAACTACATTCCTCTGAAAATGAGATTGTTTCAAGCTGGTGGAGCAAAGAGAGAACATCTTGTGAAAGCTTTTTCCAAACAGCACAGTCCCAAATCCAAAATAAAAAAACTTATGCAGCTCATAGATGATGATTAAGTTATTTAAATTTAGAAATATTAATTAAAACGGAATAGCTTATATTTTAAATTTATTCTTGGAAATAAACTTTTTTTAATGTTTTTAATTATATTCCCAACAACATCGTAGACTGTAGCGCTGATAGTATTTATTATACACACCTCACTTCAAACAAATTTTCATGTATAAACGAAATTTTATTTCAAAGATATTACTACATGCTATTTGAAATATGAATGGCGACTTTTAATAATATATAAAACTTTCGAAAGTATTTTAAAATTTGGCACAGAAAAGGTAAAACAGAAAGTTCAAGAGTTATAGCGATTTATTTTAAAGATCGCTCTCCCCGTATAGCGCAGCTGAGAATGACCTGTAATCAAGGGCTCCTGGCTCTCCATCTCTGCCTCTGTAGGGAGCCATTCTTCTGATGCAGTACTCAGCTTGGTCGATGGGCAGCTCTCTTCTTAAAATCTCCACCGTTATGTAGTTCTGCATAGCATAATTCAAATTTCATTTATATGATTTTGAAAGATGCTAAAAT
This sequence comes from Helobdella robusta, assembly GCF_000326865.2. Lineage (NCBI taxonomy): Eukaryota > Metazoa > Annelida > Clitellata > Rhynchobdellida > Glossiphoniidae > Helobdella > Helobdella robusta. Next base: position 5,507,200 of record NW_008703570.1, on the reverse strand, counting down.
GTAAGTTGTGCTTAAATTTTGCGCTTGTTAGAGCCCGCTTTTTCATAAAAAATAAACCGGTTAATATGAAACTGATGATACATACCTTATCTCCAGACAGCACTTTGAAAGACTGTATGACTTGTTCGGCTGATTCATTGTCCGATGCTTCTCTTGTCATAAAATCCAAGAAAGCTTCAAAAGTTACAAATCCAAAGTTGTTAGGATCGACTATGGACAGAATTCTGTGAAAATCTGCATCTCCCTAAAACAATGCATTGATAAAAACAACGGGCTAATTATACGGGAATTGAAATGGTATGTCATGTCAAACCTGTCTATCATCTTTGATATTGTATCCTAGAGCTATGAGACATGCTTTAAAGTCTTTGGAATCTAATCTTCTGCTTCGGGATTTGTCAAAGTGTAGAAAAGATCGTCTAAATTCTTCAAGTTGTTGATTTGTTATCCCTTTAGCATCTCTTGTAAGGATCTTTAAAAATCATAGCATTAGAGATTTATTAAAAAATTTTATTCACTTTTAAAGCGCACCTTTATACCTTTATTGATATATAGATTTGCGCGTAAATTAAACAAGTCTAAATTCAGACTGACTAATGTAATAAATTAATAAAATAACATTAAAGAGAACGAGTCTATGACTGCAATAGTAAAAATAAACGCGTTTCTGTTATTTAATTTTTAAAAACAGTGTCAATGTTATGAACAACCAACTTGGTTTTCGATTTCGTTGATGCTTCTGTTCACCAATGTCAACAGTTGCTCCCATCCAATGCGTAATGTCTAACATTTAAAAAAAGCTCAGATGTTATTTTATCATACTACACACGTGTAATACATGCGCGCGCGCACACACACACACACATGTATATATATATATATATATATATATATATATCATGTACGCTTATAGGCAATCGACCCTGGGAGGTAGAACCCCCAGTGTTCCTTCTAGGGTTACGAAAACTCCGGTTTGGATCACGCACATTTAATCAATTGAGATTTTTGTGCATATTAATTTTCTGTTCTATCATGCTTAAAATAAATAAAAAAATTTGTTTCGAACTCAAGAAACTTGACAATGATTTTCGATCTACCGTTAAAAAATCAAAAAGTTAAATAGAATGTTAACCAACGCGAACATGCTCTGATTTTCATCAATAATTTCATTTCTGACAGTCTAAATCCAATATATTATCTTTTTGTAAAGTAAGCTAAAAAAGTTAGTGGGTTCACACTCGAAAAATATATTATACTACACAGTTCAAAATGTAGGTCTAGTGCTATCAAGTATTAGACTAATCTGTTTTTGATATTCAGAATTACATATTTATTATAATTTGCCAAAGAGTATTTTTTAACGTCTTCAGTCATGTACCTACTTATGCCAGCATTTTGGCAATGAAACACTGAATCACATCATTCAGCAGAAATACAAATGCTGCGTCTTCAATGCATGTTTTGTTCCACTGATTAATTATTTTATCAATATACGAAATATTTACAAATGTAAGCTGATTCAAAACAGACGCCACTATTCAAGTTTATGCTAATGAAGTGCTTCAGGATTAAATTATTTGCCAAGCACTAACTTCCATCGTATAAGGTGTGTGCTTGTTATCATAAATTAGCGCTTCCTGGATATCATTGTTATAACGTTCTAATTCATCAATATTACTTCTGTAAGCATATACCTGTAAGGAAGGATTACATTAATTCATTGAAGAGAATTAAATAGTGAAAGAATTTTTAAAAAATTGCCGCAAAAGGTCTACAAAAACATCAATACAAAATTACAAATAATAACTTCTTTTTCAAAGTTTTTCAACTTGTTCAAATGATCTTCCAATTTTCCTTTTTGAAGGGCCACCGACGTAACAGCATCCAAATATCTCTCGATCCATTGTCCAACCTGATTTGCTTTCTGTGCAAATGCTCTTCTCAATCTAATAATTATAATATTATTAATATTAATAATATTATATAATATTATTTTGAGAGTTATATATATATATATATATATATAATATATATATATATACTGGTAAAAGACCATAATTAATGCAGTAATTTATGAAATCTACCGAATTTCAAGCGTTGAATAATTTTTAATTACATTTCTCAATATTTCTAACCAAGTTCTTGTATTATTTATTTTATTAAAGTTAGAGTAATATACAGTTTTCCAATTCGTTCTCGAGTGTGTAGGACCTATTTCGATTTTTCAATCAACTTCAGCACTTGTTGCAGTTTATATAGAGAATTTGTATAACCCAGAACTTTTTGCAACTTATATAGGGAATTTGTATTACCCAGGTTTTTGTTCATGTGATTTGCATATATTGTTATTATTGACTTTATTAATTTTACTACCAAAGGGCTGAAGATGATTGAAAAATCGAAATAGGTCATATACACTCGAGAATGAATGGGAATCTAACTTTAATAAATTAAATAATGACGACGAGAATTTGGTTAGAAATATTGAGAAATGTAATAAAAAACTATCTAACGCTAGTAATTCGGTAGATTTCATAAATTACTGCATATATATATATATATATATATATATATATATATATATATATATATATATATATATATATATATATATATATATATATATATTATTGATGAAAATCACAGCATGTTCGGCGTTAGTTAACTACCAATTTAATTTTTTGATTTTTCTAACGGTTGATCGTAAATCATTTTCAAGTTTCTTGAGTTCAAAACCAAAATTTCTGTTTATTTTATACATGATAGAACAAAAAAGCTTATTTCAGTATTCTGTACCATCTTCGGTGTTCAAATTGATATGTTGTGTATATGCCCAGATGCTCATTTATATATATATATATATATATATATATATATATATATATATATATATATATATATATATATATATATATATATATAACATTAACGCTCATTTAAATAGGTTTATAAATTTCAACTTCGTTTGATATAACACTTTTACGTGTTTTCATTATCGATGATTCCTCTGATTCTAAATTTATTGGTCGGAAGAATTCCAATTGTCCGTTGTTGAATATTTATTATCGGATGTCTTCGTTCTATGAGTATTTATTCGGCTACTCGTAAATTATAATGGTTGTTATCGTAATGTAAGATTTCAACATTGTGGTCGAAGATTTGTCTAGTAATTTTAATTTTGTGATTCTCTTTCATGTAATTCTTTTTAATCAATACTCAAAGTTGAAGATCGTAATAACTAATTACCCTATATTTCCGTCTTAACTTGCCTTTGTAGTTTTTTATTTAGTTATTTGATTTCTTTAAGTCACTTGGGCGTTTACAGCCTTTAGAGATCGTACCTAACTTATCTCCAAAATAAATTCTATATTTTATAATATAAGCTCATATAATAATTGGAATTCTCAATAACTTGTAGCCTATAACGTATATAACTCTTGCCTTCTTTTACAGTATTGCACAAAATTATCGAGAAACAAAAATATCAACAAAAATGCCTAACACCTTTCATTGTTTTGTTGCTTAACAAGTTCGTTTTGCAATGTATGATCGCGTTCAGGTATCAATTGCTTCAGTGACGTCCATCTCTTGTTGAGATCCTGACGATTTTTAAATGAATACTTTGTTGCAACAATGTCAAATATATTTAAAATTTTACTATACATTTGATAAACAATGTTAAAACGTGTGCACTATTTGACAGCTTACATTTCCAGTTATGTATGAGTAAGGGTTGTCCTGGGCTCCTGTGATTCCATATTGTTGAGCGATCCTGTTAACTTCATTAACAAGGCCAATAATTGAATTGAATTCACTTTCTGCTTCTCCTAACGTCAACTTGAATTGCTCATGCGAGTCACAGAGGCGCTATTGTTTGTATAATTAAAAATTAGAAATCAAAGTTAAGCAAAAAGCTAGTATTGCAAAACAAACCTGTATCTCTTCAATTGAGTGTACAATGAACATGTCAATGAGGTCCTCTCTAGTTCCATCCATCCAATTAGAGAATGGCTTTTTAGATTTCAATTTATACAAAAAAATAATTTTGACAAGTCTCAATCAATTAACTAAACAGTAATATGTTACTAGTTATAAATTACTAATATGACAAAAAAATGTTAAATAGATTAGACGGTAGTGATAAATACAAATCTTATCCTGCGTTGTTTATAAAATGAATTCAATTGCATCAAATTATAAGATGATGGTGGTAAACTCCACACGTAGAAGGTTCTCTCATCAAGCAATCAAAAAATGTTTGGCGGTTGGTGTTTTAGACATGCTAGACATCAAAAAGTGATGCCCTGATTGATCAGAAAAACGATGACAACGTCAGGACAGACAATAATTAATCGTCGACATTGTTTGACTTTGGGTCTATAGTAAACTTGAAAATTTGACCGTCATTGGCAATTCCTGATTTGAATTTGTTCAGGTTCAGCAGATAGACGCTATGGCAACTGAGAAAAAAGTCGTATGTGGCAAAAATACCAAATTACATGGTTGCATATTTTGATGAAACCAAAAATGTGAAGTTTGAAACCTTAAGTACACTAGTCTTTGCCGATGCTTACATATGATCAATTAAACCGCAAAATGCGACTTGTCTAAAGTCAACGAACTTCAGAGAATTTTTAAATTTTGAAGATACGAATACTCATATAAAAAAAACTGTTCATTCTTTTATCTGTATGTATGTTAATTAATTAATTAATTTATTTATTTACAGTTAAAAAAATATTTGAAAAACAAACCGCGGCTCTCCTAGCAAATTCCTGTTGCAGACGATCAATTTTTTCAAGTATATGTTCCGCTTCCTGTTACATTTATTAAATTTTACACTGCAAAATTGTTTATTCTTTTACAAATGGAATAAGTACTTAAATTTCAAGTACTATACAAATATGTATAGTGTAAATGTTGGAACTGCCTCCCGACCGTATCTCATTAAAATTCGTAAGCCATGCGATTTTCTGTACTGAGGCACGTCATAGTGTTTCAATTGGCAATTTTGCAGTTTTGAGACAGTTTTTTTACTGTGGAACCGTGGAACAAACTGGGAGATGAAATAATATGCGCACAAACAGCTAATAACTTTAAAGAAATTTTGGCAAAAAGAGAATATTAAAAAGTTTCAGAGTGGTCCTGTCACAGACTTCTTCGATCATTACAAATCCTTGTTATGTTATGTTAAAATTAAACAAATGTAGTCATCAAACTAGACAAATACTTACCATAACCTAAAAGCAATCAAGTAAAAGTTGGTGTCTAGGTTTCAAACCGTTACATTTGTTAAAAACTGTAAATATCTATTATTCCATTTATATTAATGCTACAATTATGCATATATATATATATATATATATATATATATATATATGTTGGTAATAGACCATAATTTTTACAATATTCTATAAATTCTACCGAATGTTTGGCGTTAATATGTTTGTAGTTCGTTTTTTCGATTTTTCTCACTAAATTTTTTGGTGAACGTTTAGTTTATTAAAATTCAAAATAAACTTATTTTTTGAATTCATGCTGCAAATAACGCATAAAAAGAATCATCCTATCCGACCAATTATTAGCCAAATTACAACTGTCACCTACCCTGTTGCAAAATTCTTGAACAAAATTTTAACCCTATATATTCCAAACAATTACACACTACAATCTTCCCGTGGGTTTATTAACCTCCTCGGCATTAATAAACCATCCAAATTTATTGCCTCTCTGGATGTTGAATCATTATTCACAAATGTACCAATTCATGATACAATTGACATAATTATCAACACCGTTTACCACTCAGATATGTTTCCATTGAACATACCGAAAGCACAACTGAAGTCCCTTCTTCAAATTTGCACTACTGAAGCACCATTCCACAGCCCCACAGGCAAACTTTACAAGCAAATCGATGGTGTCGCTATGGGTTCCTATTTGCCAGTTTTTACCTAGGACAGCTGGAGAATGAAACATTCAAAAACAATGCAAATTTAAAACCAAATATCTACGCCAGATACGTGGATAATATCTTTGTCTCCTATAACGATCCTGAACAAATCACCCAACTTCTTGGTACCTTAAACAAATCAGAACTTAGATTTACCATTGAAAGTGAAAAGGAACAACGTTTACCTTTCCTCGATGTGTTGGTCACCCGTGGCGAAGAACGATTCAAAACCGCGGTCTATGTCAAAGAAACGAATACAGGAATTTGTTTGAATGGACAAAGTGAATGCACTGAACAATTTAAAGACAGCACAATAAAATCATTTGTGAACCGGGCATTCACACAACTCTTCCGATATTGAAAATCGCGACGCTGAATTAAAGAGAGTCACTAACCTGCTTGTAAACAATGGATATAAGACTTACTCTATTGAAAAGATTGTTAAAGGCAAATTACTACACAGCAATAACCTTCCTAGTACCAACAATCAAGATAACGACATCATCTTGTATTACAGAAATCACATGTCAACAGCATACAAGGTAGATGAAGCTATTCTTAAACATATCATCAATAAAAATGTCACACCAACCAACCCAAATAGTAAAGTTAAACTCCGAATTTATTACAACAATAAAAAGACGTCTCACCTAATACTGAAAAACAACTGCAGTCCTAGAGATAACTCTGAGTTAAAGCGTAATCACTTAATATATGAATTTAATTGCCCCTTTGACGGCTGTGCACGTCAACATGACTCATACACCGGGATTACTACTACCTCACTGACTAGAAGGCTTACGATGCATAAACAGAGTGGTGCTATCAAATCTCATTTGGACTCAACACACTTAATCACAATTAGCCGTGAAATACTCAACAGCAACACCAAAGTAATATACCAGAACAGCAACTACACGCATCTTAAAATTGCAGAAGCAGTCCTAATCGACATCAATAAACCAAAAATAAATATACAACAAAAAATGACAACCTCACTTCCAACCCGGCGCTTAACCAACAACGAAAACAAAGAAGTAATAAAAACTAGCATCGTAAATAGTGACAAAGAAGAATATGATGCTATCGATGAAGAAAAGGAGACCAAAGAAGATGACCAGCCAATTAAGAAACCTGACACCTAATTCGCATCAAAGTTCAATTTTACAACACCAAAGTTAATTTTTAAAACGTCAAAGTTCATCTTGACAAAGTCAATATTTCCCTATATATACAGCAAGGAGCACTGAAGATGGTTCATTCGGAATCGAAATATGGCC
>NW_008703570.1:5481985-5499917 GCF_000326865.2 Helobdella robusta | reverse complement strand
TAAAAACTAAACGTTCACTAAAAAACTTTAGTGAGAAAAATCGAAAAAACGAACTACAAACATATTAACGCCAAACATTCGGTAGAATTTATAGAATATTGTAAATATAAATAAATATATATATATATATATATATAATATATATTTATATATTTATTTATTTATTCATATATTCAAATAAATCGTTATGACTTTTTTTTGGCTTCGTATTATTTTTATAAACGTGTTTTTAATTCATTCATCATATGGTTTAACAGAAAACCACGTGACTCATGAATACTAACGTGATACACTAAGGAGGTAGTGCCATAAATAAATGGAATGCAATCAATCAATTTAAAGGCTAGCTAGGTCTATAAACATTAAAAATATAAAATACGTCAATATATAATATACAAACCAAACAAATATACAAAAATATATAAATACGTCAAGGGCGTTTCTTCTTTGCTGGCTGAGTGATCCCATCACATCCCACTGGTCGCAAATCTTCTGGCATCTGATGTTCACAGACTTAACATCATGGTAGCCAAGTTGACTGTAGAATGAATTTTTTCTTTTTTTTAGTTATTTTTACAAATTTCATTCGAAGCTAATTTTCCATTTTTTAGTTTTTAGACTTCTTAAAAATTTGTTGACTGATATGAACGAATAGTATGGTGAAATTTCACGTATAGTGGCTGATTTTGTTTTTGCTTTGACAGTTTTTCCTTCTCGCATATTTCTCGTTGCTTGCAAAATACGTATCAACATTTAGATGTACATTTACAAATGAAATTAAATAAAACACGCAACTAAAAAATTCTTAATGTATGGTTATGGTTACAAGACTTATATGGACTGAACATGCATGAATGAAAGGATCTCACTTCAACTCTTGGGCGATGGCAGCAATTTGTTCAACACGTTCCTGATGGCTGGCCAGGTCGCTCTCGAAAGCAACATGTCGTTGTTTCAATGCCTGCACAACCAAGCAGCAAATGTTAAGTGCATTAAGTTGCTTCTTTTTCATCATTTAAATTAACGCTTTAATGTACAAAGATTATTGACTTGAAATGTTCTTCTCATCACAAAAATGATAATAACATAACTATAAATATAAATGAAATTTTGTTATAAACATAGTCAATATTGTTAACTAATCGATTCAGTACATATTCGTTTACTAGATGTTTAAAAAATAATTTGCTTTTTCATTAAACTAAAAAAAATGAGTTTACGAGAAAACACGAGTGACAATATTAAATAAGGTTTAGCTTAATATTCATTAGCATGAAAGAATTATTTTTTTACTTTGATAGTTGAAGAAATACTTTTTAACAGAAAATACCATATCTAACAGAAGAAACTTCAAAATTTGATTGAACAACACGCTCACAATAAAGAGCGATGGTTCTAAAGCGGTTGCTAAATTAAATAATTCGTTACATGAGATGACGGACATCTGTACAATCGTACTTTATCCTAAAAGATAGTAATACTTATTTTGATGTCCATGCATTCGATACACAAACAAATATTAATTACTAAGTAAAGTAAATAACCTTAAGATCGCTGAGTCTGCACTTTTTGAAATCTTGTGCCTGCAGTAAATCTTCTTTGCCTAGAGACCATTCTTCGTGAATGTCACACTTCTGTTTGAACTTACGAGCCAAATGCTCCAAACGTTCGAGCCTTTTACAATTCATTTATTCCCAAATATAAACATACTTTTAACTAAGATAGATTTTATTAAACAGAATTATTTAATTTTTTAATCTTTTTCTCCTTGTAACCTCTGCAATTCTTTCAACAGCCAATCTTCAAAACCCTTCTCCGCACTTTCAAGACCAATCCACGCCGTTGCTATATCCTAGTAGGTGTGTAAGTTATTCATTGTTTTAATATGGATTGCATTAAACTTTTATTTGATTCTTTAAAATATGTTTAAGTCTAAGTGGTGATAACCTTTGAAAATATTGTTGAATAGAAAGCACGAACAACTAACCGAAACCATTTTTCCTTCGGTAGGCATATAAGCAGGTCTGTTGCTTAATCTCAATCTTGTTTGTAGCGTGTTAAACGTGGATTCCAGTTTGGCTTTTTGATCCACCCTCGGAGGCTTGTGAGCTCTGCTGTAATCTCGAAACTCTGCCAATTTGCGTCTTGTACCAGGTATGGTGTTGTCTGTGTGACGGTTTTCTAACCAAGGTCGAGTTTTTCTAATCCAAGCCAAAAGCTGTTTCATGTAAAAATATTATAATTATTATTATATTTGTTATTGTTATTATTATTATTTTGCACTTGTTACTTACATCACTAGCTAATCTTTCGTATTCCTCCATTAGCCTTTCATTTTCTTGGTTAACCTTCAGCACCTTACAAATTCTGTTGGCTGCAGTCTCAGCCTATTTATTTCAAAGAAAATTATATTAAAAAATTCTAGGTACGAATGATAAAATATTTCAATTTGCTCTATTTAAAAAAATGTTTCAATGTTTAAAATATAAAATGAAATTGAAAATTTCCAGAACTTTTTGAGCGCCAGCAAATGCGTGGTAGTAAGCTGAAACGTACGTCATCACTGATCTTTCATCTGGTTTCGCTGAACTTACCATATCTATTAAGAACAATGATTAGATTGTTTGCTTAATATATGAGGATGTCAGTTACACAGGATAAGCATTCAACCCACCATCTGCATCCAACATCTTTGGTATATCTAAATATTTTTCGGCAACATCAAACGCCAAATTTAGATTTTGCAGTGGATTATCCTGTGAAAATAATGTTTGATACCTTTAAACACAATTATTAATCAATTTAAAAAAGGTATAAGTTGTCGATAAATGTCACTACACACTTTCGAGAGTTTTCCATAGTCAAGAAGTTCTGGTCGATGACGGTGGATGAGAGCGCAAAATGCCAAGCCATCTTTGAAGCTTTAATCAAATGCTTAGCGTTAAACAATTTATTTGAGTAATTTTATTTCAGTTTAAGTTTACAAACAAAAAAAAATTTTAACCGTAACAAAAAGATATAATTTTAACGTTAACCTTAGATGGAAATTTTGGACATTGACATTTTTGTAAGGTGCAGTTTTTCTTTGACACCACAACAACAACCCTTCCTTAGCTGTCATTTCTATTTCAAATTTATTTTGTTATTATTGAAACAATGCTGTTACTGTTAATGGCAGCTAAAACCAAACCTTCCACAGAAATGTCCTGGATAGCAAAACGCAGGATGATTGTCCATATCATGCCCAGAGTCATTTTCAAATTGCCGTCAACAATTTCTAGTTTTTTTTATAAGATATTAACCTATTTTAATTAACTGAAACGCAGATAATAAAAACAATTTTAAATTCAATTCACCTTCAGCTCCAATAGAGACAAGATGAACTCCTTTGCTTTCAATAAACTGGAGAGCTTTATTGACATTGGATAATTTGTGAATACGCATTTTGCCCCTGTCTGGTTTGCCTAATTGTTCACCAGAAATGACTTCCAAGAGGAGCATTAACTTGAGACCATTCTGAAAATCTTCTTCTATATTTTCAATCTGTGTTCCCGCTTTTCGCAAATGAGAATTGCACCATGCGGTAAATGTCTGAATGAAATAACACATTTAGTGCAAGTATTGAATAATGTTACGTTAACGAACGTGCTAATTGAAACTACAAATTAAATTAAATTAAAATCATTTTATTCGAAAATTATTTATCTCACACTGTTCTGAAGTTAAAATATTACAGTAAAGAATGTTATTAAAAAATGTACCTAAGCTAAACGCAAAAAAATAAGTTGTTGCAAATTATGTGATAAAATTAAAAAAAAGTTAGTAATAAATAAAATGTGGTTATCAATGTTATCATATCGTGCTTTTCTGCAATTTCAAAAAAATAAACATTTTCACCAATTCTTATTTTAATTCATTCAAATTTCTTTAACTTTGCCAAATTTTTGTTAAAATTGTTGCCGCCAGCATTGAATCAATTAATGGTTATGTGTGCTATCTTGTATATGTGCTTATGTAAATATGAACGAATTATGAATTATAAACAGATGCCTAATAATCTAGTTTGTTTTAACTGTTGAATTTTTTAATGTATTTGAATTAATTTTTAATGTGGATTGTTTGTTACAACAATTGTCAGTATTTATGAAAAATAATTAAAAAACAAATGTATAAATTAAAGTGAGAGCTTAAATTTTCTTCAGGCCACAATCTAAATTACAGTTTATTTTTTAGGAACCTTTTTTTGCTGTCTTTCCCAAGCGGGATCCAGCAATCCCTGTCTTTCCCACTCGTCTTCCTGGCCCATGTATTCCTCCTGGCCCATGGCGTAGTAGCCCGCGGGCAATCCATCTGGGTAGTACATTTCCCCGACCACTGTTTTATTATTTCAAAAATCATCGAAACTTTTCACAGACAGTCAAATCGAAAAATTTTGAAAATAAAAAAAAATTAGATCCATATTTACAAATTTGATAAAAATTATATTATGAAATATTTTGCATATATATGAATAATTTATTTTATTCATTCATTTATATATAGCTATTAGAACAAGTTATCCAAACTTTGCAACCAATAAATAAATGACTTCAAATATCCATTAAATAGTGTAAGGAGTTTCAAATTTCATCAAGTAAAAATAAATCTTTCAAATGAGAAACCTTCTTGAATTAATTAATTACTCAAAAAGTATAAATAACCTTGAATGACTACACTCGACTGCTATCGATAAGAAAAGTCGAAAGTAGGAACAGTTCCCTACTGACAATGTTACTACATCGCTTGTGCTGTTACGTATTTCAAGAGAATATCCTCTCACATCATTCCTACCATCCTTGCTTGTTATATCGGCGTACATTCTTTCCTAAACCATATTACATACATACATAAATATATATATATATACATATATATATATATATATATATATATATATATATATATATATATATTCATATTCATTTATCTTTTTTCACACACACATATATATATATAGTATATATATAAATATATATATATATATACATATATATATATTTAATTGTTTATATATAATTAGGAATATATCCGGTGCATTACCTAAAATGTATATGGCGTATGAACATTTATCGAAATAGTAAAATAGCAGAGGAAAAGCGTAACGAATAAATAATATATACAATAAAAATTTATTCATGTTAAATCATAGATATATTATAAATTATAGGAAGAGAGAAATTGAAAGAGAGAGAGAGAGAGAGAGAGAAAGAGAGAGAGAAAGAGAGAGGAAGAATAATAACTTTAATAAACAAGTTCATCTCCAGCATTTATTGTACTTTGAACTTTCTTTCACATAAAAAAAATCGCAGAGGGTCACGCTATTGTTTATTTAAAAAAAATTTAAGTTTCTTTTGGTTTTAACTCTGACAAGTGTATGCGCTTTTTGAATTACGAGATCAATTAATTGTATATTAAAACACAGGCAAATAAAATTGTATATACGACGACCAATGTAATATGCACAATATGTTCCGTGAAGCAACTTTTTTCTTTATTCCAACGTTTTTCAATTACATATATATGTATATATAATATATCTAATATATAATGCACACATTGGAGCTTACAATGCTTCTTTGCAACGTATGCATCAGTTGCTTAATAGCGGTTAAAAACATCATACACGTATTTCAGTATGTAGAGTTCTATTATATCTACGAGGCAAATGAAGCAAATTCATTTGGATATCCAAATTTATTATGCTGTAAATCATGTTTATAAATGTAAAAAATGCTAACGAAATATTTAAGGTGTGAATATATAAATAATGGATATTTAATTCTCACTTTAACACTTTAAAACTTTAAAACATTTCTAACACACACACACACACACACACACACACACACACACACATACTCACACGCACACAAACACAAACAAACGCACAGACACACACCACACTTATCACTGATCTGTTTTCTTGATGTACTTATATTACAATCATAATATGAGCACACAAACATAGGCTATAGAAACCCCGAAAATTTCGGCAAAGGTCCGCTTCGACATTTCGACAAACCTATCATGAGCTTATCGCGTCTGTTCCTCAGACCTTCTCATTTAACACGAAGAAGATTGAAATGCCTCACAACATGAGAACCCATCGCATGCTCATGCAAACCCTCCCCGAACACGATGATACATGCAAATCAACGACTTGATACATGCATAAAAATAGGTATGAACATATGCTATAATTTGTTTAATATTTCAAAAATTAGATTATATAACATTCGGATGAGTTTTTAAACATTTGAAAAGGTAAAAAGATGAATGAATTAACCTTATTTAGGGAGAGTTTAATTAATATATATATATAATGTTTGCACAAATTAATTTTGAATGGCCTTCTCGCGCTTAAAATTAGAAGATTGACACTCACAAGAAAGAAAAACACACTGCGTATTTTTCAGTGGCTGTTTATGACAATAAAAATTAAATATTTTTATAAAATATTTGTTTAAATGTCAAAAGATGATTTAAATAATTAAATTAATTTTTGTCACTGTATAACACAAGATCCGAAAGACGATCGATCGAACATACAAACGAATAAACAAACAAACAAACAAATGAACGAACAAACAAAAAAACAAACTGAGTGATAAATCCAATTAAAGAAAAAAAACTTCACAATGTCGATTTTTTATTACAAACCAGTCGAACACTACGGGATAGAAAATCTTAAAATCTGAATGAAACAAAACATTTGAAGTGAAAATCAAAATGTACCAAATGTAAATAATATTGTGGTTGGTCGTGCTGGTGAAATTGCAGTTCGAATAACTGTTAATGTAGGTTTAATCCATTGCGTCAAAATCGAATATTGTTTATCAAGTAACGATGATATTTTTATATTGACAACATCGGATAACTGTCATCCCGTCAACCTGTTAGATCAATCATGATACGTCATATGTTATGTTAGATCAATCATGCAGCAAGGCCATTTTTAGCCGAGTTTGCTTGAGACAGAATTTTTTTTCCGTGCTTTTAATTATTTTTCAACAAACTTTTTGCTATATAAAAATTGATTTGCCAGCTTTAAACTATTTTAAAGCAAATACATTTAAATTTATTGTTAATTCACTTGACAATAGACAGACCTGGTATCATGTTATCATTGTTTTAGTTGCTACTTGCTCTTGAACACATTTGATGCGATTGCATACTTCTGGCTGGAGATTTCTATATTCACTATATAGAACGAGTTACCAACATACTGTTACTTGAACTTTTACATCTATTTAAAATGTTAGTCATTGAACCAACACATTATTTAGAGGATTCGATCATTTGTTGGCCTCATTAATTAAATTGTATGCCCATAAGTGAGGGTACCGTTCACACAAGTGGCATTTTTTTCTAACAGTTCAATTTGCGTAAACCTTTTAATTTTTGAAATGGGTTGGTTGATTCTATAACTCCATAATTTGCCTCCAAATAGATAATATAACAATTCATTTTGAATATAAATAAATTAACAAAATGCAGAATAAAATAAATAAAACACTGAAAACCATAAAAAATTGGTATCAGATTAAAACAAAAGCTTGGTGTGGTGGATCCCATTAAAAGCAAACCAAATGAACAAATTCAAAGGTAAAGAGATAATCTCCCAGTGCTCAAATGCCGTTAAACTGCAAAAGAAGGAAACTGATTAGAACAGCAGCGAATTAATAAACTGACCATCATTACATTTATGAATTGAGAGGTGTTTAATTTTGAGATTTCAAATAGAGCCGTTGATTATTTTATGAGTTTCAATAACCGATTAGCTTAGTCACTAAAGTTTGATTTCAAAATGTCAATAAAAAATCGTTGATAATTTTTGAATTTTATGTTATCGGCATACATCACAAATTTTAATTTTTTAAATTACCAGTGGATCTTTGTAAGTTGCAAGTTATTTAACTACTTCTTTTCAATCAACGATTTCATACAAATTTTAAATAAAATTTTTCATTGAAAAGCTTTAAAAAATAAACTTCTGAAAATACGTCATACATTTTTGCTAAGTGAAAAAAATGTTACGACAAAACTAACAACTAGAGGTTAAGGTTAACTAAATTTCACTAATAGAGGATAGGGACAAAGAGAATCAGTCTATAATTTTAAAAATCCCTTTCACTCCCACTCCCTAATATTGGTATGACTTTCTAATTTTAAACTATTTAGGAATATCTCCATTTGATAGCAATAAATTAAAAGGATACACAAGAGGTGTTATGATTTTTATTTATTGATACTAAAAAATTACCAACACATGTTACTGTTGCCACGTTGGATCAAATTTTTAGCTCTGAAATATTTGACTGCTGATATTACATCCAAAATTTAATAAATTTTAAAAACATGACATTTATGTTTGTGTAAGAGAAAAAAATTTCAATGGGGGAGTTTATTTAAAAGACATTTTACCAAATCATTAAATTGTAAATATGATAAATTTCCTTAAACATAAATTTTTGAAGCTCAGTCTCTTAAATAAAAAACTCTTCTTTTCTATTAAAGATAAATATGCAAATTTGTCTTAAAAACTTTTTCTGTATTTGGTAAAAATTTTCTTGTAAGCCAATTTCTAAAGTTTTTGTATTTATAATTTTAGAACAGTTTCTGAGTTTATGGAATTTTTTTCTATTTGGTCACGTTTATGGAATAAATATGCTTTGCAAATCAATGTATTTACATTGTTCTAATATTACGTTAGAGCTAGCCCATTTAGATTAAGTTTGTTATAAAAAGTAACATTTCTAATGAAATTTTTTATTTTGTAGAAAACAAAATACTGAAATTACCTGAATTTTTTAAAGATATGAAATATAATGTTTATTTCTGTAAAATGTTTATAGTGGATGTTCGGCTGAGGTATGTAGTAATGGTGGTTGTAAAAATAAGAGTGTCGTATTTATTATGGAATGAATGTTAATTGGTCGATTAATTCATAAATAATTGGTGTTCTAACTGTAGAAAGCAGTTGTTGTATTGTGTGTTCATTATAATGGCGGAATATTATTTTAATATTAATTAACGTATAAACTTTATTATTATTTGTGTATTATCATTGAAACAATTTATTATTAATTTTTATATTTGTATACGTATACATTATATAACGTGTAGTAAAACCATACTTTAATAATACAGTTTTCATGCCCCATCATTAACCGTATAAATTTGATCACCCTATTTCATAGCTGAAATGATACCGCTGAGCAAATGTATACCTTCCAGTAGTTACAACATATTTGTGTCAGTCAAAGAATAAATTTGAGTCACATTGTAAATTTTCACTTCATGGATTTACACAAACGGATATAGAACACTGAAATGCTAAATTTTCTATTGTATACAAAACTGGTGTTATTATCGAAAACATCTAAGACAGCTTCTTGCTTTGGAACGTATGCATGAGTTGACAAATTTTACCGAATATCCCAAAATTTAGATGGTGTCTAGAATAGTATATTGAAAATAGAATTGAATACATGGTTTTTAATTAGCTATTTCTTACTATTTTCAATGTTATTTTGTTAACGGATTTTTCATAAACGAAATAAGTTTAACATATTTTGATGCAGAATGACAACAATATAACGAAAAATAGCGCTCGGCTATTTGATGAAACCGGCTAAAAAATGATGAGCAGCACAATAATTTTCGTTTAGATAATATAAAAATTGACAAAACATATCGGGTACCAATTCCATTAACATTTTAAATGCTTCAAGTCAAAAATTTTTGACAAAACAAATTAGGTGTTTGTGTGTATGGAGATGATCTTAAGAATAAGTTAATGTTTATATGCATGTCAATTCAATTATTGTATTGATACTATGCATTGATACCTTGATATTACTACTAAAATAAGTATGTTTCTCAATGAGTGAGAATTATTTTTTCCAACTGGGTGGAATGTACTAGTTAAACATATTTACACAAGTGCTGTCGAAAATTGCGTGTTGCCAAATTATTAAATATATTTAGGTATTTTAATAAACCGTACATAAAAAACATTTTTATAAGCTTAATTTGTTAAAAATATATTTAATTATTTCGCCACAATTTTACAAATTATGTTTGTTTCAAATTTTAATGGAGAAGTTGAAAAAACTTTTTGAAACTTTTTCTATCGTTATAAAAATTTTTAATTCAAAATTTGTTTATTTATAAAATTTTTTTAGTAAAAATTATATTACAAGTAACGTGGAGTATGTAAGGACATTTCATTAGACATTATTGATATGCCCTCTCTTCATTTATACTAAAACTAATTTGATACATGATATATATTATCCATGTTAATGTTTATTTTAAAAAAAATCTCTTAAAAATTGTCCAATACTATACATAGAAAGTTGTTTGGAATCAGTTGAATACTGAAAATGGGAAATGAATGAAAAGAAACCAATTTAGAAAAGTCTATCGGAATAAGTTGAAGTAAAAAAATTAAGTCTCGTCGGATATATTTATAAAAGAAAAATGACAGATTGATGATTCTAACATGCATTAATAAGGTTAAAAAACTGAAATTATAATTAGGCGAATGACGTTTTTGAACAAAATGAGGTTTGAACGTTGAATTTAAATAATTAGACTACGATAGAAAAGGATATTGGAAATTGATAAGAAATCGATGTTAAGAGTCAACACCATCGGCTGCAACGTTCCCTCAAGGGATCGTAATATATATATATATATATATATATATATATATATATATATTTATATATATATTGAATTAGGATATATATATATATATTGAATTAAGATATATATATATATATATATTTATTTATTTATTTATATATATATATATATATATATATATATATATATATATATTGGATTGAGACTGTCAGAAATGCAATTATTGATAAAAATCACAGCATGTTCGGCGTTAGTTATTATCCAATATAACTTTTCGATTTTTCTAACGGTTGATCGTGAATCATTTTCAAGTTTTTTTAGTCAATAACGAAATGAGGTTTGAACGAAACCAAACCAAAATCATAACCAAAACCAAAATTTTTTTTATTTTATGCATGATCGAACCGAAAAGTTTTTTTCGGTATTCGGTCTTTTTTCATTTTTCAATCCATTTTTCGGTATTTCGAAGATGGTATAAGAGTACCGAAAAAAGCTTTTCTGTTCTATCATGCATAAGATAAACAATTTTGGTTTTGAACTAAAAATACTTGGAAATGATTTACGATCAACCGTTAGAAAAATCGAAAAGTTAAATTGGAAGTTAACTAGTTAACTAACGTCGAACATGCTGTGATTTTCATCATTAACATATATATATATATATATATATATATTAATATATATATATATACATATATATATTTATATTGTTGAATGTTGATATATATATATATATATATATATATATATATATTAAAATATATATTTATATAGGTACGTACTTAGGGAAGTATTAACCCGTTAATATGTATGCACACATACTTATAAAGTTTATTCATGTCATATTTAATAAATAAAATATAATACATATAGTATAGATATATCCTTATATGAACTGCATGAAGCTCAGCCTCTTATTTAAACACACACACTCTTAGTCATTTGTTCGCATCCCGTGTTCGTTTGAGATGCGATGTTGGCTGCGAACGTGCCTGTGGTTGTTAGTTTGTAGTTAGGATATAAAATCTTATATTTATATTAACAAGTTGTTCGATTTAGTTCCAAAGTTAGATATTGTTGTATAAAAATTTATTGTAAATAGTTCTTTCAAGTTAATACTGATAAGTTTAAAGAAACCATCTTCCATAAAGTAAAATAAAGGTACCAGCAAATTTATTTTTACTACCGGTTTTTATTAAAAACACATTTTATTCACAAAAAGTTTTCGCTCTGTTGTTATTTATAATATTAAGTTTTTTGTAATTTAATTCTTTAATTAATTCTATTATTTTCCAGAAAATGGATAAGAATAGGATCAGTGAACAGTGTCTCCTATCTTTCATTTGTTTCGTGTCGATATACTTATCCAATTTCGGAATTTGTTTCAACGTTGATACGATTGATCCTAAAACGTGGAAAGGTGTACCTGGCTCATACTTCGGATTTTCTTTTGACTTTTATAATTACCAAGATACGTTGAGGTATAAATTTGCGGTTTATTTTTTACACATTAAAAAAATTTTTAACTTGAAAAAATTTAAGTTTCCACTTTAGCATAAGGATAGACTATAAATAGATTAGGTAGATTTTTATCATGCTAGATGTATTTAGTATTCTCAACACACACAAACTCACACTATCACAAACATACAGACGGACGCGCGCATACACACACTTTATACCGAGAAATAAACTGGAATTTGTTAGACAAAAAAAGATCCAACAAGGTTGAAAATGAAGATAATTTTTTGCTCAGTATCGGGTGCCTAGGGATCGACGAGAAATCGCCAAGTTTCCTAAACAATTGTGGTTCATCATTAAAATAAGATTTTTCAGCATCAAATCTATTGCCTCAAAATTTAACAAGTTAAAATTTGTTAACTGATAAGGTACGAACTTATTTTGTCGCAAACTTGGCACGGTTCATTATACAAAGGTTATGTCTGTTTGACCACGCCGCCTAATAAAATATTTGTCGATTATACACAACTTGATGATCTAACTTTTTGTGGAAATATTATTTTCTTCATTAGTTTCCTAAAAAAAAAAGTCGAATCGCCTCCAAATGAGACATTTGAACCCTTGCCATTAGTTTTGTTTCCAAATAAACCCAAGTCATTTTGTTATTTTTTATTGTATATATCTTCCGCGAATTTTTCTTAATTTATAGTTAATAATGAATTGTGACTTCGAAACAGCTTACCAGCTTCAACCAGGATTGGCACTCAAAATGTTTTGTATATAATTAAGTTTATTCTTTGTTAATTATTTAAGTTTATTATTTATGGAATAACCCACTACATTCCAGTAGCGCTCTGATTAGCGCTCTATAGAGTTTTTGACAATAACAGTTTAATATATATTTAATTTTGACCTTTTTTTTTATTAAAATCAACACTCTCACCCCGGTCCACTGAGTAAAGCCACTTTTCCTTTCTAGGCAGACCTTTCAACTTTTTTTTTATAAAGTTTGCTTTTATATAAAAAAATAATCTAAAGAAAATAACTTTTTTAAAACATAATACGGATTTCCGTTAGTTAAGGCAAATTAAGAGCAATTAAATAGCAGCCGTAAAATTATACACTTGGCACTCAGGGTTGTATAATACTAATAATTATAACACAGCTAATACTACTACTACTACTACTGCAACATCCACCAACACCGCCACTACTACTATTATTATTATTTTTACTACTACTACTACTATTATTTTCAAATATCACTTCATATCCTTTTGAAAACTTTAGAGTTAATTTTAGAAAATTTCTTAAATGTTTTGGAAGCAGGATGTAGTATATAGTTTGTATCAAACCTATCGGGGTTTAACTGATATCGAAACGAAAAAAAAATTAACATAACAAAATTCTGTAATTTTATTGGTAACTGTTTTTCATATCTGATACATTTTTATTGTTAAAAAGACATTTTTTGCAGCGTTATGGTTGGCGCTCCTAAGTTTCAGACGAATGACGTTACAAAGCAATCTTATTTTAATTGCAAGTTTACGGAGAAATCGTGCACGAAGAGAAATTATGAATTGCGTTAGTCCTAATCACTTTTCGTTTTTGAATTCATGTTTGATAAACAAATTTCATGATACTTTTAGAGGTTAAAAATATCGCCCAAGTTCGTGAATTAATGGGCAATAACACCATCTGGTTTGGCGTTAGCATGTCTACTGATTATGCAACTAAAAATGCACTTATAGTGAGTTAATTTTTTTATTATTTTTCTGTTATCTGCATTTTTTAAGTCGTTGAAACCTGACTATTATTTCCATCAGTAACTCAATGTAAATAAATAATCAAATCAGCAATTTAAGAATGCTACAAATAATGATCGTCAAACTTTGTTTCAATGAATTAAAACGTAATTTAGGCTGAGTTTCTTTGAAATTATTATTCTAAAGAGAAATAAATTAAATATTTTCACAATTGATTTCTTAATTTTTTTAACATTTTTAAATGACATAATTATACTCATGACAATTCAAGATGTTTGTTGAACATAATGATAAAGTTTAATTTTTGACAATGGTGACAAATTTTCTTTTATGACAGATGTTACTTATTTTTGAAAGCGATGTTTTGAAATTTAGAAAAATAATACAATTGTAGTGCTCATATTAACTTGCAATTGCAGGTATGTGCTCACTTGTACACGTATATGTTGATCGATCGGCAAATGATTGAAGGATTTTGTCAGCTGGTGAATGATGGTCAAAAAGGCCAAAGTTTTGGCAATTGTGCTGGTTGTCAGGGCTCTTTAAACTGTCAAATATGCCAGACTGGCTCAAGTCTTTACTTCAAAGATGTTTGTTTTTTTTGCTTATTTTATTCAATGTTTTGCTAATGTTCAAACATATATAAAATGGCTGTACCTGCTTATCACTTCATGCTCGCTTCATCTTGTTAAGCATTACAAATCTTTTACTTGGTTCGTACATTTTGGCAATAATAATTGTTAGCCTTGATTTTGAATTTAAGCATAAATTTTTCTTTTCCACTGATTTTAAACTTTTAAAAAAATAATTTTTTGATGTCAAAAAAATTCGTGATTTTAATATTAGGTGTGCCCGATGCTTTATTAATGCAATATTAAGAAATCTTCATTGAAAATGTGCAAACGGTTCAATTTGTATTCTATAAGTAATGGCAATGGTTATTGCAACTGATATTTTATCTCGACCACACACACGCAGCGTGTGTGAGCACGCGTGAATCACTGAGTATGTGCCTAACACTAACCTGCATTTTAGGTTTGTTCAAACCTTTTTTAATAACTCCTAAAATGCAAAACAGCTGATCCTATTTGAAACTCAAATAGCTGGCGGAAGGGCCAAAACGTTTTAATATCTGCTTCGTGTGCCTGTGATCAAGTGTTGAGTTTTATTCTGGAATGCTTCAGTCAATTTTACATTTTGCATTCATTTATTTTTGAAAAAACGACTGACTTGAAAAATTTTACAAATAAAGTGATTAAATCGGCACTTGCTTTTACGATTAACGTGTCAGTAAAAACTTAGCATTTGTTCTTAAACCGCTTGCTAGCGGCATAAAGTGAATAGTCGGAATATAAGCTGCTTTCAAACGGTTAGGTTGCTTGAAATGTATCGGCTGTTTTTTTTTGCTAGCTATTTCATTCGTGACCACTAACAAACATCGTTCTATTTAAAAATAATCCGTCCTCATTGGTAAAACTCTAATTGCCAATATAATAGAATCAGGAGAGTTCAGGAGTCTCTAGGAAAACATCTTTGCAAACAAAACGGTTCAAAATACAATACTTAAATCTTGGCCATTTATATAGCGCTTTAGAGTCGTTTTCATGTTCAGATCTAAATTACGACAAATCTGAAAGGTGGTTGATAAAATATTATTTGCCAAATCTATAAAAAAAAGTATTTGTTATGCATCGATCAGACAAGAGAGTTTGGTCATGACAATTCTGGTACGTACTTCATGGAAACGCGGGTTGTTCAAATTTTTAAAAGAGTTATTCCAATTTCACTATGATATTTAATGTTCTGCTTTTTTCAATAATTATGATAATATCTGGAGATTTAAATAAAATCATAATTAATTTATATTTCATTCAATCACTTTTACCAATAAAAAAATGAACAAATGGTTTTCATTTTAGTGCTCTTATAAAATTTGTTTGCTATTAAATTTGCATCCTTTCAACGCAGCATAAAACAAAGCTATTTTTGCACATTCACGAACAACAATGCAGAAAAATATTTAATTAACATCTTTTAGTGGATTCTAAAACATAAACTTAGAATAATTTCAAATGCTTCTTTTTCGTAGTGGTGTTCAAGTAAAATTATAAAGCAAAAGTTGGCAATTTTTTCTGAGTCTGAGGCTGGAAGTCAGAGTGGCAGGCTGAAAATTATACGTCTACCTCTTCCTAAACAAAAAACTTACGAAAAAGAGATTTTATACTCGTCAGTAAAATAACCTTACGTTCGACAAGGCATTTTTTAAAGCAATTTTTTAATTAAATTAAAAGCTCCAATTAAGAAATATAACTGCATTTTTGGCTTTGATCAGTTGCTATCATACGTACAATTATTAGAAATTATCATTCCGTTTTCAGTTTTGATTAACTAAGTAAAAAGTCTGTGAACGAATTTAAGAATTTGGAAATTTTTTAGCTATATTTGATCGGATTTGCATATAATTCGTGTAGCTTATTAAATTTTTATTCTAGGTTGCGCCTAATTGCACGCAAATTCATCATTTAAAAAAAGAGTCCTTTTTTTATTGTTATATGAGACTCTTCTGTGCCGGAGTATGCAAAAGTGTGGAATTATATTAATACACTTAAGTATTTAAACCTTCCAACGTTAAAATTTTGTGAGCTAGAGTAGATTCGATAATTTTAAACAAGCAACTTAAAATTGAAAAAGACAATGAAATGTAACCCGTTGCGAAATATTTTGATTGTTCTAGAAGTAAAACTCAGGACACAACTCAAAGTTGAAATTGCCTAGCTTTAGAAGTAACGTTATAAAATGTTTTTTTAACATGTAGAATCATTCCCATCTGGAATTGTTTGTTGAGAGATTGCATGTGGTATGAATAAATTTAAGAACGAATTAGATAATTGTTGTATGAATGTGGATTATAAATATGATTGAAACTTAGTTTTCCTTATTACAAATATGTGGGTAGAAAGTTTAATGCGTTTTATTATTATAAGTTTAATTTGAAGTCTGGATTGGATTTATGAAAATATCTAAAAATTCTTTTTGCGTGTTTAGTAGCTTACAGGTTTTTTTAATTATGTTTATTTTCTTTTACTATTATTTTAAGTTCTTTTGTGTGTGTGTTTAAAGTGAGAGTATTGAATTTATATCACACTTTTAGAACTTTAAGGGTTCCATTTATTTAGAATTTTCTTATATTTTTTGGAATTCTTTTTCATATCCGTTTTTACGTTTCATGAAATTAATTTGTTTAAAAAAAATTTGGATACATGAACTGGACAGTGTCTGCTTTCATTATTATTATTATTATTATAAACTCGAAGAAACCGAATTTCAGCAGTGCGGTTACATATGGGGTCCCACAACAAGCCTTAGAACAAGAGCATGGTTACAATTTGCAGACGACACAGCAATCATCGCCAACAACACCGAAAGTGCACAAAAGCTTATTGACATAAACCGGGCATGGTGTATCGCAACCGGCGTGAAATTAAGAATTGATAAATGTTCAACATTCGGTATGAGGAAAAAAAACGGTACTTATGAACAATTTCTCCCGATGCTGATTATCGACGAAAAACCAATTCCTCATGTCGACATAGGCGGACACTTTGTCTATCTGGGCAAAACCTATGATTTTGAAGGCAACAACAGTAGGGCCAAAGAACAGCTGAATGGTAAGCTAAAAAATTTGCTATTAGTGATTAACAAACTGGACACGACGGCAAATTGGAAACTACAAATTCTACGTAGATATATACCGTCGCAATTGGCATTTGAGTTGCGGACATACGACATTTCCTTGACCTGGATAGGCAACTGCCTCGACCCTCTCATTGTTGAATCGGTGAGATCATGGCTGTCACTACCTATCAGCAGCTGTGTGTCTGAATGCATGTCGCTCCCCTTCAAATTGGGAGGCTTGAACATTAGGTCTCTCAAGCACTATGCCGAATCTATGCGAATTAAACTACGCAATTATCTAAAATCAAACGGCAAAGACGAACTTAAGTGCTTGTGGG